>NC_136494.1:112578864-113048864 GCF_053919585.1 Euprymna scolopes
ATCATCATGTATGTATGTAAATATATGTACTAGTGTATGTATGTGTATGTATATCTATTTGTATATGTATGTATATATGTATGTGTGTATATATATATATATTTTGTGTATATATGCTTATGTGTGTTTGTATGTATATACGTATATATATATATTTGTGTTTATGTATGTATATATATATATATGCATATATATGTGTGCGTATAAGTGCATATATATGTATGTGTAGGTATATGTAGGTAACTTTATGCGTATGTATGTATATATGTGCATACATGTGTATGTATATGTATGTGAATATGTATGTATATGTGTGTATGTATTTGTATATGTTTCTATATATGTGTATGCATATGTATGTATATGTGTGTGCATGTGTGTATATGTTTGTACATGTTTGTATGTATGTGTTATATATATTGTGTATGTATGTATATATGGATGTGTGCATGTGTGTATGTTTATAGGTATGTATGTGTATGTATGTGTGTATATGTATATATATGTAGAACCGTCTTCACTGTCATGTCTGCTTGAGCGTGTGAATTCGCTGGCAAGACTAAAAGAAAAAAAGATTATCTTCGGGATCATGGACTTTCAGTGACTAAGGGAGTGGCAATTGTCTGACAAGACGTTGCAATCATATATATATATATATATATATATATATATATATATATATATATATATATATACACTAGCTGGTCGTCCGGCGTTGGCTGGTCTACAATACGCTTAAACATGATATTTTAATTTATGCAGTTTGCGTACGTATTATTATAGAATTGATTCTCTATTGATTATTATATATTACGAGGAATAATTTGCCCGTTGGACTAATTCGTAAATGAAATTTAAAAAAAATGAAAAAAGTAATGATGATAATTTCGTTCATCGAATTCTGTTTGCGTTTTTTTTTTACAACATCACATCAGCTGATATTTGGGTTTGATGATCTTAAACATAGACTTTCATCACTTACAGATATAAAAAAAAGAATTTTTACAGTGGAATTTACGTTACACCGGCCAAGGTAAATAATTATATTCCTTGACCGGTGTAACGTAAAATATTCCCTATTTTTATATCCCTATTTTTAAGATCGAATTTTTTTCGATTTTCGATAATTATCGGATGAATTTCTGTACAAAAAATATATTAGAACACTATCACACACATATAAATTAGCTTTGTGTGAAAATTCTTATTGGTAAAAAGGAATTTTTACAGGGGAATTTACGTTACACTGATCAAGGAAAATAATTATTATTTCTTTTGGTCGGTGTAACCTAAAATATTCCCTATTTTAAATATCCCTATTTTTAATACCCCTATTTTTTACGATCGGAATTTTTCGGTTTCCAATATTCATCAGATGAATTTCTGTACAAAACATATTTAAGATCACTGCCAGACAATTTACCTTTAAATGAAATTTACAAAGGATTGGCTCAGCCCCACACACACACACAAAGTGATTTTATATAATAGCAGAGATAGAGATATAAGAAACAAGTTATAAACGAATACTTGAAATACTAGAAAACTAAAAAAAAAAACTTACAATTAATAACATAAACTTTACCAACATTAGTAATATCCTGAAATGTTTGTAAAATTATTAAAAAATTAACAAATGAAAAAATATACGCGTTATAAAAAAACATTATATAAAAAGCTGTTAGATTAAAGAATCTAGAATGGTTGGAAAATACTCAGACTTACGATAAATATGGCGGTTACATCAGCCAGATCCTACCAGAAGTCAAGGCCGTTATCTGGAAGTCGAAAATGACCAAAAGTAAAATTAATAGACAAAAAATGTCTACTTTATTTAATGATATATATATATATATATTATATATATGTATATATATATATATATATATTACAATAGAAAAACGCGAGCATGAGAAGTGATATAGCTAAGCTTAAACATGGAAAAGTAGAGAACTAGTTGTTATATCTGGGGAAAGGGACAAGATATTCTAGTCAAAATATAATACATTTATAGCTTAAAATATTGCAGCATTAAGAATTGATTATATAATGTTATAAATTGAATTTTTTAAAAATCCTTAATGCTGCAATATTTTAAGTTATAAATTTATTATATATTTTACTAAAATATCTTGTCCTTTTCTTTTCCAGTTTTAACAAATAGTCCTTTACTTTTCCATGTTTAAGCTTAACCATATTAATTTTCATGCTCGCATTTTCCTATTCTAATCCATGATTCTTTCAGGCTCCCAATAAATTCGCTTGTTCTTTGTTTAATTTCAATCTTATTTTTTTGCCATCATAAACACATATGTAATAACAATGTAAGGCACTCGTCTGCTTTCAATAAAATCTCCCCATTATCTCCCTTTCATGCTTTTATTAGTAGCAACAGTAGTAGCTGAAGCGATGGGGTTGCTATGGAAATCAATCATAAAAAACGTCTTGCTACCATAGACACTTTGGTCTGAGTACCTAATATAGAGAAACTAGCCTGGGTGCCCGGCGTTGCCCGGGTGTTTGAAGGTGTGTGTTGAGCAAAAAAAAAAGTGATAGTAAGCAGCCAAGCTCGAACCCGTACCGTGAAGGAGGAAAAGAACGTAAAAAAAAAAATTGTGCCGCATTTGCTGTTACGCCCATCGCCAAACTCCAGGTGATGTGGGTCTAAATTAAGGTTAGAAAATTGAAAAGAGAGGATGACTTTCGAAAATATTGGCGAAAAAAGCGACCCCTCCCTGCAGAAAAGTGCCCAGTTGAGGGTGAAAGAATTAGTTTTTTTGGACAATTTTTTTCGATATTTGTCGTCTGAAGGGTCGACCCTATAAATGATACTGATCTCGTGAAAATCTGTCGCCTCAACCTAAAATCTTTGGCAGATATACATACATACATTTAAACAGACAGGTGAGATTTATATTATAGACTAGCGAGGGGTACGTGGCGTTGCCCGGATGTTTGGAGGTGTGTGTGGGTTTGGGTAAATCAAAACTCCGGTGGGGGGGAGTAAAATAAAAAAATGTTTTGGTAGGTAAGTATGAGGATCGAACCCGAACCCTTAAGGCAAAGTTGTAAATTAAAGAGTGAAAAAAAAACGTGCGACGTTAGCCATTGCGCCACGTTTTAATGGCTTAATGAGGTCAAGTTTGACTGCGAGATCGTATTTCATTTACTGCGGGAACGCTTTTTTTATTTTTATTTTACCAAGATGTTATAAGAAAAAGACTAACCCACATGCGGCGAGCGACAAATGTTGAATATTTATCTTCCCGAAGTCGAGCAAATTAAATAGACAGGCGAGCTCCGGTGTTAACTCTGAGATATAACGATTTACATGTGATATAAAAAGTTTTAAAAAGTTGTGAACCGACTGACCGCTTCTCTGAAAAAAAGCCTTTTGTAGACATACAGAAAAAGCGAACACACATACATACATACATACATACATACATTTTCGCTTTTATATTTATAGATGATTTCAAAAGTAATGCGAATCTAAATATTTAAAGGTTATATTTAAGCTACATAAAACAGATAGCGTAGTTTTCCTACGATTGTTTTTCTTTTGAAAAGCTCACATTTAATCTAATCACACATAAATCAACTATGAATTTTGGCTTTCGTCTTTTGAGACGTATAAATCGTATATCTTTTGTAGAAGTGTTTGTTTCAGAAAAGCTACCTGTGATTTGAAAGCATCTTATTTAGAATGTGGTATTAAGAATATTGAAAGACGCATATCCGTTAGTGATTAAATATTAAGGACGAAAGCGAGTAATCATTCGGTGCAAACTTCGGTTGGTCAAACGTCGAGAAAATCGCTAACGTTGCCTAACACAACACCAAAACTAGCCTGATCGCCGCCATCCGCCGAATATTCGCCGGGCTCCCGCAGTTGATTTTGGCAAACGCATACTCCCAGTTCCTGACCAGTATCGAGGCGGTGATTGAGGCTGAAGACGGCTAAAATGAATAAAAGTCAGCTATTCTACATAATCAACTTACCTGAATTGATTTGTCAATAAAAGTTTTAAAATATAGCTGTAGTGTTGCTTTCATTAAGGCGACAAATTTATCGCCCTATATATTTCTCATCAGTGTATATATATATATATTTATATATACACACACACACACACACACACACACACATATATATATATATATATATATATATATATATATATATACACGGACTATCCACTTATCTTGTGCTTCCTTTTTAAAATTAACTATGTTTTTAACTCTTTTTCAAGGTGTTTTCTAACATGTTTTATTAATCATTTGTTCATATATATATATATATATATATATATATATTTATATATATATATATATATATATATATATATATTTATATATATATATATATATATATATATATATATATATATATATATATATATATATATGCTGAAGATTCCCGAAAGGATGAAACACTAGTGTCTGTAGGTATTTAATAATTATGACAACCCATTTAAGAAATTCGTTTCGTATCGTTGAGCACTTTCAGTTGAATTGAAGTCGATCAAGTTAGCTCTTATGCATAGCTCATCGTATAACGATTAGGGCACTGTCTGACTAACGTAAAGAACATTTAAAATTAAAATGTTTAAATTCAACATTATTTCACGCGGTTAATGGTAGCCGAATGGATACGGTCTTTGCTAATCGAGCCAGAGATGTCTCGTGTTGCCGTGTTCGAGTCGTTCGACTGGTGTTAATCGTGACACCCTGCACTGAATATTCCCGAAAGGATGAAACACTAGTGTCTGTAGGTATTTAATTATTATAGCAAAAAATAAATTATATATATGAAAAAATTGTCAGCTCTTATCAAAGCCTGAAAGCCACTCTTAAATACTAGACGGTGACTAGGACAACAGAGTAGTAATCGTTAGTGTGAAAATTGAATATAATTTGATTATTTAAAGGGGACGATTAAACATTAATTTTTTTTTACATTAGACTTGAAGATGACATTGTTTTAGTCAGCTTAAAAGCAGGCCAGTGGAACAGAGAAGCTATGTTGATAGAATTTGTATCTAGATTAAGGCACAGTTAGAGAGTGGGGAAATTGTGGTTAGTGGTTATAACTAATAAACTGTTGTTTATGAATTAAATTTTGGCAAGAAGAGGCCAGAGATTGGAGCTAAGTCGAGCATTTGCCATGGAAATAACGAGAAAGCAAAGACAGGCTCGCAACGTCTATTCTGTGGCTGCAGGAAAGAGAAAGAGCATCACCCACTAGATTTCGAAGCCGGTTTTGAACTCTGTAAACTTAGGATATGTGCTTTTAACAGCTCCTGACCAAATATGGCAACAATAGGACGTAATTGGCACTTATACATGTAGTGAATTTAATTTGGTGTGAGATATCTAATGGAGCGGTAGAATGAACCAAAAATGTTTCCGCCTATCTTGGCAATCCTTTTGGTGAACGTGTTCCATTTCAGATCGGGAGTGAAAGTTGATCCCATTGTAACGTGACATAGCTATTACACTTTAACTTTGTCATCAAATATCAATCACGCGGACCTGCACGTTATCTGGCACCGTCGCATGAACAAACAAACACGGAAGGACAAAAAAAAAAGTACGACCCAGCAATGTTTAGGTGCATACAAAAAATAACTCATAATTGTTAAATACTCTTAAGTGATTAGGTAAATTTTCTTCTACAATAAATAAATATATTAAGAAAATAGTGGCACGTGGATTTTATTTAAAATTGAGTATATGTTCCAGCATTCGACACTAGCATTTGATATAAAGCAACTAATTGCTATAAGTAATTTCTTTTTCTTTTTTTATACTAATGAGTCATGATGGGGTAATTGACACGCGAAAATACCAAAAACAAACCTCTGTCCCATTGGCGAAATGCTGCGTAACTGTGTGTGTATGTGTGTTTTTTTTTACACGAAGAGTGGCTGCTCAACATACGAGAATTATTCGTTCTGAGATGGAGCCCGTATCTAGAATTTCTCGTATCTCGAGCGAAATTTCCCAATAATTTTCCTGAAATAACTGAAAATCAATTAATGGGTTCCCTGCTCCCGAAATCAAGCCATTCAACTTTACTAAACCACATGCTTTTCATTGTTAAAACACATTCAAATAGTAATTAAACATTAAAATACAGTAATATAATAAATATGATTGTTTAAGAAAATAAAGCGCAAATTCTAATCCACATTTGTCATCAATTGAAATGAATGGCTCTCGTCTTCAGGAGGCCTCAAGTTTTGACAAGCTTCTGGGCTTGACCATTACTCCTGATCTTAAATGGAACACGTATATCAAATCTGTTGCCAAGGCCGTTGGAAAAATGGTGGGATCTTTCTATCGATCCAGTAGATATCTCACTGCTGATGCTATTCTCTACCTATATAAGAGCCAGGTACGTCCAAGGATGGAATACTGTTGCCACATCTGGGCAGGAGCTGCTAGAAAGGACTTGTCCTGCCTTGATAGAGTTCAAAATAGACTTCGTAGCCTCGTAGGAGATGTCCTTTTCTCCTCCTTGCAACCTCTATCTCACAGAAGAGATGTTGCGAGTTTGTCTCTGATGTATCGTTATTTTCATGGAAAGTGTTCAACTGAGCTTCAATCTTTGGTCCCCCCTCGCCAAACTTTCACAAGAAACACTCGTCTAGCTGTAAACACTATCAATAATTTCCCCCACTCTTTATCTGTGCCTAAACCTAAACGTAGATTCCATGAACAAAGCTTCTTTCTTAGAACTGCACGCCTGTGGAATTGTCTTCCGTTTTCCTGCTTTCCGGCTGACTACAATATGGTTGTGTTCAAGTCTAAAGTAAATAAGTTCTTGATGAGCCGTTCCATATAAGTTATTAAATTTACCAAATTTTCATTACTAATGATTACTATATTGACCAATTTCTACTGTACACTCTTTAACCCTTATCCTTGAGTGGCCTCTGGGCCTTGATAATGTGGTGATGCCTTTGTAAAAAAAAAAAAAAAAAAAAAGTTTATTATGAGTATCTCCCGCCAGCCCCTTGTCGTGTATCCACAATAACAGAAGTCTCTCCATCTCCTCATGGGTGTCGGTCCTCAATTTGGAATTCATGTTTTCATCAGGTTTGTAGGTTGTATGGCATCTTTCTGTTCCAATATCGTACAGATCGTCGATGATGACCGATCGGACTGCTTCACGAAATGCTTCACACGAATTCCACGCTCATGTTAGCCTATTATTTCTTGCTTTATTTTGATCAACATCATCCTAGTTTTTTTCTCAGAGGACACCTTTCCATTTCTTTTTTTCTTTTTTTTCAAACTCATGGTTAGGGTCATAAAAAGAGACATGCTAACTGGGATGAGCTGATGTTGAGCGGTCTCGACCACTCTGCCACCTAGCGGTAGCATTTGAAAACTTTCTTAACTTGGATTTTGTCTCGTATGTAGGTCAAGATTTTCTCGTGTCTCAAATAACTTATGAATAGAGTAGCTTGTATATAAACTGCGTTAATCGCTTTATTGCAGATTAGTAAAATATCAATATTTCACTAAATATACGTCACAACAAATGAAAATTATATCATCAAACGACTGTTTTAAGGTTAATTTATTCCAAAAATTTTAAAAATGCGATATTCACGAAGTTGTGATATTTTATTCTTTACCGTGGACTTTCCAATATCCATCGTTTTATTGCAGGTCTCTTAAAATGTTGTTTTATGGCAGAAATACAATGTTTTATCATGCGAACTTTATTTTTTATTATATTTTTCTGTCAAAGAATAATGAGAAAAAGCACATCCTATGTGATAAGCCTCAAATAAATTAATTATTTATCGACATCTCCACCATTTCTTAAATAATTTAAAACAACCTTTTGTCCCCCGGGGAAGTCAATTGTTTAAACTCTAAAAGGAGTTATGGCTCTAGCAATATCAACTATGTTCTCCACAAGGCATCCTTTGAATTAAATTGCTCTCCTCCCTCATACTTCTCTTTTTAATATTGATCAGAGATATTCAATGGGGTTTAGGTCTGGAGAACACGGTGTTCAGGTCATGAGAGTTTTCAAAAGAGGCCCATAAATTCAAGAAAGGCTGCAATCGCCCTAAGAGAATGGGATGGTGCAAAAAATCATCTGAAAGCGACGTGAGAATGGTAGATCATCTAGCCAGTGTGCCAAATGTTTCTCCAAAAGGCCATGTACGGATTGCTGGTAAGTTTACACCCTCTGGAACTTGGAATGATCCAACTAACTTATCCCTAATTGTTAGAGAATGGATAGAGAGAGATAGATAGAGAGAGAGAGAGGAGGGAGAGTGTGAATTACAGTGTAGACACGTTGACAGGAAGTTAAGATTAGCTGATTGGATTGTGTGTGAGTCATGTGATCAGGTTAGCTGAATCGAGGAGATTTGGTTGCGACTTGGACGAAAGCGGACGGCTTCGCCGTTGTCTCCTCCCCTTCGCTGGGGGTGGGAACGAACGCTGACGTAGTAGAAATAAGACCTAGAAGAAGAAACCACAAGCCAAATTCACTTTCCTTACTTCTATGAACATCTGGGAAAGTGAAATAAACTATAGAACCAATTTCTTGTCTTGGTGTGAAATAAATCTTCGTCCCCAAAAACAGGTATCAAGTCTCCCTCCCAGACGAGAATTTCCAGATGGACCAACGAAGAAGCAGAGGTATGTGAAAATGTATGTCACACACATATTCACACTTAACAGCATATGAACACATGTAATAGAAAGACCACTAGATGAACACACACACAACGCACCAATCCTTTATAAATAGACACATTTCAATATATAATCTCCATTCCAATTTCAACCAATATACAACAAACGCTCATTTTATGACACAACGTAAAATAATGATTCCCGCTCAAAACATTATGACTCCACCTCCGCGTGTGCGATAAACTCTGTAAGGGGTTTGAGTTCCGTTCGAGTTCCAAACTTTTGCTCATCCATCTGGACCGTCAAGAGTAGCACGGGTCTCATATGTAAATAGGATACGTTGGAAATCCATTTTCATGTAATTATGTGCCCAAGCCTTTCCTTTTGCCCTATGTTGTTTGCTCCATGAGGGCCTTGGAATAGTTTTGATATTCCTTGTCATTTCATTCAACACATAACATCGGGCCTGTTTGGATCTTGGAGCGATTCCAGCTCTTGCAAAAATGAAAGCACTTGTGCTGTTTGGGTTTCGGTTGACTTCCCTACGAATTTTCCGAATATCATGACATGAAAGTTTCCTCCTTGTGCCCTTATCGTTTCTAGATTTGGTGTTGGGATTGTTCACGAATGAAGCCAAAGTTCTTGGATCCTTTTCCAGCTCCATAGCTAAATCCTTCTGCGAGTCCAGCAACTATCCTTTCCTTTTCGATAACCGTTAATCGCTCTTTTTTGGCATTTTAAAAGACCTGCAATAAAACGATGGACTACATAAATTACTTGATAATAAATAAAATGTCATAACTTCGTTAATATCGCATGGATTTCAATCAAATTTTGGAAAATAACTAACCTTGAAACAGTCATTTTATTATACAGTTTTCCTTTTTCTTCATGACTAATATTTTGTGAACCATTAATCTTTTACTAATCTGCCATAAAGCAGTTCAGAGTAGTCACTGTAATTTAATTAAATGTACTCCAATTAATTTGCGATGCCGTTACCTTTCGACGTATATGCTCTTGACCATTACTTCCAGATGCCGGAAAGCATTCTTTTTTAATAGTTTTTTTTTTAATTGCTAGTCTTTGAAATCCCCGTCCCTCTTGCTGGCTTCCCTTACAATACAAACATGCAGAAGATCCAATGTAATGTGAACCGACACATCGCTTCTCAACATCCTGTTTAAGATATCGCTTTAAATACGGTGCCTAATTCAGAGTAGTTTCTTGTGTCTCAGTGACGATTTGCATTTTTAGTTGTAAAATATATTTCTTTCGCTGTCATCAAATACATTATAAATGAAATGTGAATATTCGATGCTTTCTGACTTTTCTGTTATTTTGACAAGATGGTATGAACAGATTTCCAATTCTCGCAGAGTATTCATCAGTCAACAAATAAATGAAACAATAAAATTAAGTTACTTGTTAAATCAGTTTACACAGTCCCCGGGCGACTTGAAAGATCTGTAGTGAGCTCTAGCGCCATATTGGATTCTGAATAAAAATGTACTTCTATACATTTTATTATCATATTCATCTTTGATAGAATTTTATTTCAGTAATAAACGATCATGTATGAACCCAGTTTTTTTTCAGTCTTTTTATAGCTCTTTATTTTGAATACATCCACAGATATTCAAAAAAGATGTACAAGCCGTGAATATAGGAGGATCTACTACAGGTAAGACCTCCTAGTTTTACTCAAAAACTAAAACGTCGAAGAGCTACGATGACGGAAGTAGTGTCTTTTAAACGAGCGACCTTTTATGCTTCGCAGTTTGTTTTTCTACATAATAACCACCATTCCCAATGCTCTTTTTTATGTTTCGGTCATAAAAGTTCGGAGCACATTTAGTCACTCACATCTCTGTCACCATTCTGAAATCGATGAACCCATCTCCAAACTGTGCCGACATAAACTGCATCGACTTCGTAAACGTTTGACAGGCGCCGGTCAATGTTGATAAGTTCATTTTTTCTGCATGGAGATATTCAATGATGCATCTGGTTTTAAACACGCGTTGATGACAGGGATTCCCTTTTAAGAGTCTTACACCATCAATATTTGCAACAGAGAGATGAAAATTTCAGGTCATAAATGCGCAAGTTCAATCATAACAATGCTATTTGCAATCCCCTTCTGATCTATTCGGGTGGAATAACTAAATAGGAGGCATTACTTTTGGTACGTTACTCGTAGTAGTAGAGATTGCAACAACTGTATTATTTTTTTTTTTTACTTTTCTGCTTGCTGGAGAGAGTGGTTGCTGGTTTTATCGATTTTGAAACTTTTAAATTACAACTTTTCAAGCTATTTCTTCTATTTCCATATTATTCAGGATTCCGTTCAAGGTTCACTTCCTGCAAATATCATTATTCCTGCCACAAGAAATTAATGTTTGTCATTTCAGGTATCCAAGACAGAATGACCAAACGTTAATTGTCTGCGAAATAGATCCCTGCCTCTCTATCTTTCTTCTTGTTGTCTTCCTTTCGCCCCCCCCTCTCTCTCTCTCTCTTTCTCTCTCTCTCTCTGTATTTATTTATCTATTTCTAGCGGTTTATCTATCTCTCTATCTATCTGTCTTAGTTTTCGTAAATAGTGAGGTGATTATTCCGAAGAAAAGGTACGAATGAATAATAAAATTAAGAATAGAGAATTATGGATAAAAAAAAACAAGGAAAGTAAGAATACGTTGGCAGGAAAAAAATAATTTAATTTTCATAAAACTAAAACAATACAAAGGAAACGAGACATGGAGGAAGATACAGAGAACGAGATGGAAGATAGAAAGGGAAAAACAAGGTGAAAAAAAAAAAGAATATATGACACAAAGTTCAAACGCAGTACATGGATCGAGATAGAAAAAAAGAGAAAGAGAAAAAAATGAAGAAATATTAGAAAAATAGAAAAAGAAAATAACACGAATATAAAGACTCAAAGTGTTATAATAATATGTGAAAAAAAAAATAAATAAAAATAAAACAAAGCCAAGTTCGATATCAATTTCTTCTTGTGTCCATAGCTTCATTTATTTGTTTTAAGAGAAGGATTTTTTATCATTTTATATTATGTCGGTAATTGACGTCACAGCTAAACAATAAATTGGCGTTTCAGCAAACGATAGTGAGCCAAAATGTGAAATAACTCGTCTGAATACAACTGTTTATATTTTTAATCGTACTTAGTTTCATAGACTTTTTTTTATAAAAAGTACTGTTTTTTAGTTAATTTCTTCAAACTTTAGACTTTATTCAACTATAATGTATATATATATATATATATATATATATATATATATATATATATATATATATATATATGTTATATCCTTACTTTAAATAAGAATACAGCAAGAAATATGGTGTTATGGGTGAAAGACAAAGGGGTTTATTTACAAAGGAATACATGTGACATAAGAGTTACTCGACATCTTTTCTTATTCTCTTTCTGTCTTTTTTTCCTTTTGCCTCAGTCACGTGAGAAGGTCAATATATCAATATTTGGTTTCATCTATGAAGGGATGTTATGTTATTCCATTACATCACCTTCCTCCTAAGCTAAATTCTTCCATAGAATTTTGCTTCTACCATTTTTTTCTTTTTTAGACTTGTCCTAAAGATTCGTTCCTTTTCCTTTCACTTCCCATCACTATTTGTGTTTGCCCATTTTTTTTTTTTTACTTTTGGAGAGTGACTGGATTTCTGAGTTACTGGTACATCCTTGTTTGGAGGTTGTATATGGAAAGTGTCATATAGCACTTCCATTGGCAACTCTTGGTTTCTGACTGTTTCTATGTATCGGGGTTTCAGTTGGTTAATATGTTTTTTGTGGAAAAAAGTCTGCCCTTTTATAATGTAAACCACTCTCCCAATTCTTCTTGAGATTATGCCTTCTCCCAAAACTCTTCCCTGTCCAATAATTTTTGAAGAAAACTTTATCCCCGTCATTGTAAGTCTTGTACCTTACATTATCCTTGATACTTTTTTTTCACTTTTTCTGTTGGGATTAACCGGTCGAATACCGAACGTACATTCCTGGCAAAAATAATTTCAGCTGGGGATAATTTAGCACTTGTATTTGGATTTGGTGTTATTCTGCTACATTGCTAAGAATTTTTTAATGCTTTTTTCTTCCGTGTCGGTGTTATTATTCTTTTTTAAAGCTCGTTTAAAAGTATCAACAAATCTTTCCGCTTGTTCGTTTGATCGAGGGTTAAAAGTTGGTGTTGTTATGTGTCCAATGGTCACTGCCTCACAGTAGTTCTTGCATTCCTGACCTGTGAACATAGTGCCATTATCACTAACAATTATTTTCGGAATTCCGAACCGACTAAATACCTCCTCCAGCGCTTTTATTGTGTTTGTCGCTGTAGGGTGTTTGCATTAAAAAAATTTTTAGCCATTTTGTCATACTATCTACGATTACTAGGTAATAATATCCCTTCAGAGGTCCTGAGTAATCGATATGGATGCGTGTCCAGGATATATCTGATTTAGGCCATGGTTGCGTCCGTATGGGGGGAGATCTCGCGGTTAGTTAGCAACCTTTACATAATTTCACTATTTTCTCAATGTCCTGATGCATTCCAGGCCAGTATGTGAACTTCTCATTAGGGGCTTCATTTTGGAGATTCCAGGATGTCCCATGTGGAGGTCTTTTAGGATTTTCTTTTGTAATACTTGCGGTATTACCACTCTGTCTGCGTACATCAGAGTTTCATCACACATAGAAAATGGAAACACTTTTAATCCTTTTCTATTCTTTTCGTCTTATCTCACTTGTGTTTTATCTTGTTAATATATTTATCTGTTTTCGCTGCTTTCTTTATTTCCTCAAGTGTAATAAGAAGTTTCCTAACAGTATTTATTAATATATCTGTTAGTTCATTTTCTTCTTTTGGTGCTGCTACAAAAGTTTCTTCAAATTCAGTTTTACTGGGGATCAATCTCATGTGCAATTTTACTAGATGCTAGGTGTTTCATTTTGAAATCGCAATTGAGCAAAATAATACTCCATCTCTGTAATCTATTTGCCGTATGAGTAGGAATCCCTTTTTTCGAACCAAAAATCGATAGTAATTGTTTATGGGCCGTTTCCAATACGAAAGATCTTCTATGGATGAATCTATGAAACGTTTTCGTGGAATACACAATCGCCAAACCCTCTGTTTCGATCTCACTGTACTTTCTCTCTGCGGGTAATAAAACCCTCGAGGCGTGAGAAATTGGTTTAGTAGATCTATCTTCCATTCTGTGTACAAGCACCCCTCCTAAACCGTATTCGCTCGCATCTGCCGTTACAATTGAATCATTTTTCGGATCGTAATGTTCTAACGCTAGATCCGATAACAAACACCTTTTAATTTTTTTTTAAAATGCTTTCTCACATTCTTTTGTCCAGGGCCATTTTTTATTCTTCTGTAATGGTGGTCTTAGTTCGTGCATATTTGAGATATAAGAATTATAGTAGTTTACTAGACCCAAGAATGACTGTAACTTCACTAGATTTTCTGGTCTAGGCATCTCTCTAATTGCTTCTGTCCTATTTGGGTTAGGTCTCCTACCTTCCCAATCAATTATTTGTCCCAAATATTACATCTTGTCTATACCAAAATTACATTTTTCGAGAGCCACTTTAAATCCGTAGCCTTCTATTTTCTCGAATACTTTCCGAATATGGTGTTTATGTTCTTCAACATTTTTGCTTCTTATCAAAATATGGTCTAAATAAGTCATTGCAAAATCCAAGCTTGCTAGCATGACATCCATAATTTGCTGGAATAAATTTGGTGCTACTTTCAACGCAAACGGCAATCGTTTTAGGGAAAATAATCCTTTATGAGTATTCATTGTCAGGAATTTAGAACAATCTTCGTGGACGTTGACCTGCAAATATGCTTCTGATAAGTCAATTTTTGTGAAAATTTTTCCTCCATTTAACTTACTAAATATTTCCCCAGGGTTAGGGAGTGGATAGTTATGATCCTTTAAGCAGTCATTCAGTCTCGTCGAAAAATACCCACATACCCTGATTTTTTATTTTTATTTCTCACATAAACTGTGGGTGATTCCCATTCAGAGTAATCCACTCTTTTTAGTACTCCGATTTCTTCGAGTTTATTTAATTCTTTCTCGATTGTTTCTAATGCCTAATACGGAACCTTCATTTTGAGTTTAAAGACCGGTCTTGCTTCATTTTTCAGTTCAAATTTCACTTCCGTTTTAGTGCAGCAACCAAGACTTTCAGAAAATAAGTTTTTAAAATCCTTCTTCAAATCCACAACAAATCTTCCTGACAGTTTGGGACTTTCAGATCTTGTCAAATTTACTCTTTTGCAAAATGAGTTTATTGTTTTCTTCCATAAATTGAAAAGTATCCTCAAATCTATACCGAATAGAATAATTTTTTTGCGGGTATCACATACATTTTAGTTTTTACGGTCTTTTCATTCAGGGTCACATTAGTATAAAATTCACCCTTGAATTTTACTCTATTTCCAGACATTCCTCTGGCAATTTTCTTTGTGTTTTGCAGCTATGGAGAATCAATTTTCTTCCACGTTTTTTCATCAATTAAGGCTATGCTACTTCCAGTATCCAAAAGACAATGTAATTTCCGGGCATTAATTCTAACTTCAATATATTTCATTTTTTTACCATACATAGACTCTTTCTTAGAATCAATGGTCTTTATTTCAGGCTAACATTATTTCTCCTTTTTCTATACTGTTGACTTGCGTCCTTTACGCCCGCACTTATAGCATATTTTGCTTTTGAAGTAGCACTCTGCTGTGAAGAGATTCTTTCTCCCACACGTCTTGCAGTAATTTTACATAGTGGTCACCTTGCTTTACCCTTTGTATTTTGTCAACATTTTTCTCTTCGATACGAGCATTATCTTGTTTTAAATTTACCAGTTTCTGGCATTTTTCAGTAACTTTCTGTAAGGTTATTTCTATGTTTTGTTCATAATGGATAATATCCTAGAACGAATCTCTTTATCCTTCGAGGATGTTAACTCTTGTACAAATATCAAGCATTTAAACATGTCCTCTTTTAGGTCTTTCAACTTAAATAATTCGTATTGGGCATTTACTCTCCCAGCATAGGCGATAAAGTCTTCATCATCTTGTTTCAAAATATTTAAACACATATAACGAGTATAAAATAAGCTATCCTGTTCCCCGAAATGCTCGATAAAATTACTACAGTCTCTTTAAAAGAAATATATTCGGGTTTCCTTGGGAGTATAAAATTGGTATACTTGGTATTTTCATGGGAACCCAGTTCTTGCAATAGTAAAATATTTTTTTCTTCATCCGACCAGGCCTGACATCGTTTAGAAAAAATATTTTCGTATCTACGATAATATGCTGGAAACGTTAAGCTATTAATTGGTTCATATAAAAATTCTGTCAGCGAATTTGCAATTTCTTCCGGAGTGAACCGACAATCCTTTTTCTTCTTGTTTCATTTTAATACTTCATTTTGTTTTAACTGTTCTTTTTGTAAAAATTCCATCCGTTTTTGTTGGAGCGCCAGTGCTAACTGTATAGTTTTTGTAAACTCGGCTAATTGTTCCATGCTGAAGAATTTTTTTTATTTTATTAAACACAGTAATAAAACAAAAGGTTAACAGTAAAAGCATTAAATAAATTCACTGAATAGTTTATTTTTTGACCAAGTTTTTTGAGAGGGTTACGCACACAAAATTGCCACCGAACCAACAGCAGCAATATACATACGTGCGTTCCTTTCTGTCGTATTTTTTTCTTATGAAACAAAAGAAATTTGAAATAGACAACTTTCGTTCGTTCCGAGAAAAATTGTTCTTTTCCTTATGCAAAACAAATTAATTTGAAATAAACAACTTTTTTTCCGAGAAAATTTTTCTTTTCAATGCTTCGTGAAATGTCAATTTATCTTCTTTTAGTAAGACCGTAACAGACTGAATTTTTTTAAATAACTTACATTTTGTGTGTGTCTTACATTTTTTTTCACAGTAGTTGAATTTTTCCGTTTGTTGTCCAATATCTTTTTGGCTTAAAGTTTCCTTTTTGTAAATTCGAATCCTGTCGCCATTTGTTCCTTCCCTCTAAGTCACGTGAGAGGATCAATATAGCCATAGTTCATTTCATCTGTGAAGGGATGTTAGGTTATTCCATTACATCAATATATATATATATATATATATATATATATATATATATATATATATATATATATAAAACACGTATATAAAATAAGTTTTGAAGCCATCTAACGCAAAAAAAAACAATTTAAAAATAATGTTTTTCAATATATTTCGGCGAAGAAACTCGCTCTTCTCAAGATTCGTTTTTCGTTTTTGTTTTTTTCTTACATCTCATGATAGTTATTTTAGGCGTGACACGCCCATTTAGTTGTTTTTCAACGATTTTGTTTTGTTTTTTAAAGTTCAAGAATGCACATGGCGTGTGATAAAGCAATAGTTTATTGGTTTCCTGTTTGAAACAGTTGATAAATAGAAATCCAATCGAACACGTATATAAAATAATTTTTAAAGGCATCTAACGCAAAAAAAATAAAAAAAACAATTTAAAAAATGTTTATCAATTTATTTCGGTAAAGAAACTCGCCCTTCTCAAGATAGGTTTATTTTCTTACGCCTCATGATAGGAATTTTAGGCGGAACACGTCCGTTATGTTCTTGTTCAACGGTTTCGATTTTTAAATCCAGGAATACAAAAGGAGTAATTGGTTGATTTCTTGTTTTCAAGCGTTGGTCAATAGGAAATGAAATAGAACACGTATATTAAATACGTTTAAGAACCCATCCAACGCAAAAAGATAAAAACAATTTAAAAATAATCTTTATCGATATATTTCGCTGAGGACACTCGCCCTTGTCAAGATATATTTTGGTGGTACTTTCAGGCGGGGCACGTCCATTTAGTTGTTGTTCAACAATTTTGCTTTGTTTTTATAGTCCAGGAACATACATGCTGTGACCTAAAGGAATAATTGATTTGTTTCCCCTTTGCAAGCGTTGATAAATAGAGAATCAAATAGAACACGTATATGAAATAAGTTTCGAAACAATCCATCACAAAAAATTAACGATTTAACTATGATTTTTATCGATATATTTCGATTTTATAGTACGTGTTTTATTTGATTTCCTATTCACCAACGCTTTCAAACAGGAAACTAACAAATTATTCTTTTAGTACACGCTATTTGCATTCCTGGACTATTTAGTTGCAGGTTTCATCCGCGATTTGTACTTTAATCTTATGTTTACTGTCTTTTACGGGACTGCTTTACGACGTATCGATCGGGATAGCAAGTTGGGATCCTCTCCCTCTGGCAAATGTAGACTTTCACAGAGAAGTTATAAATTCATACGAACGAGAAGTGCCCCGACAAAAAACAACAACTCAATGAACAGATATCAGAGAAGGAACGGGTGAGCTGTATTCTCAACAAGAGAACTATAGAACCTTTTCAGCCAATAGCTATAATATGTCTCAACGCGTTGAAACGCTCACAAGTATCATTGACTTGTCGATAGACAGAGTTTGAAATGCTTTTATGCTTTATCAGAACTTTCCACTATAAATGAAGTGTTAAACAAACGTTATCTCGACATTATCCGCTGCCTTAACTGCGATGTTATTTATAGTAGCATTAACCAATGGAGAAAAATGGCTCCATAATTACTTGTTCTTCGATCCTCGTCGGACTGTAGTCTCCCTCGCCTGCCTTCCGTCCGCAAATTACTCTGCGACTCAATATTTGAGACATCATTGGCACGGAAGGTGAGAAGCATCAGAAATTTCTCGACAGTTAAAAGACTTTTACTTATACTCAAATTATTAGTCCACCTGTGTCAGTTCCTTTTTAGTAACAGTTTTGGCTCAAAGTTTCGATTGAAAGTTCGAATCTGACCTAAAGAGATCAGTAGGTGGAAAGTGACGAATTATAAGTGGTTTCCTAGATGTAATAGAAATTTGCACCAAACGATCGAAAAACAATAATAATAATTGTTATGAATGATCAAAGATATACCATATGAAAGTAATAGAAGAAACGACATAGAAAGGCGGTACCGCAGCTGTCTGGCATGTCGATTATAGCTATTTTAGAAAGAAAAAGGGAAAAACGCGCAATCAAACTTACACTTTGTCATGCATATGCGTTTTGCTTCCTAAGAAATAAAATGAACGATAAATAAGGGAATTAAAGGTGATAAATGCATGTGTTCGTTTGATGTTAAAATTATCCAACCTTGATGCACCAGATAATACATTAAGATTCATTCATTTGCGAGGATAGAACACAGTTTCAAAGCACCATAAAAAGAGTGCAAAGAGTCTTATCTGGCATCACTTTATCGTGATTTGAAACAAATACTATACACACTAATCGTATAATGATGACCGGATAAATAGAATTTTATACACATCATACTTTATTTATTCCAGTATTCGTAATAAACATTTTTTTAAAAAGCCATTATCAATCGAGTAATGACGTTTCTGATTTTTTTAGATGAGGATTGGTTATTCGAATTATTTGGATTCATCGGACTACTGTTCTCATCTTGAGTGTGATTTTCACAACGTTTTGGTCGATGCAACGTTCGACCTTCTTCAGGTGTATCTTGTCGAACGCGTCCAAATTCCTGAGTTCGACAAGATACACCTGAAGAAGGTCGGAGGTTACATCAATCGAAACGTTGTGAAAATCACACTCAAGATGAGAAAATCTCTTTATCTGTGCCTAAATCAAAACGTGGATTCCATGAACAAAGCTTGTTTCTTAGAACTGCACGCCTGTGGAACTCTGTTCCATCTGCTTGCTTCCCACCTGACTACAACTTGGATGTCTTCAAGTCTAACGTTAACAAATTCCTAATGAACCGCCCCCTTAAGTAAACACTTCATCAAATCTCCACACTAACGTACTGTACTTGAAATAACTCTTATCCCTGAGTGGCTTCCGGGCCTTGATAAGTGGTGACCACCATGTAAAAAAAAAGTGGTTCGATGCATCCAAATAATACGAACAATTGGGTAATAGTTAGGATTTGAAATTGTTTCTCGATGTAACGCCTTCTTCGCAGTTTGAAGATGTCAATGGCGCTAAATTGTATGTTTGGCGTTCCCATTAGAGAAACTTCCTAATGGAATACGATGCATAAGAACGAATCTTCGTATTATTACGAAGCGTCATGCTGACTGACATAGAATCAATCAAATAAATAATTGCAACAGCGCTGAACCTCCTCGTTGATTTATATCTTTCGCAAATAAATGTCGCTGAAAATAAAATCGGAATTAAATTACATTCGAACAACTGCATGTCATTTCTGATCGTAGTAATTTGAACCGGAAAAGTCTTATTAACTAGCAATATATGCAACATCCATCATATATAGAACATGCATCGTGTATACAACATGCGTCATATATGCAACCTATATCTCTCACCTAAATACACGGGACGTGTGATAAAAACGTGCATTTGCTTTTCAAACAAGATTTTAAATTTAAAATGCCCAATCATGTGCTATCAAATATTTCCAGTCAGTTGTATTTTGAATTCTTGAATGCCTGTCAGTCTGAAATTGATTTAGTGTGACAGACATACGCAGAGGCGGCCAAGACTTGTGTGTCAGTCGGGCCTAACTACGACGAACAACGAGTTCGTCCAACGGCTACAAAAGGACAAAGCTATAGTCGTTCAGTAACTGCTGAGGTTGTTCTGGTAGCGTGTCGAGTCGTATGAATGGAGTTGTTCGGGATCGTGTCGGGTTGTGGCGGGTCGTGTCGACGGAATTGATCTTGACCATGCCGGATTGTATCGAGGGAATTTTTCGCATCGTGTCAGGTCGTGTTTACAAGGTTGTCTGGGTGTCGATGGGGTCTTTTGGGATTGTGCCGGATCGTGTCGACAGAATTGTTCGGGACCGTGTTGAGTCGTGTCAACGGAAGTGTTTGGTACCGTGTCGGGTCGCATCGAGGGAATTGTTCGTGTGTAGTCGTGTAGACTGAAGCGTTCGATTTACGTTTGTTGTTCAATTGACTTGACGGTTATCGAAGTCGCACTGCCGCGTATAATAACAATATATATATTGGGGGATCCGTCTCCCTTCTTTTGTAAAATTACATATAGAGGTTTGGCCGTTCTCTGCTTTCATATCTATGTAGTTTCTTATTCCATAATGGTATTTATTTTAATAAGGAAAACGCCGATAGTAAGCAATATAAAATTTACAAAATTTAAAGAAACAATACTAAACGTACGAAAGATAGAACCATCAAGTGTTTTAAGCATCAAAAATATAGAAGAAAAATACTTTAAATACTCTTTTGCCTGTACAATTAAAGATAAAATTTTACATTTTGTATTGATCCATTTAGATTATATTTGTATAAGAGTGTGTTCAAAGTTCAATCATACTGAGGACGATAATGTCAATGTCAGAAGAAACTGTAGCCTGGATTTAAAGACATTAATGTTCTAAATATTAAATATTGGTTGTCGAGATATTACGCATCTTTGTCTTCTTCTCCTTCTCCTTCTCCTTCTTATTATTGTTATTATTATTATTTGTAGTAGTAATAGCAGTAGTAGTAGTAGTAGTAGTAGTAGTAGTATATGGTCTGCTTTTACATTGTTAACAATTGGGATTAAGGTTTAAACTTGGAGATTATTCTTATTGTTAATCTCTTGATTTTACGGAAGATTTATATATTATGTCCCTTTTTCTTTTTCTTTTTATCTTCTTGTTCCAGTGACTGACAATTACAATGTTTTGTTTTTTTGATTGATTTCGGAGAACATATTGTAGTGTTATACGTGAGCGTAAACTTTCTGGTTCGTTTCCAGTTCAATATATAAATAAAGAAAAAAAAAGGAATGTTCTCTAATTAAATCTGATTATTTTATTATCTGACGAGAGTATTTTTTTTTAATTTAAGATCAACAAGATTTTCTAAGAATTTATATCGAAAATCGAAATGTCTGGGTTTAGTCTGTGTATCGCGTTTATCAGAGAAGTTAATTCTATGATTTATCTGTATCTTTTTTGTGAAATAATTTAATTCTGTTTTGCTCGTCTTTTTTTGTTTTTTTTTTGTGTTTTTTTTTTTTGGCATAAACGTTATTTTACTTGTGAGTAATCAATAATGCGGATCGAGGATAAGTGTTAATGAATGTAAGATGGTAGTGTAGTACTCATTAATCTTTGTAAATTAGGGGACGGTCTAATAAAAACTTATTTACATTGGATTTGAAGACTACCACGTTGTATTCAACCGGGAAGTAGGGCATCTGGACAGTATTCCACAGGAACTTGCCATAACAATAACGACAGAGCACAGACAGGCTCGCAGCATCTCTTTTGTAGGGAAGAGGTTGCAGGGAAGAGAAAAAGGCATCACCTACAAGATTTCGAAGCCGGTTTTAAACTCTATCAAAGGTTGATAGGGCTTGCTGAGCAGCTCCTGTCCAGATATGGGAACAGCACTTCATTTCAGGTGTGCCTTTCTTTTACACACATAAAGGATTGCATCGGCAGTGAGATACCTACTGGAGCGCTAGAGTGATGCAACCATGTTTCCAGCGATCATGGCAACATATTTGATGTATGTGTTCCATTTCAGATCAGGAGTGAAAGTCAATCCTAGAAGTTTATCAAGACATGAAGCTTCCCCAAGACGTGAGTCATTCATTTTAATTGGGTGTTAGAGCGATTATGATGAAAGGAGAGAAGCTTGGTTTTTAATGTATTAAAATTAACCAGCCACTTTTTCCCCATTACACGACGGTCTCAAGATCAGAGGAGAGAGAATCACAACGGTATTGACCATTTCTGGCTTTTGAAGTATGGTTCCATAGATTGTGGTGTCGTCTGGATAAATTTCTACGACTGGTCTAAGAAAGATATTCGATGAAGATGAGGAAGAGAGTTAGGCCAGAAATGATACCTTAAAAAACGACAGTATTAATACCATGAGTTTTTGTTTTTGTCTATCGATGACTACTTTTATAAGCCTACCAGAGAGAAAGGATTTAATAATTAAGAGGACATTTCAAGCTATTCCATACATGGCGATCTTGTGAAGTAAGACCTTTATGCCATACACTATCAAAAGTCTTTGATTGCTCTAGAAACAAGCCCCTGTTTAGAGATTCACTAATCCTGTTCGATATTACAGTTAGTATATCAACTGTAGATCTCGAAGACGGAAACCATATTGCATGTTACTGAGCAGGTTAATTTTGCTGAGGTGAGTGACCTCTTCTCTGTTCATCACAGATTCCGGCAACTTACTCACGACGCACGAGAAACTGATTGATCTTTACTGAGAGAGAGACAAGACCGATCGCTGTAATTTTTAAATACGGGGCAGACTGATGAAGTTTTCTAGGGTGTTGAGAAGCATTTCTCCTTAAGGCAACGTTTAAACAGCTATGTAAGTATGGGAGCTAGTCCCTGTTGACGCTTTTTGAGCACCATGACATAAATTATGTCGAAGCCAGTTGCTTTACTGGAATCAAGGTTTTTGATAAGCTTGGCAACATCATATTGCATAGTGTGTTTTCAACCACAGGGAGAAATACCGAGAGTGTAAGAGGCCTTGATTGCAAAGAATAGAATTTGCTGGAAAATATTTTTCAAAGTTTAGATTATCATGTTGTGTGAGGAAGCGACATTTTTAAACGTTTACTTTTTTCTGATATGGTATATGTTAAGGAATGTTTTGATATGGTATATGTTAAGGAATGTTTTGATATGGTATATGCTAAGGAATGTTTTGATATGGTATATGTTAAGGAATGTTTCGATATGGTATATGCTAAGGAATGTTTTGATATGGTATATGTTAAGGAATGTTTCGATATCGTATATGTTAAGGAACGTTTTGATATGGTATATGTTAAGGAACGTTTTGATATGGTATATGTTAAGGAATGTTTTGATATGGTATATGTTAAGGAATGTTTTGATATGGTATATGTTAAGGAATGTTTTGATATGGTATATGCTAAGGAATGTTTTGATATGGTATATGTTAAGGAATGTTTCGATATGGTATATGTTAAGGAATGTTTCGATATCGTATATGTTAAGGAACGTTTTGATATGGTATATGTTAAGGAATGTTTCAAGGTGGGCGAGGTAAAAAGTATTTTACGCGCTCACAACTTTGATATCAGAGTATGTGTGTAGTTAATGTGTTGATCTATTTAATTACCTTATTTAACGGTGCTAAATGAATTAAAGACTTCTGTGTTAAAAATATTAAGTAATTGTTTTCTAGTCTATTTTTTGGCAGATTATATATCACGGCATGTGTAATTACGTGATATTCTTCATGGTCGCTTATTTTTGGTCGTTGTACCTAAGTGTACCTGTCTAACTTACTTAACTACCCCCATTTTTGTATGTACAAGAAATACTATCGATGACGTTGGTACTAGAGCACGAGGGACCTGAATGTTTGAGTTTGATATTTGTCTTATGGTATTGTAATGGCCGGTCCCGTAACCACATGTTTTAAGATATTATAACGAGTTTTATTGCAGAGTAGTTACCAAGATGGTAATATGATGATTGCCGATATATTAGCGGTTGACGTTCAGAAAACTTTACAATAGTTGAATCGGGAGTTAATACGTATGTCTGTTTAAGCATGTATGAAATGTTTGGTCAGTAATTGTGAGAGTGATTTACCCAGAGAAAGGGATATATTCGTTTGAAGTAACTGAGTGGGCCTTGCTATATTTCTAATCATAATTTAGTGTTGCTTTACTGAACGAGTGTTGTAGTTGAAGTTAGTATACTTTGCGTGCAGCTTGTGGTGTACCTTTCGACGTTTCTCCCAAGCGGCTCTAACACTCATATTTATTACATCACCTTCTCCGATCAAAATTCTTTTGTGAAATTTACCTTTAACATTTTCTCTTTTGAGGGCCTGAACATATTTCATTAACTTTTTCTTCTTAATTCTCCTTGACACACTGATACTTCTGGCCTCGAGTTCGGCGATATCTCTAATAGATAATGTTGACTGATGGGGACAGGAATTCTGAATAAAGGACTTCCATTAGAATCTATTCAGTATTTCCCTTACTTCTGCAGTGTGCCTGCGTTTTAAGCGATTCCAATGTCTTTTGCACATAAATGTGTTCCATTTTATATACTATCTATCCAGTTATTTTCGTTACTATGCAGTTTTCCCGATACATCCTTGCAGCCCTAAAGTTATTCAAAGCACGTTGTCACGTATTTTCTCAACTGCAGTCATCTAGTCTTCTCTTTTTAGATAAGGCAGTCAACAACCTATCAGACACATAGCGTATTATTTTGTAAACATTAATCTTGCGGGCGATAAACGTGACGTCGTATTCGCGTTTGGCATGCTTCTGTAAATTGACAAAAATTTCTGAATAATTCTTTAATTTTGTGTATAACCCTTTATTCTTCTTCAGAGCTTATTTAAATGTGTCCATAAATTGTTCCGCTTGTCCATTCGATTTTGGATTATATACTGGCGTGTTCGCATGATTAATGTACAATGATTTACAGAATTCCTTAAATTCTCTTTTCGTAAACTGGATTCGATTGCCAGTGACTATATATTTTCGGGAGTCCAAACGAATTAAAATTTCATAAAGTGCATTTGTTATATTTGTTGCAGTCGCATGTCTACATTTAAAAATCTCTGGACACTTAGTGAAACTGTCTGCAATGAATTAGAAATACGATCCATTTATGAGTTATGCATAGTTGATATGAAATCGAGTCTATGGGACATCTGTCTCTTGTCATAGTTGAATCTTTATCTGTAATTCTTTGCGGCCAGTTCGCATCATCATCAGTTTCATCAAATATCCTATGTCTTGATCGATCCTCAGCCAATAAGTATAATTCCTCGTTAAAAATGGGATTCCTAAAACCCCTGTAAAATTGTAATACGTATCCCTATATTCAACAAGGTGACAATATCCTATGTTTTTAGTTTTCTCGTTCAACCAAACATGCTTTTTAATTTTTCTTATAAGATTATCTTTCTCCGCTGCTTTTTGTCACATCTAGAGTAACCAGCAGTTCTCTAATAGTTTTGCGTAACAGATCTAACAATTCACGTTTGTCTTCTTAACTCCGTTATTATTGTTTCTTTGTGTATTCTCATGAATTTAGGTATGATAATAATTCGTCGATGTGATCAATCTTCTTTATAATCACTTATTTTATTTGAAAATTAAACTTCAATAGATTCACTCCTCAACAGTGTAGTTTATTCACTGTGTGAGTTTGTATAAATTTATTCGAACCAAATAGTGTTATCAGCCGTTTTTGATCTGTTTGCAGAAGAAGTCGTCTTTCGCATAAAAAAACATGCGCAATATTTTATAGCATATATTATTGCTAAACTCGCTTTTACAATGTGGCCGTCATTTCGTTCCGAAAGTAGTAACGCTTTCAAGATATGTGCTATTGGCCTCGTAGATCCCCCTTTGCATAGGTGGTAAAGTACCCAGTCCCTCATTTCTATTCTAGCATCTGATACTACAGTGGTTTTTCTTTTTAGGTCGAAATGTGCTGAGTGTTGGTCTGCTAACTAACGGCTTCTTTTTCTTTTTTTTTTATTTTGTAAAGAATGATTGCATTTTTCTGACCATATTTATTGTGTGCTCTTTTTTACCAAAATATTCTTGGTAACCTACAGTGGGAGGAGTTTAAAGTCTATCCTTAAAAAGGTTTCTTTTTAAGGATTTTCAAGTGGTCTTAAATTTTTGATCATATATATATATATATATATATATATATATATATATATATATATATATATATATATTATATATATATATATATACTATCATGGGCGCCCGGCGTTGCCCGCGTGTTTGGATGTGTATGTTGAGCAAAAAAAAAGTGGTAGTAGTAAGGCAGGCTCGAACCATAACCGCAAAGGAAGAAAAGAACGGGGTACAAATCTGACGTTTATGCTGTTACGACCACCACCAAACCGAAAGCGACATTTTTTTTAAAATTAAGGTTAGACAATCTAAAGGAGGGGACAACTTTCAAAAATATCGGCGAAAAAAGTGACCCCCCCCCTGTAGAAAAGTGCCTAGTGGAAGGGGAAGGTATTAATGTTTTTAGCCAATTTTTCAATATTTGTCGTATGAGAGATGGAACTTTAAAACGATACTGATCTTGGTAAAATCTGTCGCTTCTATTGAAAGTTTAAGGTAGACATGCAAACAGACATACATACATACATTTATATATTGGTAACTAAAATTTTTCGACCCAAACTGATGAAAAAGCTTTCCCTATCTCTGAATACCTTTTATGTAAAAGTTCAAATATTTAGACCAGAAATTGTCTGGGTAATTTGGAAGCGACCGCAGAGGTCAATTTTTTTTATTTGACCCCTATTATGACCCCTTGTAATTTATTGTTTTGTGCTCAAATCAAGTTATTAAGTTAGATCCATGTCCAAGGGACCTATATCTAAAATTTCAAGTGCGTAGACCAAAAATTGTCGGAGGAGTTTGGTAGAGTTCTCAAAGGTCAAATCGTTGAACTTTGACCCCTTAATCATCAAATTTCTAGCCAAACACCGATCACAACGATTTTCCTAAATCTCAGTACCCTGTATATCAAATTTCGAGTCTGTAGACTAAAACTTGACAGAGTTATTGCGTAGGGAAATACACACAGATACACAGACACACACACACAGACATTTTCACTTATATATATATATAAATATAAATAAATATATATATATATATATATATATATATTTGAATTGAGTTCTTATCCCTTCATATTTTTCTTTTCGATGTTAACTTTGTTATAGAAAGAGTTAATAATAATTCTAATCCGTAAAGCAGAACAATCCAGTCTAAAGCAAAACTAATTTCTGAACCAAGGTATACTTACACTTTCGATGTATGAGTTTTTTTTTTCATCAACGAAATATTTAAATTTTAATTTGTCTTGGAACTTAAATTTTTTACCTGATATTTTTTTTTATTTGTTTATTATGTATTTTTTTTTTTTGTTTTTGTTAACCAGGTAAAAGCCTGGTACTTTTTCGCTGTTTGTTAACCGGAGAAAAAACTATTTCCCCTGCTTTTTACGTTTATTTCTGAATCGAGTAATAATTTTACGGTCTCCCCATTTATTTTTATATTGATATATTTTCTTCTTTGACCATCTTTCCTTTTATTTTTATATAAAACTACGATCATCTTTGATTGTAACTTTATTTTTACTGGTTTCTGTTTTTCCAGACAACAGAAATATTTATGGCCTATATCATCCATTAATCAATCACCGTTTTTATTATTTTGGTCTGACTTTGATCTTATTATCTGTCTTTGTGATGTTTTCTCTTCACTCTAATTATTATCTTTTTAGATATTTATTAGATGCTGGAAATTCCATCGTTACTTTTTGCAGCGCAACGTTTGATTGTGTCTCATTATATAAGGATCGTTATAAACGTAAAGCCTCCTATTTTTAAACTCAAAAGTTAAAGATCTATTAATACAAGAGTAGTACCATTAAAATGATCGCCATTTTGTTCCCCAGATTTTATTTTCTACATAGTCATAATCATTATCAAAGTACTTTTGCCAGTGATGAACGATGGCTGTGCATGAGTATCCGGAGCCTGCTTTGTCGAGCGAGGGTTTCTTATTTATTTTTTAACTCAAAAGGTTGAAGAGTTACGAAGAGGGGAGTGGTACCATTAAAACGAGCGAGCTTTTGTGCTCCAAAATTAACTTTTCTAAATAGTCACCACCATTCTCAGTGCATATTTCCAGAACTTCAATGAGAAAACTTCAGGATAATGAATGCATAAATTTAGTCATCTTTACAATGCAATTTATAATCCCTTTTGATCTATTACGGTTAAATAAAAATAGGATACACTTTTTTGGAACGATCCTTGTACTATTAATTCCTGCTCTAATTTCTGTGTCTTTCAGTTTCGTTAGACATTGCACGAAACATGGACATTCGTCCCTTGTTAATTATTTTAGCTTAATTTCTCACACGATAGTTAAACACTTATATTGCTTATCAAACAAACTATAACTTTTATAGAAAATTTTTGACAAAATTTCTATTGCTTCAATAATTTACATGTTTTCCGGGTTTTGGAAGGATTAAATTCGCGTATTTACTATGTTCTTCTGTGCTTAACTTTTGCAGCATTAGTGATTTTTGCTCGCCATATCATTATTAGAAAATACAAATTAAATAACCATTATCCGGGTCCTATTTAAATTCCGAGAGTAATTTGAAATTCTTTCAGCCGAAAGAATCCTTAAAACTGGGGATTTTGTGGTCCTATATAATACGTCTTCCAAAAAGTTATTTATTATATTTTGCCTGTTATTAAAATAACTTCTCACATTTATCTTGTCGATGTTGTTGGAAGTGATGTTGTTGGAATTACTGTTGCAAAGCGGCTTGTATCAGTTGTATTAATTGCTGTGTCTGTATCAATAACAACACGAACACGGAAAGTAAAGGTAAAACAAATATATTAATACGAAAAGATAATACATATTTACAAAGGTGCCTTTGTACTGCAGTTGGAAGATTGTCCGGCAGAGGGCGTTTTAAAGTCTTTCATGGAGCAACCGGCACATGCGTCTTGCCTATCCGGCGTTCGAACACAGCTCTCCGGTTTTGCTGACGTGATACCTTTATCTATATCTTGTTCACGTACGTATGCTAATTAGTGGGCGTCTCCACAACACCCCCCTCCCAATATTTGAAGTCGTGTAGATTTCAATATCTTTTCCTTTTGGGGTTCATTATCATTGGGTCTATAGCCTTTCTCGATCTCCTCGGTTCGGGCATGGTCTGTGGTGCTTCAATATTAAACGTTTCGTATACTATATCAATTGGATCTTCCTGTTTCTCGGGTTTGTCATGTTCGTTGTCCTTCCTATTACGTTTTCTCAATTGATTTTGGTGTCTTTTGTGTATCCCTTTTGGACCTTTTATCATGTAGACCAAGTCGCCGATACGTTTATCTACCGCACCCGACTCCCAATATGACATTATTTTTAAAACATTTAAAATATACCTGATCACCAGGTTTAAACCTTTTACGTGATGTGTGTGTGTCGTTTTATATACGACTGCTTGCTTTGGTATTAATTTATCAAATGGTGATTTTATTTTTCTCGCAAACATTAATTCTGCTGGCGATAATTTCGACGGTGTATTTGGGTTCTCAGTTATCCGGTATATTTGCAGGAACTGTTGTAATGCTTTATCCGTCGGTGTCCCTATCGATTTTCTAAGGGCACGCTTTATCGTATCTACGAACCTTTCCGCTAATCCATTTGACTAGGATGGAACGGTGGTGTAGTTATATGGTTTACCTGAAACGAATCACAAAAATCCTTGAAAACACTTGTAGTAAATTGTGTTCCGTTATCTGTGACTACAATGTCTGGTACTCCAAAACGTGCAAATATTTCATACAGAAAACTTATTGTGTTATCTGTCGTTGGGTTTTTTGGCCCGCTTTACTTCCGGCATCTGGAAAAACATTCTACTATGATTAGGTACTATGATTAGGTAGTATTGTCCCTCAATCGGTCCAGCAAAGTCTAGATGAATGTGTGACCATGGATGGTCAGTTTTTTTCCAAGGTTTATGAACTATCGGTGGTGCGTTAGCGGTTAACGTACAACCTTTACATTTGTTTACTGTTAATGCAATATCCACATCCATATTACGCCAGTAAACATAACTCCTCATAAGTGTCTTCATCTTATTTATACCCGGGTGTCCTGTATGAAAATCACGTAAGATCTTTTCTGCAAGGTTTTTGGTACAACCACTCTTTCACTATATAATAATACCTCATTGCATAAGGAAAATATACTTTGCGTTTTTTCCGTCATTTTCTCTTAATTTTTTCTTTATGTCTTTGATGACGTCGTCATTTTCAGCCTCCCTTTTTATATCGGTAAGCGTGACTGGTAATTCTCTTATTATATTCGCCACCATGTTTTTTTCCTCGTAATTGGAACGTATAGCTGCAATTACTGGCTCTTCAAGGGTTTCATCCCTTTTCGGTATAAGCCTTGACAATCCATCCGCATGACCTATTTTTCCCGAGCGTAGATGTTTTATTTGAAAATCATAATGTAGCAAGATCGTACCCCAACGGAGTATCCGATTTGCCGTATATACTGGTAAGCCCTTTTTGAGCCGAACATAGTCACTAGGGGCTTGTGATCTGTTTCCAGTATATAATGTCTTCCGTACAGATAACGGTGAAATTTCGTCACCGCGAAAATAATGCTTAATGCTTCCTTTTCTATTTGGAAGTAAGCCTTCTCTGACGGAATTAGGGCCCTTGAAGCGTGCGCTATAGGTTTCTTCGTTCCATTTGGCATGATATGCTGTATACATGCTCCTATACCATACGAGCTCGCGTCACTCGTAACCATTATTTGTAATTTTGGGTCGTAATAAGTTAAGTATAAATCTGACGTCAAAGTCTTTTTAATTTCCTCAAATGAGTCTTGACATTCTTTTGTCCATATCCATGGTGTTTCTTTCTTTAATAATTCGTTCAGCGGAGCTCTTACGTCGTGCATGCCTTTGATAAATACTTGGTAGTAGTTCGCGAGGCCTAAGAAGCTCTGTAAAGTCGTCACGTTATGTGATGCTGGCATATTCCTAATTGCTATCGCTCTTTCTGGATCAGGTCGTCGACCATCTTTATTTATTATTTGCCTTAAATACTTGATTTCGTCTAGACAAAACTCACATTTGTTTTCTTTCACCTTGAATCCATACTCGTTTATTCTTGTGAACACTTGTTTTAAATGCTGTATATGTTCACTTATGGACGCGCTCCTTATGACTATGTCATCCAGGTATGCACAAGCACAATCTAAACCGTTCAGCATTGTATCCATTGCTTGCTGTAATATCGCCGGTGCGACTTTTATCCCGAACGGTAATCGGTTATACTTGAATAACCCTTTGTGTGTGTTAATGCATAAAGTCTTTGAGCATTTTTCTTCTATCGGAATTTGCAAATAGGCTTCGGACAATTCTACTTTTGAAAAAATTTTCCCACCATTTAGTTTGGCAGAAATCTCTTCCGGGCATGGTAAAGGATAATGGTGATCTTGTAGCATATTATTTAACCCGGTTGAAAAGTCTCCGAAGACTCGAATTTGTTCGGATTTCTTCTTTACGTACACCGTAGGCGCTGCCCAAACGCTAGTTTCGATTTTCGATAAAATGCCCGTTCTTTCAAGTCTGTCTAATTCACTATCTATTTTGTCTAATCCGGCGAACGGCACGTTCCGTTTTTTCTTTAATACTGGTGTTGCATCCTTTTTTTAGCTCGAACGAAGCTTTAAATTTATTACATCTTCCCAGTCCCGTAGTAAATATTTTTGGGAATTCGTTCTTTAGTTAATTTTTAATATTTTCTGCCGTTGTGGTACAGCTGGTTAGTTTTTTACAAAAGGCGTTCATCGGTTTATCCCAAAGGTTGAATTTTTCAATAATATCTGTTCCCAATAAATTCTCGCTTTTTTTAATTACGAAGAGTTTCAATTTCTTCGTCGTGCCATTTAAATTAATGGGCTTCTCCTTCGAATTTGATTTCGTCTCCTGTCACCGTTCTTGCACCTTTACTTGACTTTTTCAGAGTCGGTTTATCCAGTTTTTTTCCAAGTGCTAAGGTTTATTACCGACAAATCTGCTCCAGAATCAAGTTGAAATTTTATTTGTTTGCCGAAAATATTAACCAACACATATTTTCGTAAATTGCCTTTCTTTTTGTCGTTTGTTCTCATTTGGTGTACTCTATATTTTTTTCTGCAACAAATACTCTTATGTCCGACTTTGTCGCAATTGAAGCATCTGATATTTTTGTAAGGACAATCTTTTCCTCAATGTTTTTCATCAAATCTCCCGCAATTATTACTTGATCCCGATTTTCTATAGTTCCTTTGACTTGAGTCGTAATTTCATTTTCTGTAATTAGAGTTTGAGTATTTATAACTCACGTAATCTTTTGGATTTTTACGAGTCTCACACTTTCTTTGCCCTGCGTTTCTGCCAGATTTTTTAATCTTCCTTATGTACGACACTCCTGCTTCTTCTATCTCTCTGAGTCTTTTTCAGTGATACTGCCCTTTGACACTCTTCTGCTAACTTTTGCAGTGTCAGACCTTGTTCTATCTCTAATTTTGAGAGAACGCATCTTCGGATCTCTGAATTTTTTTGTAGAAACCAGCCGCTGTGCAAAAATTAAACATTTGAAGTCGTCCACCGTAAGTTCCGATAATTTAAAATTGTCGAAGCGTTTATTCACTACTGACGCATATGTCAAGTAGTCCTGCTCCTACGTTTTCTTAAGGTTCATACACGACCATATCTTGTGAAAAAGAGACATGTTCGGTTCGAATAACTCCTTAAGAAGTTTTACGGTCTCAACGAAGTCTAACTAATTCGTTCTCCTTGGCAATATGAAATCAATAAATTTGCAATGTTCACTGGTACCAAGCTTTCGAAGTAATAAACTTACTTTCTTTGCGTTTGACCAGTTTCGCAATCTGTTTCAAAAATATCTTCATACCTCTTAATGTATGCCTCAAAAGTTCTATCCTCTTCTGGTAGGTACGTGAACACATCTATGCTATTCACAATTGTTGCGTTGGAAAAAGTCGTATTGCTTTTCTGTGCAGAATTAGTCGTTAATCTTTCCAACAAATCTTTTTGACCAAGTTGCATTTGCTCTATACATTAATAAGCCGTTTATTCTGTCTTTCGTCTCCTTGTTGTCTTTGGTCTCTTTCTTGTAGTTCTTTTCTCTATAATTCTTCTCTTTCTTGTAGTTCTTTCTGTAATTCGTCTCTTACTTGTTGTCTTTCGTCTCTTATTGCCGCCTTCTCTGTACTTCATCTCTTTTTTGCTTTTTTGACGAAGTTGCCATTTAATAAGTCGTTCATTCTGTCTTTCGTCTCTTTCTTGTTATTCTTATTTCTGTAATTCGTCTCTTGTTGTCTGTCGTCTCTTTCTTGTTGACGTCTTCTCTGTACTTCGTCTCTTTCTTGTTGACGCATTTGCATTAAAACCAACACAAAGTCAAGTATCTGCGGAATGTCTTCTTGGTTCCTCTTCTTCTCTTTTCTCTCTCCCAACAATCGAGCACAGCATATAATAACAAAACTCTAAAGCACGTCTGACAGCACTGACTTCTGCCAACAGTCTGCTCCTCCTCTTAACAACACAGGCTTTTTATATCGCAAAATCGTTCACCTCTATTTGCATATTCTTCTAACTCACGTGATCACTACTCTATAAATAAGAGTCTTGGCCGTTCCTTTTCTTTCTTTTTATTTATTTTCGGTGACCGACCCGCATGTGGTCTATCCAGGTAAGTCACGCATTTCTCCAAACTCCCCCCTGATCTCATGATCACAAACAGGACATGCGGGCAATCGTCGTTGGCGGGTACTCCTTCGAAGAATCGGGGGCAACACTTCCTCATTGCTGTTTTCTTCATTACCACCATCATTACTACCAGTCTGTTCCATTATCCCGTCTCGTGGTTCCATAGGCGGTGTCTCACAATCAGGGCAGGGAGGCAGTATCCGTCTTTGTCGGGTACTTCTCCGAAGAATCGGAGGCGTCATCTCCTCGGTGTGCTCCATCATCCCTTCTCGCGGGGTTTCGCAATCACGTGATCACTACTCTATAAATAAGAGTCTTGGCCGTTCCTTTTCTTTCTTTTTATTTATTTTCGGTGACCGACCCGCATGTGGTCTATCCAGGTAAGTCACGCATTTCTCCAAACTCCCCCCTGATCTCATGATCACAAACAGGACATGCGGGCAATCGTCGTTGGCGGGTACTCCTTCGAAGAATCGGGGGCAACACTTCCTCATTGCTGTTTTCTTCATTACCACCATCATTACTACCAGTCTGTTCCATTATCCCGTCTCGTGGTTCCATAGGCGGTGTCTCACAATCAGGGCAGGGAGGCAGTATCCGTCTTTGTCGGGTACTTCTCCGAAGAATCGGAGGCGTCATCTCCTCGGTGTGCTCCATCATCCCTTCTCGCGGGGTTTCGCAATCACGGGGGGTGGGCAGTATTCGTCTCTGTCGAGTATTTCGATGAGGCATTACTTCCTTGTGTCCATCGCTCTCCTCACTTTGTCATCAGTATGTCCCATCATTCCCTCGTCTGGTTCTGTTGGTGGTGTTTCTATGCTCACCTGAAGGGGCAGTAAGTGATTAGGATCATCTCTGAACGGTGTGTGATCCTCCTCATCGTCCTCAGAATCAGAAGAGGTATAACAAGGGCGGATATCTTTTACGTGACGTGGTATGCCACCAATCAACATGGTCTGAGGACTTATGATTTCGTCTATTTTTCCCCGGAAAAATTTCGTAGTGCACCCAGCATTCGGGGGTTTTATCCAAACAAGGTCTCCCACCTGATATGGTGTATTGACAACACTCACCACTGATGGTATGGCATCAACTCCTTTCACACGCTGTTCATATTGGTAAATCCCATTGGCTGGTGCAGTTGCTGGTGTTGCATTGTCCTTGGGTGTTATATTATACCAGTACACAGCTTCTGGAATAGAGCACTGCGTCCTGGCTGCAATTCTTTTGATGGTGCGGTGACACCGTTCTGTTATACCATTACCCTCGGGATAATATGCACACCGATAATGCATTTTAATCCCCCATTCGTGCACGAATTTCTGAAATTCTTGACATCGAAATGTGGCGGCATTATCAGTCAGAATTTCAATCGGGGCACCACGTTCAAAAAAGACGGCTCTCAACTGTTGTATAATGCTGGCTGCATCCTGTCGTGTCAACAGGCGCCATATTGTGAAACGCGTCGGGCCACAATCCGTCATGGTCAAAAAATGTTTGTCCCCATAATGTGTTATGTCCATCCCTACTCGCTGCCAGTTGCCCTCCACCTCGAGCTTCCCTTTTTGTCATTGGGATGGTGCCGGATCAATTCTCTGACACTCTTCACACGAACGTATGGCTGCTTTCACTGATGCTTTTGTAGTTGCAGGGCATACTCTTCGGACAAAATATGCAGTCCTCTGAATTCCAGGATGTCCAATCTGCTGGTGTATCATACGGATCTGGTCAGGTGTTAATTGATCCGTTACAGTCGCACATGTTTGTTGTTGAAGATCGGATCCCTGCCTCATTGCATCGATCCACCTCTTTGGTACTCGAGTCAAGCTAACAGCCAAATTCTGCATCGACGAGACTAACGTAATGTCTACCTGCAAGCTGTATTCGTCAACTAGACGCTTAATTATTGCTAGTCTCCTTCGTACTAGCATTTCACTTGCAGCTCTAGTCTTAACTCGAGCCTTTCCAGTCAAGGTGTCGGTTAACCAATGGTAAACACACAATGAGTCAGTGTGGAGATGCACAACATTAGTCTGCCATTGCAATGCGAGATTAAGACCTTTTAACGTGGCATCAAGTTCTGCCAAATTTATATGTTGGGCATCATTTTTCGGACGAAGCCAGCATGCATCTTCCACAACAGCACCTAGTTGCTCCAACACGACACCTGTAGCCAACGAACTTGTGTCAACCCATGCATTTAGTTCGTTTCCGGACACTTGCCACTCACCCCGGGCAGGGTCATTCCTATGCACTCTGGACAACATTTCAGCCATCATTTGTTGGAGAGAATCATCATCCGCAACATCGTCCCATCCTTTTGTTACTGTAGTCACTCGTCTTTTCACCACTCCTGTTGCCGATCGGAGCCATCCACAGACAGGTAGATGTCCTACCAATTTACCACAGATAGAAAACACAGTACGTCTTGTTAATACATTGGGTAACTTTGGAAGTGGGCTCCCTCGCTTCCATCGCAACGTATTGCCCTCCTCCCAGACCTCGAGGCCTAGCACGGGCACTCCATCCTTTAGGCGCTTAGGGTTTTTGCTTATTAACCCAAACGCTTTCAGTTTTATTCGAACTGCATCCGCAGGCATTATGTCCTCATTAACATAGATGTCATCCATGTAGGCTGAAGCAGCTTTTGCTGTGGTCTCATCCTGCATCAAAACAGTTTTAATAACGGTTGTCATAATCAAGGGTGTTACATTTAAACCAAAACCCAAACGTGTCAAACAATATAGTTTTCCCTTGAGTAGTACTGTCTGAAACGGCCATAATGACTCATGGACACGTATCTGCAGGTAGGCCCTCTTTAGATCCAGAAGTGCTACATTGCTCCCTTTTTGACGCCACTCTCTCAGTTTAGCAGCGCACACATCTGCGTTTCCGGTAAACGCATCAACATGCCGATTCAACTCTCGGTAATCCATTACGGGACGAATTTTTTTCTTTGGTAGGTTGTTCAACAGCCATGAGCGGAATTAATCCCTTGGGTGGTCCCAGACGTTCCTGTGGGTATGGTATTAACCAACCGTTGTCAATCCACATCTGAAGTTCTTCTTCATATGCGGCCCTATTCTTGGTAGAAATTGCATACTCTGGAATCGTGTTGCACAGCCGATCTGGTTCTTGGCCCATGGCCCATTTCCATTTTGCAGTCCACATCCTTTCGTTGTCATCAAATGTAGCACAGAAGTCCCTTTTCTTCAATCGACATGGCTGCACAGACGTCTTTCCCTTCTCCAAGCCTGATACCTCTAGCTGCTGTGATTGTAACGCCTCCTAGTGCTTGTATTGCATCAATTCCAAGCAACATGTCGTAGCCAAGGGGTTTCTCCTGCATCACCAGAACGTCAACTTTAGCTGTGTCACCCTTCTCAGTACAGATTGTGACTGTCCCTTCACCACAACATACCCGTGATAAGCCATTGATGGTCATAACGCCGACTGGGTTCCTCCGCCACACCGGACAGCAATGGGCACTAACTATAGACCGGGAACACCCCGTGTCTATAAGTGCTGAACACTGCACATCATCAAGTTTAACGCTAATGACAGGCAATCCTGTGTTTATTTGTTGGCAGGGGGCAAGGGTAGCGATAGTACCTTGCTCCCAACTTCGTTTCCCGAACAGTTGCGAGATATGTGCCCAAACTTATTGCAGCGATAGCATTGCACTGGTCTCTTTGATTGTGGATATACACCTCTCCTATCACTCCGGCACTCTTTAGCAAAATGATTGGCCTCCCCACATTTATAGCACACTGGGGTGGCATGCTTAATATTTTATCGTTGACCCCACCAAACGGTACAGATAATTTTCGCAGGTCGGCTAGGTACACGTCGACTGTTTCCTTGGGTTGAAGTGTCCGGCTCGTGAACAGTTGCCACGCAACAAATGGATCTGTACCAAACGCTGTATACAGGCTCTGCTTGATTTCATCCCAGTCTGGTTCATCCCCGAGTTGTTGGTAGACTGCATAGGCCCCTCCGGTTAGCCTCAAAGGGATAACTGTGGCTGGTTCTTTAATTTTGCACAGTTTACAGATTTTCTCTGCCTTTTCAATCCATTCGACGACAGCCGGTCCAGTGGTAGATCCGTCGAACTCGGGTATTAAGCGAATGTCGAATCTGTCCATTGTTAGTCACCGCACACCAAGCGCCGAAATAGCTTAAAACCAACACAAAGTCAAGTATCTGCAGAATGTCTTCTTGGTTCCTCCTCTTCTCTTTTCTCTCTCCCAACAATCGAGCACAGCATATAATAACAAAACTCTAAAGCACGTCTGACAGCACTGACTTCTGCCAACAGTCTGCTCCTCCTCTTAACAACACAGGCTTTTTATGTCGCAAAATCGTTCACCTCTATTTGCATATTCTTCTAACTCACGTGATCACTACTCTATAAATAAGAGTCTTGACCGTTTCTTTTCTTTCTTTTTATTTATTTTCGGTGACCAACCCGCACGTGGTCTATCCAGGTAAGTCACGCATTTCTCCACATGCATTTCCGCGAATAACTTGATAAGATTTTCCATTTTGTTTTTTTCAAATTAGTAAATCAGTCACTTTTACAATTTCCTTTCTTTAATAACCACGAACAACCGATTCCTTTTGTTACGTTATTAATTACGTACAAGAAAAAAAATCTCTTCTTTGTACATTGAGGAAAAAAAATTACTTTTTCTTTCAAAACAGTCTACCTAATAAGTTCACGGTATCCTAGCGAAACACTGTGTGTGTGTGTGTGTGTGTGTGTGTGTGTGTGTGTGTGTGTGTGTGTGTGTACACTTTGCAGAAAGGGTTACTGTAACTTTCAAGTTTTTTTTTCTCGTAGGCACTTTGAAATAAAATGCTTGCTGTTTTTTTCTTTTCAAGTGTTTCGGGTTTTGAATTTCCTTTTCAAGTAGTCACAAAAATAAAATCTTGGTTTTTTTAAAGTATCCAGCGCTTGAATAGAGCGTTCGACAATTTCATAGTTGCTGCGTTTTAAACATTGAATTCCCGAGTGAATTTTTTTCCAATCTTTGACGAGTAATGTATTTCCCGAATACCACTGTTGAGTTTGATAGTGTATTTTCTCACGCGTAAATCTTTTTTCGAAATCCCGTCGCTACTGTTGTGTCTGTATCAATAACAACACTAACGCAGAAATTAAAGGTAAAACAAATATATTAAGACGAAAAGATAATACATATTTACAAAGGTGCCGTTGTACTGCAGTTGGAAGATTGTCTGGCAGAGGGCGTGTTAAAGTCTTTCATGGAGCAACCGGCACATGTGTCTTGCCTATCCGGCGTTCGAACACAGCTCTCCGGTCTTGCTCCACAACATTAATTTATAAATCTGTATTATTACGTATTCACAAGGGAAAATCCCCAATTTGTGTAGACAATAAACTTTTTTTAAGTACAAACAAGATAACAGGCTGAGTTCTTATTTTCCGTAAGAATTGAATGAAATAACATTTTATATCTTCCTCGTTAAGTTAAAAAATGGTGAGAAAACTTTTTTTTTAAAGTAGGTAATGATAAGTCATATTAATGTTCTTCGTTACATTTTTTAACTTAGAAGTTTGTTTCTGTGACCTTTCAGCACCGATATGTCCTGCGAAAGGAATATATTCGTTTGAGGTAGCTGAGTGGGCCTTGTAGGTTCAAGTAATAATCTGCTGAATCGCCTTAATGATTAAGTGCTTTTGGTCGAAACTAGTATTTTTGCACGAGGCTTGTGGTGTGCTTTGCGCTGTCTCATCCAGGAAGCTTCATTAGTCAGTATTTATAGTTTAACGATCCAATCATATTGTTTGTAAGCAGGCAGGACCCGGATGTATTTATATTCGTTACATCAAAGAGTGTTGATATGTTGGTATTGAAGTTAAAGCGTAGTATTTAAATTTCAGAAAAATCAAAGACATTTGAATTTTTACAGTTTTCACCCCTGCTTTGCCTCCTATGCATAGAATTAATTCAACTAATTATAATGTTTATACCTTTAAGCTGTGTTCTAAAACTCATAATGATTAGTTAATTAGTTTATAAATGAATTATACGAGCACAAGTATATAAACATATAAACATACCCATGTATATATTCTGCAACTAAGTATTGTGGGGAAAATGGCTTACCATACAAACGTCTTCATGTCTGTCTGTCCTGTGAGTCGTGCGCGTCGAGAAAGAAAGCAAGACAGAGTCCATCATGGCGGCCGTGACGTTTTGTAGTGAATGAAATCACGCGAGATCACGTGTGCGTGCCTTATAAAAACAGGCCACTTGTCCGTGGAGGAGGATCGAGAAATGATTTGACGTTTGAGAATCGGCAAAATCAGTTGGGAGAATTTGTGTGAGCAGTGATTTCTGCCTGGTGATCGACTACAAGTATTATATTTCATATAATTTTTTGTGTTTATAATAAATTAAGACCATCATCATTTTTATGCTTGCCCATTTTCTAATCTAATATATATATATGCATATATATATGTGTGTGTGTGTGTGTGTGTTTGTGTGTGTGTGTACTTTTTTTTGAATAGTCACGTTTTAAATCCAGCAGATAAATAAGCGTCTGGAAACGACTGAAGGTTTCAGTAGAAAGCGCTAGCTGAATCAACGTAAGAACACGTATCATATGAATCCTTCATACAAACATTTGCTAATGCTACAAAAATATTAATACGTAAATTGGAAAAAATCAAAAAGTAAGTCATTAAATAGAAACTTTCCGTGCTTTTCAACAATATATGTTTAAATGAAAACTTGGTGCTTAAATGTACACGATATATATATATATATATATATATATATATATGGAGAGGGGGGTATAAACTTTCTAAGCTTGATATAGTTCTTGTTCCGGCGAACGAATAGTACAACTCGCGTGAATGCTTATCTCTACACTGATCATTTCGAAAGAATGAAATGTATACGTATATAAATAATATTTAATATTTATTATTAAATAATTATATATATATATAATATAAAGCTGAATGTGTGTGTGTGTGTGTGTGTGTGTGTGTGTGTGTGTGTGTGTGTGTGTGTGTGTGGTCACGAATAGGCTCCTATATGATCGACTATTTTAAAAAACTGATTACATATAATGATAGAAGATGTATCGACATACAGAAATGGGTATGTTTGATCTGGCAGAACGGTGGTTCATTAAAATTGTGGGGTCTGCGTTCGCGCCCGGTCCACAAAGTATGGAAATAAAAAAATTTAAAAATTAAAAAAAAAACCGTTTACAAGGGTTTTTTTTATAGATATACATAAGAATACTTTGATAAGTATGTTTTAACTTAAATAGGGATTGTATAATAAAATTGTGGGGTCTGCGTTCGCGCCTGGCCTTCATAGAATTGAAATAGGCACAAACTTTAATAAAGACTTTTCATATCTATCTGCGTAAGTATACTCTGATAATTATGTTTCAGTTTGAAGAAATATGGTATAATAAAATTATGGGGTGTTCGTTCGCGCCTGACCTCCATAGAATGGAAATGTGTCACAAAGTTTAACAAGGTTTTTTAATATAGATCCCCAAAATATTGTGATAAGTGTTTTAGTGTGAACAGGTATGGTATAATAAATTATGGAGTTTATCTATTTTATTTTTACTTTCATCATACTTTGCTTTGGTTTTGTTATCCACAAAGTCGAAGCTATCTCTTTACAACCCTTCCTTTTCATAAACTATCATACTTTCATAAATCAGAGTCCATTTTCTGTAGGCTGTTTTTGAACCCAGTAAACGACGAGTACTTTTGCTAGTATATATATAATGTTGGCACTTTAAGGATAACATGAAAAATGTTCCAAATAAAAAGTGATTTTTAGATTATATTGTCTTTTATTGTTTCGAGAAAACATTTTTGGGGCGAGATGAGCGAAAAAAAGTAAAATCAAGCGGCCAGAGCACTAGTGAAAGTACTAATTAAATTTATGGAGACCCTGATAAAAGCACTACCAAAACAAATTTTCTACATCCCCTGTCCTTGAAGAGAAAATATTTTTAAGTAAGACCTGAAAAAATCCTCAGAATCCACAAGAGCGCTGCTAACAGCAGTAAATTTGGTTATAAATATGATAATAATTGTATATTGTATATTTATATTTAAATCATATTTCTTCTTCCTCAACGGGGTTAAATTGCATTTGTTTGTAAGGAAAACATTTTAAAATAAGTAACAACAGAAAAATATATTTGCCCTTGTGTATTCTTTGATTAGCAGTGGTGACATTTTAATATCGGACTTAAGACATGAAATAAGTAAGCAGATGAATTCTTTAAACCGGAAGTCACAAACCGGATGAAGGTTTTAAACTCCCAAGCAAGCGAGCTGATCTGAGTTTTATTATTATATAGATAGATATTTGTACATATTAATTAGATTTAAAAAAAATCATTTTAAAAAACGAATTGATGACGTGACATCGTCAAATTGTCAAATGCAGTTGACTAAAGCAAATAGGATTTATTTTCTGCAAAGAAAGATTTCTAATGAAATCAACTTTCTGTCTTTGATTGGAAAACATGGATGACACAAACATCTGAAGTGGAAATATGAAATTGATTGGAACGCAAATGCAAAAATAATGTTTTTTTTATTCTAATGAAAAAACAATTTTTATATAAATTTGCTTTAGAAAATAAATAACATAATCTTTAAAAAATAGATGTTAGAATATAATTTGAAATAACAAATTAAAATAATAAAATTCGAAGAAATTATGTTAAATCATAAAAATTTTATAAAATAATAAATAAATTTTTCCTAGAAAGCCATAGAATACTTATGAGAGATATATCATGAAGATCGGCAGCATCCTAAATGACATTAATTTTTGTCGAACAGGCTGGATTCGAACTTGGAACACGCAGGTCGTCAGTCTCTGTCGTCGACCACCGTCACTTCTCGATTTAAACGACAAAAATTAGGAAGAAATAAGCCTTGTGTGCTTGTTTATTTTTTGTTTTGTTTTTGTTTTTTGTGCATACAAAGAAAATTTTTACTGCATGTCAAATGATGTGCAAGTAATAAATGTTATATTAAACGTGTAAACCTTTTTCACCAGTGTTCAATTTTGAGATAATTTCGATAGCAATCTTCTATATAAACAAACTAGTAGATGCATGTATGTGTGTGTATGTGTGTGTGTGTGTCTGTGTGTGTGTGTGTGTGTGTGTGTGTGTGTGTGTGTGTGTGTGTGTGTGTGAAATAAACAATAAACTGTTAAATTATTGATCACATAATACGGAAATTAACGGAAACAGTAATCATACATCAGGGATGGTTTATACCTACAAAAATATTTGTTTGGGTGGATGAATAACCCATACAAAAACATGTCGGCGAGTTAAAATGCAAAATGTCCATTTCAACCTGCCCACATATTTCTATTACTTTTTCGCATGCGCAAATTCATTCATAACTTGAAATGAATTAATTTCAAATCTTTCTTGTCTATCTAACTCCAACGGTTGGGCGCGCGGCTGGAGCGCTAATTGTTTTGGTTTCGATTCTAGCTGATATTACCCAATTAATTTATTTTAAACCTTTTTAAATAGGTACTGTATATTAGTTCCGATATAATATTCAGTAAGGAATTGGCTCTGTAATTATAAATACGAGAATTGCATAGAATTAAAACATATTTAATCGTATTTTACTACCAAGCAACAATGGGCGCCCTCGTTAGTCTTTATTAATAAAATACCTACTTTTCAATCAGGGATTTATGATTAACTATACCAATAATAAGATATGATTGACTATATCAATAATAATATATGATTAACTATATCAATAATAAGATAAATATAAAATCATACTACGTATGCTTACCTGATGACTGTGATTAACTGAATACGTACAAAACACAGAAATAAACCGGTTTGAGTTACTACGCCTCTATAAAATCACCAGTAACATATAGTATATATTTAAAAATTGACGCTGATGGGCTGCTCAGAATGAGGAAGCACATTTATTTATCGTATACTATAATAGATTTCAACTATATCAAATTATATAAATTCAAAAAAAAACAGTGATTTAAATCGCATTGCATATTCATATATTCGCTTCCTTGTTGCTTCTGTGCTTTTATGGCAGCTTGCCTAGCATTATGTAGTGAAAAACTTACGAAGTCAGTAGGGATTGCTTATTACAATCTACTCTGAAGACATCACATACAGTGTTGCCAAAAAGGAAGCCCGCGCTTGTGATTTTTTTTCAAATGCCGTAAATTTAAGCTAAATCGAATTTAACTGTTCAAACTACTACACTTCATTTAATTCACCTTTTATGTTTCTATTATTTTAGCCGTTCATATTTGACTTTTAATTGAAGTATCTTATTGTTCTTGTCAATTTTAAAAAAATTAACTTCAAATCGAGAAGGGAAAAAGAAACTCCGCACAATGGAAAATTGTAATTTAAATGTAATTTTAGAACATTAATGCAACCCAAAACAAGGAACTAGTCTTTATTAAGTAGCATAGCCCTTCTGCAATTTTTCAACTTGCAATCTTTTGGGAATTCCTTGGATTAATATACAGAAATACTCCGGTGAAAGCGTATCCCACTTCTCTTTAATGCTTGTCCAAAGTTCTTCCAGATTTGAAATGTTATAATTGCGTAGCTGTTGCTTGATGTAATGTTATACGTCTTCGATAGGATAGGGGTCTGAAGATTGTGCAGGCCAATCCAAACACTGCATATCACGCTCTTCAAGGAACCTGTTAATATTGCCAATCGTGTGAATGGGACCATTATCCTGCATGAAGATGGGATTATCATACAAATTCCGGCCAAAGTAGGGTAAGAAAATACTGTCAACATGTTAATGTACTTCGTCAAATTAATTCGACGTTCCAGGCGAACTATAGGCCCTAGATGATTGGCACTAATTATATATATATATATATATATATTTACAGAGATCACCAGTTATCAAGGCCTGGAAGCCACTCAGGGTTAAGGGTTATTGCAAGTATATTACGTTAGTGTGGAGATTTTTTTACACAGTGATCACCACTTATCAAGGCCCGGAAGCCACTCAGGGATAAGGGTTATTGCAAGTACATTACGTTAGTGTGGAGATTTGATGAAGTGTTTACTTAAGGAGGCGGTTCATTAGGAATTAAGAATTTGTTAACATTGGACTTGAAGACATCCAAGTTGTAGTCCGGTGGGAAGCAGGCAGAAGGAACAGAGTTCCATAGGCGTGTAGTTCTAAGAAATAAGCTTTGTTCATGGAATCCGTGTTTTGATTTAGGCACAGATATAGAGTGGGGAAAATTTTTCACAGTGGATTCAGCTAGACGGGGGGGGTTGTGAAAGATTGGCGAGGGGGGACCAGAGATTGGAGTTCAGACGAGCACCTGCCATGGAAATAACGATAAAACAAGGATAGGCTCGCAACGTCTCTTCTGTGGGAGAGAGGTTGCAGGGTAGAGAAAGGGCATCCCCCACTAAGCCACGAAGTCTATTTTGTACTCTGTCAAGGCAGGATAGGCTGTTTTAGCAGCTCCTGCCCAGATATGGCAACAGTATTCCATCCTTGGACGTACTTGGCTTTTATATAGATAGAGAATTGCATCAGTAGTGAGATATCTTCTGGAGCGGTAGAACGATCCCACCATCGTTCCAGCGACCTTGGCAACAAACTTGATGTAGGTGTTCCATTTCAGATTAGGAGTAAAGGTCAAACCCAGAAGCTTGTCAAAACAAGGGGCCTCACCCAGACGAGAGCCATCCATCACAATTGATGCCAGATGGGGATCAGAGCGTTGATGATGTAAGGATAGGAGTTTGGTTTTGGATGCATTAAAGATAACCAGCCACATCTTCCCCCACTGAACCACGCGCTCGAGATCAGAGGAGAGAGAATCAGAGAGAACTTTGTCATTTACAGCCTTTGATCTGTTGCCGTAGATGGTCGTGTCATCAACATAGATGTGAACGAATGATTTACGTATGTGTTTAGGGAGGTCATTGATGTAGATCAGGAAGAGAGTTGGGCCCAGGATTGACCGCTGAGGGACTCCAGCATTTATACTGCAGGCCTCTGATTTTTGTCCATCGACCACTACTCTTATGAGCCTATCGGAGAGAAATGATTTAATGATTGAGAAACATTTCCAGTTATACCGTAGCTGGAAATCTTGTGAAGTAGACCCTTATGCCATACCTTGTGGAATGCCTTTGATATGTCAAGAGCAATTGCCCTAGAAAGGAAGCCTTTGTCAAGGGATTCACTAATCTTGTGGGATATAACCGTCAGCACATCTGCGGTAGATCTTGCAGAGCGGAAACCGTATTGTGTGTCACTAAGAAGGTTATTCCTGCTGAGGTGGTTGACTATTTCTCTATTTAATATGGATTCCAGCAACTTTTTCATAACACACAGGAGACTTATTGGTCTATACTGAGAGGGAGATGACTTATCACCTGAATTCTTAAATACAGGGCAAACTGATGAGGTCTTCCAGGGAGTCGGAAAGCACTTCTCCTTAAGGCAGCGCTTAAATAGTTTCGTAAGTATGGGAGCAAGTTCTGGTTGAAGGTTTTTTAACACTATAATTGGGATGCCATCAGGGCCAGTTGCTTTACTGGAATCAAGGTTCTTGATTAGCTTGGCGATCTCATGCACGGATATTTGTATGCTACCTAGCTTGGTCTGTGTTATAGGAGGAAATATGGGGAGTTGATGGCCTTCGTCGCATAGGGTAGAATTAGCTGCAAAGTTCTTTGCAAATAGTTTGGCCTTGTCAGACGCTGACGAGATGACTTCTGATCCATTGATAATGGTTTGGATAGAACGCACACGTTTGTTCAGGATCCTATTTGTTATTTGCCAAAACTGGTGGGAACCAAGCCGCTGATCAGCTTCCTTGGATTTAACAGACTAGGCATATAGCTCTCTTGCATTTTTATTACTCTTTTACGGTGGTTGCTGGCAGTCCTGAAAGCAGCTTTAGTCTCAGTGCATCTATTACGTTGGTAGCTATGGAAAAAGTGATTTCTGTGCGCGATAGCAGCAGCACATTCTGGGAAGAACCATGGCTGGCTATTAGGTTTTTGTTGGAATTTTTTAGATGGTATGAATTGGTCTATGCCTACAATTAACCATTCGGTCAGATCTGATACTATAGAGGACACTTCCTTTTTAAACATGGAGTGCAGAGGTAAATCAGATATAAATGTACGGAAGCTATCCCAGTCAGCCATAGAGTATCGATATACAGTACGCTGGAGAAGTACGTCTGGGGACTTCTTACATTTCGTTTTTATCTTAACGACGGAGTGGTCGGAGGATCCTAGAGAAGAATGAACGGAACATGAACATAGCTCAGGGGAAGTTGAGAGAAAAAGGTCTAGGAGGCTTGCATATTGACCGGGTATATCGGGCACACGGGTGGGTTCGCGAACAATCTGAGTGAGGTCATAAGCAATGGCAAAATCATGATAAAATCTCCCCTCGTGTCTTATTTGAATGGGTCAGCCATTCCACGTTATGGACGTTGAAGTCACCACAGATGTGGATGTTAGCCAAGGGATGTGCAGACAGTATGTGGTCTATTTTCTCAGATATGCTCTTAAAGATAGTAACTCCGCTGCTGTGGGGCCGATAGAGGGCAAATATAAATGCAGTGGTGTTAGCAAGTGCAACCCTGAAGCACACATAGGGTAAATTAGGATCTTCTCTAGAGATATCCCTGCCACACGGGAAGCCATCCTTAATGTAGGCACATATTCCATGCCCATGGTCATATATATATATATATATATATATATATATATATATATATATATATATATATATATATATACTTGCAAAAACCAAATCGACAAGGAGAAAGATAACATCCTATTTGTATTTTTTCGAAATATATTCGAAAACATACAAATATGATGTTATCGTTCTCTTTGTTTTGCTTTTTGCAAGTATAGATGAATACTCGATTAAAGAAATGTCAATCATGTTGCTTAATAATTGAATCAATTTACATGGCTTATATTCTTATTGATATATGTACATTGCCATTGGTTTATTGATATAATATATTAAACATTTGGAAAACTCTTCTCTAATATAGATACACACACACACACACACACACACATATATATATATATATATATATATATATATATATATATATATATATATATAAAGGCTCGATAAAAATAAACGTTGAAGCGTGGTACTTTTAAAAAGAGCAACCTTTTGTGTTCCAAAATTTATTTCTCAACATAAGCACCACTACTCTCAATGCACTTTTGCCAGCGATGAGCGAGGGATGCGCATGGGTGTCTTGAGCTCTCTTTGTTATACGAGGGTCGTTCTAAAAATAAAGTCTTCTATATTTTAATTTAAACATTCGAAGACGGAAGCGGTCCCATTAAAACGAGCGACCTTTTATGTTTCTACATAGTCACGACTTTCTTAATGCACTTTTACTAGAAATTTAAACTCTGTTTCTGACGCGCGTTCATGACAGATGTTCCTTTCTCTCATAGGTCTGGAGAACAATGATTTCGTTTTTGTTTCCTTAGTCGGGAATTGACACACACAAATACAATACACAGTGAAATAAACGAAAACAAAGATGTATACATCTGAAGAATTTTTTATTCAAAATACTGGTCCTCAAAGAAGTAACAGAGGAAATATGTTTTTTGGTTAAACAAGGAGATGAGATACTATGTACGCCCATATGAGATGAGAAACAGTCCTTTGGTCAATATGTATACAAGGGAATAAAGATGACGTCTTTACTTAATTTGAAGATATTTTGATATCTCATTGGTCCATGTGTTAATTACATGTTAGTAGATGAAAATATGATGATACAGTATTTCAGAACAACTACGTATAGTGTTACCTATACTACAAATAATAATAATAATAATAATAATAATAATAATAATAATAATAATAATAACTAGCACAATGCGTGGAAATTCCATGGTAGTTGAAAACTTAAAAAACAAACATACATCAGAAAGAACCATCTTATTACATAAACAATTACATTGAGGTTGAATCATGTACCATTAAAGACTTAAGTAAATCACGAAACTCTGGATATTCAGGTCTTGGTATCTCTGCTGACAATTACATCATTTTGATGAACTGTTCTGATCTTATCCTGATTTCGCAATGATTTTGATTATATGGCTGTGTGGTAGCCCTCTTTTTTGAAATTTAATAACATAAACATTTGCAAATAGAATTTTCAGTACATGTCTGTCTTTAATGTCTTTCAAAAGTTCAACTAGATGTTCGTGCTACACATGTGATATTAAGACAGGTTAATTTTATGCATGTTCTGATTGCCTCAATTTTATTATGTAAGGACATGTTGGATTACACGTGCATGGAAAAAATAGGTTTGGGTTTCCGTATTTACAGAAAACTGCTTTGTACTAATTGCTTTGTAATAATTTCAACATAGCATATAAGTAGGTAATAATGTTTTCACCTGAAATGCATAGGTAAAAAAGAACCAACAAAGCTATCCTATGGTTTTACTTATTTTGACGTAACTTTTTAATAAGTAATGATGTTTCCACTTGAAATGCGTTAAAATTTTTACTAATTTCCACATGACACGCAAATAGGTAATAATTTTTTAACCTTAAGTACGTAGGTTTAAAAGCACCCTATGATTGTAAATATTTCGACATGATACTTTAGTAGGTAATAATGTTTTCACCTGAATTGCGTTGGAATTTTTACTAATTTCAACATGACATGTAATAATTTATATTAATTTGAAATAAGTAAAACTAAAAAAAAAAACATTGGAAGTAAATATTTATTACGAGTCCGGTATTAAGGTCACAGAATAACCGGTGAGCGTTTAGGAAATTGACCCTTTCACCTCAAAATTCCACAATTTACACTGTTTGGTTTTCTTATCGAGTTGCAATATTGTTCTCGATGATGTTCATAAATTAATTAAAATTAGTGTTCAATTTAGTAATAATTTATGACGTTATAATTGAATACTGATACCCGACGATTTTTATTTTCATTTTCTATTTTTTTAATCTGAAAGTAAACTTCATAAACGATGAGATTAACTTGAAAACAGAAAAAAAAAGTATATTGTGAAATTTAGAAGTGAAGCTCAATTTCCTAAACGTCCGCCCAATAAACAAATAATAATTATAATGTTTAATTATTATTTATCAGACTGGGGATTAGGTGGCAAAATACTCTCGATCCCTCTACCGCATAAAAGAAACATAATTTCCTAATCACCGTTAAGTTACGATGCTAACAATATGCAAACAATGATGTCGGTATTTGAGAAGTTAGTTTTAAATCAGCAGAACTTATATCTTTTTTTTAAAGAATAAACACTTTTTTATTTATTTTAAACAATATATACAAAACATTTTTAAAATTTTAAACAATATAAATAAAACTTTTTACAATATTTAACAATATAAACCTTCATTATTTTTAATTTTAAATAATATAAACATAAATTTTATTTTTCTTATTTTTAATTTTAAACAATATACAAAGTAAATTTTTATAATTTTAAACGGTAAACTTTCACTTGGTTTCTATTTTAACATTTTCCTTTAAAATGATGACTTTAAACATTTCAGGTATGCTGAAGACGAATAACACATTTAAAGTTTCCGTAAATAAGGCGTTTACCAGATATTAAATAATATAATCTATGTTAAAAATGGTGGCTCTTGTTGAACACCAAAAATATGCGCGCTTGCGCGTATAACTATTGCCAGTACTTTACACATAAAATCGCTTAATATCCGGAAAACTACTACATTCAAATGCGATATTCGTTTTCAGTATATCCAAAAACCTATAAAGCCGTTATTTTAAGGGAAAATGTTAAGGTAGAAACCAAGTAAAAATTTACTATAAACTCAAAGTCAACTACTGTATGCATATCTACATCAGCTATTTCTCTTGTTATAGTGATTTGCGGTAACTCGGGGCTCTAACAAAATACAAACTAAAAAAAAGAATACGCAAAAGAAAATTGTTTCTAAAAATAAAAACAAGCGAATCAATTTTCAATAAACACGAGATTGATAATCGGTCATTAGGAGAATAATTATATTTATATTGTTTAAAATTAAACATTTAAAAAGGTTTATATTGTTTATCTAAAATGATAAACAGTTCTATTTATATTGTTTGAAAAAAATAAAGTTCTTTATACATTGCTTAAAATAAGTAATGTGTTTTCGTTTATATTGTTTATTTTTGTAAAAAACTTCTGACCGATATCTGTGGGGAAAATGGCTTACCGTACAAACGTCCTCATAGACCTTGTGTCTAACTCTGCCCTCGTGCGGAGGCAAGTTAGTAGAAACATAATGGTGATTAGGATATTTTGTTCACTATATGTGATATTGTGATCAAGAGTATTTTGCAACCTAGTTTTCAGTCTTGCCAGCTTTTTATGAATCCATTTAACTTTTAGGGTCTAATTGTCAGCTTTACTCTTCCTCACCCCTCAAAAAAGTTAGTTGTAAAATCAACGGCTTTTTTTTTTTACTTTAGTATTCAAGTAAAATATAAAAATCTTACTTGATTAAATAGTTCAAAATAACAATTGGGGGGGGATAATTTAATTATTTTTAATTTATATCATTACGAAATTCGTCAAAAACAAAAGGCCATCACTACGAATAAAAATATTCCAGCAAATTTGGCTCTTAATAAAATAATTCGAAATAATTATGATGATGCTTATGCATCTATGTTACCATAATAAAATCGTTATTTACAAAGCCATTCTTTCCATGGAGAAGGTTATTTTGTAACTAGGTTGTACTTTTGCCTAAAAAATTAATTTAGGAGATTTTGAGGTATTTAACCTGTCAAATTCTGTTAATCAGCCAACGTCAGGTTTGTTTGTCTGCAATAATAATGGGGAAAACATGTTTACTTTGTCATTTGAAGGAGATTTTGAAGAATTTAAACTGTCAATTTCTGGGTGCGATTAAAGTCAAGCATTCTAGTTCACTGTTCTATCGGGACATGCGGAACACGGAATCTTTGGCCTCGTTATCAAGAAAAGTGAAAATTAACCAGAAATATTCAAACAAAACAGAATTAGAGAAATTGTGATGTTTATTTCAATAAAAAATGGTACTTTTGCAGAGAAAAGATCGTGTTGATATAATAAAGTTATTTTGAAATCCTTTAACATGGGGAGAGGATGTTTTTATTATTGTTTTTTTAACTTATTTGTAGTTTCACTTAGCAATTTAATAAACAATAGATACCGTAAAAAATGAATTTAATGATAAAAAAACTTGCACAGTATTGTCAAAACTCTTATCCAAAAATCCAAAAATAAATAATAAAAATTACACATAAATCTTAAAATATACAAATGTATAAGAAAAACAAAAATAACTTGTAAATACTATTTAAAAAAATATAGTGCAGCAACGTACAAAAGATTTTTCTTCTGATTTAATTTTATTTGCAAACAAATAATAATTTTAAATTTTAAAAAGAATCTATTACATTCATTTAAAATTTACACAATAGAATCCTCATCTAAATAATTGGGGTTTAATTTCTATATATCCTTCTATAAGTTTTTATGAATAAACATTGATACGATCATTATTTACGTATTTAAGCCAACCGACTTGTATTATTTTAGTTTTCATTGGTAAGCAAGATTTATTTAACCTCAATCAGAATGTAGCTAGGGTTTTCATCATCGAATCCGAATGTGGCTAGCTTTTAACTTGTAGCGACGCCAATCTTTTTTGTTGTATTAAACGTAAATGTTAATAAGCCATTTGGAATATTTCAGTTTCCATTTAAGTAATGGTCAGCATGATAACGGCCGAAGCAAATAATAACCAACCAGACCTTGGCTGGACAAGCGCAAAGAGGACTGGGACCTTGGGGAGGCTGAGTGCCACTCAAATTCCAGTATAAACCAATGGCCACTACCAGTGAGAAATCAATGGTAAGCGGCTGTTGCGATGATGCAAATTTATTTGCAAATGCTATCGAAAGAGGTGGAGAGGGCTGGACGTCTGGGGAGACTTGTTGTCACTCAGCTTCCAGAGAATACCACAGGTTTCCAATTAGATCGTTTGTTGACTTGTGTGAAAGCTCCATGTGAGCCAATAATAATAATTATAATAATAATAATAATAATAATAATAAGAAGAAGAAGAAGAAGAAGAAGTAGAATAATAATAATAATAATAATAATAATAATAATAATAATAATAATAATAATAATAATAATACTCGATTCGTATGAATTACATTCCGTTATTTTATCTTACGTTACTATAAAACGCAATTCAACTTTGTTACATAACGGCAATCTACTCATACTAGCATCCCTCTTTAGTGCGAACTTCTATCACTATAGTAATCAGCTATTAGTAACAGAGTTCCCCGATCACTTACAAACATATAATTAGAAAGTCCGAGTTATACTATTGATAATATTATTATTAGCAGTATCTGTGCTTCTTCTCTATCATAAACTGCCTAGCTTACATTATATAAAACACCATTCTACACTGTTACATAACCATAATCTTCCTTCATGCCATTCCCTTTTATTGCATCCTCCTACCACCATACTTCTTTCTTTTTGTCTCCTTTATATACTTTCTTTGTAACTTTCTGTGTGCGTCTGTGTGTACAACGGACAGATACAAGGAGAGATAGACAGATAGACGGAGAAAGAGAAAGAGAAAAAAAAATACAACTAACACATACATGTGGCTTCCATGAATCACATCCGCAATGACGGGGACTCCAGAAGAAAATATTTGGTGGAAAATATATAAAAAAGAAAAAAAGAAATGGTGCCTTTCTGTTGAAACAGATTGCACAGCTGTATAAAAACTAAAGAAAGGTTTCTCAATTTTCGGATAAACAGTACTCCATTCATGAAACAGTTCTTTGTTGTCAGGTTTTGTGGCCCAAGTGGTACTTATTTTGCGTAAATTTTCGTATGAATTTTCGTTGGATTTTGTCTACTATTTCGTTGGCATCTCATTCTATAATACGACATTTTGTTCCCAAATTGCCACAGTTTTTAGAAGTTTTATTCCAATATAATTCGCGGCATCAGTATTTTTCTTTTTTTCTTTTTTTTTTTTTGCTTCTGATTAGTCCGCTTGTTTTGCACATATGGGTAGTCATTTTCTTTTGTCCTTTTCAGGAAAGTAATTCGTTCCTTTATACTGGGGATATTGCTGGACATATTCGTATTTCTCTTTCATTGAGATGTGATTTTTAGAGGTGTGCTTCACTTTCCTGGCATATGCTACGCCCGATTCCTTTACGTTCTTAGAATCCCTTCTGATGCTTAATAGCCTCCGGCAATCCTTCGCAAGTTTCTGTAGAGTAAGGTTGGGTTCGCTTCCCATTTTTGTTAACACTCTCCGTTTAATCTCAGCATTTTTGCCGATACTAGCCCTTGAGCAAAACTGAGACATTTAGAATCATCTGTTGATAATTCTGCTGCTCTAAAGTCGTTACAGTGCTTCTTTACAACAGACATGCACATTAAATAATTTTTGTCGTCAAATTAAAAAGTACCCTTTTTTATGAAATATTTATGTATTTGGAATGAAAAATTATTATATTAACAACGGTTTCCACGAACTCCAGATCCGTAGTCTTTTGCGTAGAATGTAGTCTACAAGCCTACTCTTCAACAGTTCCTGGCCTTTGTAAAAGCACACTGGCTTTTCCGTATCAGGCTAATCTTATCAATCGATATTGAAAAGGTTTTCATACCTTCTAAAGAACGTGTAGAACGTTTGGTCTTGTTCAGGAATGTAAGTAAAAGTCTCTTTGGTGTCCTATTTCATGTTTTGCGAAAACGCTGTTACTGTCCGTGGTTGGTTTATTGGCCAAGCTTTTAAGAAGTCATCTTTGTTTTTTGTAGACGTTCTTCCATTTCCATTTGTTGTAGAATCTGTTGTTTTTCAACTTTCCTTTACTTTTATGATGTCTTTCTTCGGCTTTCAGTTGTTGAAGCATCTGTTGCTTTTGAAGTTCTTATTTCTGTTGGAACTTCTTTTCCTCGATTTTCTGTTGTTGTCGGGTCATTATTAGAATAATCTCTTGTGAAATCGTCTATTCTGTACATTTATTTAAAAAGAAACACTGTAATATTATTAATTACAGTTTACCACTGTACGTTGAAATAGTTTACGTTTTTTCTCTGAGAGAAAAAAAAATTAATTGGTGAAAAACTTGTCACCATTTTATTCTCTAATTTTAAATGAAAATATCTTCAAGTACAATTGAGAACTATTTTCAAAATCCGACGAAACTTTTTATTCTATTTTTTCGCTGTTAGTGGAAAGACTGTTGTAGTATTATCGTAGTCCCGATCGAAAAAATATTTCGTTCGTTGAGAATGTTACTCCATCGCCCGATAGCTTTAGTGTCTAATTACTAATTTTATCCTTTTCCTTTTATTATTCGAAACAGATATTTTTGTGCTTATTTTAATTTGGAGTTATTTGTCGCCAAGCTACTTTTGTATCAGGTTCGTTTTCCTGCACTTTTTATTTGGGGAAAGCGGAATGATAACATCGATCACTTCACACATAAAAAAAGGTTTGACCAGGCCTGAAAATATACCTGTTTGCCAGAGAATAGTTCACGATAACTAATTTCTACGAATAATCTATACAATGTGAAAAAAAAAAAACTTTTCTTTTTAGCAAACCTAACCCTAAACTATGTTTGACTTAGTCTTGCTAGAGAAAGGAAACAAAAATGTGTCCTAAAATATTTCATATAGTTTCCGTATCATATTTTTTGTAGTAATTACATCAATTAGGGGTGTAGTATAAGTTAACTCTTTATACCCAGGTATTTCAAAGTCTAATGCATATAAGGTGATTACTAGTGTTGGGACGATTAATGGGAATCGGAAATCGGAAAAATCGGAACTTTGGTAGGTATCGCAATCGGAAAAATTATAGTCTCATTTCCGATTCCAAACCGATTCTTTACAATTCTTAAATAAAAAATGAAACAAGCATATTTTTTTATTATTATTATAAGTTGTTCCCTTACAACATAAGACTGAGAATGGGTAATAGAATGAGTTATAAAATTTATTTACAGATTTAACATTGATTACCAAAGTTTTATTTATTTTATTTATTAGTCATTTATAATTGTTTCGAGTCTATTCGCTAAAATGCATATGTGCCCTCATCTGAGGGAGTTCATATGATTATTAACAAGTTTTAAATACTCTGGGCAGGGGGGGTATTTTGTTGGCGCCACCTATACATTGGGATGTTTGTCATCAGCTTCTTCTGAAATAAAGTTTTATGAACTTTTTTGGACACAAGGAAATCCTCATATTCCCCAAACCAAATTTAATTTGTTTTTATTAGATTTTATTGTAAACAACGTAAATATTCAAAAGTTCACTTACCTATTAAATATCACCGATTAAAAAACTGTTCGCATATATTTGATAAATGGCCATATGGCGTTTATTAGAGATTTAGAATTTTAATATAAAAGATTTAACATGCTTGGAATTTTTTTCTGGTTTGGGTTTTGTATGATCACCACATCCTTTGAAATATTTCATGTTTCCTTATATTTTGTTTGGTTTTGGCACCAGTGAAAATATAGATGAAAATCTCACAAATTTATAAAAATTTTGAAACAGCAAACATTGAGAAGTTTATTTACTTAAAAAAAACTTTCATTTACATTTAAAATACCCAAAACATGATATTAATTGTCTGAGGTGATTTCATTATAGATTTCGTTTTTCGGACTCAATTCCTCATCGTCGGTGTTTTTGCCACTAGGCTTCGGCCCTATCATCCTTCGACCTTCTTCAGGTGTATCTCGAACTCGGGAACTGCGTTTTGGAATTTCGAACCCAACCCTTTATTGTTACGGGGGTACCATGTTTTCGTTCCATTCAAGCCGTCCTTGCTGCTACCGCTTAATGCTGTTGCTGTTGCGTCTATCGCTGTCGCTTCCATTGTCACTGCCACTGCTTTCGCTCAGGATTGGACTCAGCACCTTGGAGATTTGCAATGTCTGTTCCAACGTCTTAGTCGCCTCGGCCATGTGTCACTAGGACGATGATGTATCAATTTTGGAAACTGTTAAACCTAAGTTGTTATTCTAGGTTATCTTTTATGATTAGAGGTTCCCAAATTGTGTTCAGTTCTATACTCGGTTTTCTCGGGCGGTTGTTATGTCCTAGCATGTGTGTTGTTTCTTTGAGTTTTCGCACTTTCTAGTGGGGCTCACTGGTTATTATTTTAACTTTATCCCAGAGGGGGTGATGGTCACTCTTTTCCTTCCAGACACCTTCTATACCCGACTTTTCCGTCTCCCCTCTAGTCACTGCTTTTCGATGTTCCTCCACCCTTACTTTAAGAGGGCGGCATGTTTTGCCCTTGTAAACCTTGCTGCAGCTGCATGGAATGGAATATATGCAGTTCTTGGTCTGGTTCTCCTTCATTGGTGACTTTATTTTGACTAGATGTCTTCTTAGAGTTGACTCACTTTTAAATACCGCCCTAATATTGTAAGGGGTACATATCTTTTGAATTCTTTCGGAGACGCCTTGTATGTATGGTAGGCAGACCGTTGGAAGGTTTTGTGATTCACTTTCTTCCCTTACTCTATTGTTTTCTTCTGCCAAGAATCATCCTACTTCAGAATGGGTACTGAAATATAATAAGAGCGTAGTTTTTTTTTATGTTTTTAAGCCATGCTATATATTAATACGATAGCGTGTGTGTCATTTATTTTGTATGTCACGATTACATCCGTGTGACTATTGTTTAATTATGGATTCCCATTTCTTGTAATAAATAATTTTACCAAGAATTCTTCATAAGTTTTTGTTTTGGTTTCGATTATAGTTGATGGCACTCAAGTCATTTATTTTTTGTTTTAATAAATAATTTTATCAAGAATCTTTCATAACTTTAGGTTTCGGTTTCGATTATAGCTGAAGGAACTCAAGTTGATGCACCAAAGTCATATAGATATATGATTTTATTTTTTGAAATCGCAACTCTCTAATATATAAAAATCGATAGAACATTAACTCTATAATAATATATCCGACATTTGCATTTTCTCATCGTACCGACCAATCGTCGATTATTTTCAACTGTTTATGAAAACTTTCAAGTAGCATGTTGTATACTAACGACGAAATGATACAATTTCGCGTTGTTTAAAATCAAAATAAACCTTTTGTTGTCTTTCAATTTACAATACATTACAAGGAAAACATTGGAGAAAAAATATACCCGGGAATTATCCGGCAATTTATGTAACAATTTGAAAATTTACGAAAAAAAAAAAAAATACAACAAACAAACAAAAAACAAATATCTAATTAAATATTCATAAATATTAAAAGAATCGGAATCGGAATTGGGAATCGAATCGGAATCGGAAATTTAGAACGGAATCGGTAATTGTATCGGAATCGGGAAAAACTTTGGATCCGTCCCACCACTAGTGATTACTAGGTTCGCCATGGTAGCATATGCATAATGGCATTGTATACCACTTATCTTGACTTTGTAATATCAGCAATCTTCTTCCTCCATCGCATTAATTACTGTAGTTCTCTTATCCCCCTCACTCAACAGTTTCAATGTATTACCCTTTTCTTCTCACGCCTTCTTATTTCGCTCCTAATTACGTCACATCTCTAATATGTTACCTAGCATCTTCTTTCCTCTTCTCATGAGAGGCATTAGGCTTCGAAATGCCTAGGTAGAAAGAGTTTACTTATCCTACACCCCTAATTGATGTAACGTCCATATTGAATAGACAATTAAATCTATATGCATAAGCCGTACCTTTTTTGGCCAAATAAAATATTCTAGTCGAATTAAAAGCATTTTTATAACTGAATAATCCCAATTAAATCTGTAACCCCTTTTAGCATAGATATGTAAAATCCACGTGCTTCTACTGTTTGAACTTATACACACTAGTATGTTTAAGCTTGGGGGCGGCTATCAAACACGCATACGGGTACCTTCCTTTCTAGTCTTTCATTATCTCTACCTCGGCAATTAATCCCACCCACCCCCATTCTTTCCCATTCATTCCTATATCTAAACACAGACTCAAATTTGCACCCCTATTGAGTCTTATTCATATACAACAAAATCTTATTTTTCACAACATCTAACAGAAACTCCTAATATTAACTCCCTCTAACGAGAATGACCTGATATTCTCATAGCAAACTTTGGTTTCGTATAAGCTCTATCGCCTTAAGAGTTTTCGTTACTGGTAAGTAGCTGACCGAAACGTACTCATGAATGTGTGGTAACATTCTACTGTTATGTAAAAACAAATAAAGAGTATACCCTGATCTACTTCGGTATTGATGTGCACTCTTGTATTAATCTTGTTAAACTTGATGAGTTACTTAACCTATGGAAAACAATAACTTCAAATAATGTGCATTAATAAATATTTTTTATCCTTATTTAATTCTTCATCTTATATATATATATACATACACACACACACACACACACACACACACATATATATATATATATATATATATATATATATGGTGACTGCCACTTCTTTACAGAAGACGGCCAACCCTCACGATACGATGGCGTGTGAGTGAGTCCGCATATGATTTCACATAGCCCCACCCGGCCTGCACAGTTTGCCGCATATTCTGCAGGATAACCTTGTTGGTGACCGCCCCCTCCCTCCCGTGCTCTCAGTTTATGTCCCGCGTGCGTAGTTCCATGACTCTTGAGGCCTGCCTTTGACAGGCACACCCTGCCGCATATCCCGCACGAGTACGCGGGGTCGAGATCAAAGTCCTCTGTATCCTCTCGCTTTCGTAAGGCTCGCTTTATAGTGGCGGGCTCAACTCTCAAAACCTCAAAATTCTCACATCCCGCGTAGACGTAGCGCCTCCAACTTTCCCGGTCTTCAGCTATCTCTTCTCACCTTGTTATTTCTATGCCAAGTGCCCGCAGGTTTCCCTTAACTACATCTTTGTACCTTTTCCGAGGTTTGTGATTGGGTCGTTTGCCACATTCAAGCTCCCCATAGAACAATTGCTTAGGTATCCTATAATCCTCCATTCTCACTACGTGACCCACCCATCGAGTCTGGTTTCGAAAGACTCGAGCCTCTATGCTGAATGTGCTCGCCTTCTTGAGCACCTCTTCATCGGACAAGAGAGCTTGTTTGGTGACATTAAATATCCTGCGTAGGCATGTCTGGTGGAATCTTTCCAGAGCCTTGATATGACAGCGATATGTCGTCCATGTTTCCGAGGCATATTAGAGGACAGGTAGTACACAAGTCTCGTATACCTTTATCTTTGTTTTGAAGGTCAGGGCTCTGTCTGCCCACACTCGTTTTTCGAGATTACCAAAGGCCTTACTTGCCCTATTGATCCTTCCTAAGATTTCCTTATCGAGGGTTCCGTCGCTCGATATAGTACTGCCAAGATATACAAAGTCATCAACGGTGCCCAGTTTCGTTCCATTTACACAGATGACCGGTTCCTCGTAGCGGCTGTTTGGAGCTGGGGTGAATATTACCTTGGTTTTCTCCGGGCTAATTGTGAGGCCAAAGGCAGTGCACGCCCTGGAGAAGCGGTCCATGATGCCCTGCATATCTTCTGCCGTGTGTGCGACGAAGTCTACATCGTCAGCATACAGCAGCTCCCTGACAAGTGAGTGAAATGTTTTCGATCTGGCCCTGAAACGAGTAAGGTTGAATAACTTGCCCGTTGTCCGAAATCGAAAGAGCACTCCCGTTTCACAGTTTCTAAATGCGAACGCGAGTGTTGTTGCGAAATAGATTGAGAACAAGGTTGGAGCTAGAATATCTCCCTGTTTAACCCCGTTGTCGATGGCAATGTCCTCTGAAACTGTGCCGTTTAGCTGGAGACGCGCTTTCATGTTTTCATGCAGTTGTCTAATCATATTTACGAAACCAGGTGGACATCCATGTTTCCCCAATATTATCCACAGGGCAGTTCGGTTTACAGTGTCGAAGGCTTTTTTTCAGATCTACAAATACCTGGTATAGAGCCAGCCTTTGTTCTTTGCATTTTTCCTGTATCTGACGGACTGAGAAGATCATGTCCATTGTGCCACGCCCGGGTCTGAACCCACTTTGGGCTTCGGGCAGTACTGAGGGGCAAATATATTCATTTAGTCTGTTTAGTAGGAGTCTAAATATATATATATATTAGCAAGTATACCAGACGGAAGGAAGCTTAGCATCACTCCCGGCAATGACTTATTCCACAATACATTGTACTTTACATTGCATTGTAGAGAATCTATTGTGAATTTTATAAAATTGTCGGAAATTAATGGTTTCACTTAAAGTTTCAAGTACAAAAGTCAAGTACCGTGGTTCCATTTTGGCTTTAAACAGAAACATTCATTTGGAATACGCTTCTTATAGAACCAACTGTTGATTTTTTAAAATGATTTTTACATAATAACTTGAATTAAAGATACGCGTACTAAAATCAAGTATCATAGTTACATTTTGCTCTAAAAATAAAAATTAATTTCGAACGCGCCCGTGTTTTATCAATAAACTCACAGTTGATTTTATAGGCTGTGCACTTTTGCTTGTGCCGTGATAAAACTTCCCAAATGCACTTGTGATGTTAGGTCGTATAAAGGTGTTAACTTTTGGTTCAAATCAGACTAACTTCTTCGATCTGATTTTTTAGACTTATCAGACAAATTCCGATACAAAACATACGTAAGAACACTTCCAGACACATTAACTACCTTCGTGTGAAATTACACAACATCGGCCCAGCTGTTTCAGACTCCATAGGGAACAAACGCATACATACACAAATACACAAAGTTAATTTTAGATAATAGTATATATATATGTGTGTGTGTGTATGTGTGTGTGTTTATATATTTAAAATAAATAAATGTGTATCTAAACGTGTGCTTTTATGTAATAACTAAATGCTTAAGGCAATGAACTAATATGGAAATCTAGTCAGGACATAGTTAAATAAATATCAATGTTCAATACATTATATTATCATGCCGCAGTTTTTGTTTGTTTGTTTTTGTTTTTTCTTTTTAATTTCCGCATCATGATTCGCATATCTCATTAAAATCGAAAATATCTTTTGTATAAAAATAAGTATCATTTTATGACATTTCTAGTTTGCGAAAGTTCTTTAAACATTACCTTTTTTCGACTCTCTTCAAATTGGCCAATTATCGCTGAGAGTTTGTTACGTTGTTGTGTGGATATGCACTTATTGACACAGGCAGACATGTAAAATAGTGCAAACATTAAATAAAGCAACATTCAATTGGGCTTGTTTTTCGACTAAGTTAAACACTGCTTTCAACTCCGTGTTTTCGTTTAAATTAAGACGAAACACTTCTAGTGTAAACTGTATAACTACCAATTTATCTCAGCTCTTGATTTATGGGCGCATGAAAAGAATTGTGGGTAATAATTTGTTCTTTTTATTGGCATCGATGCGCACCGAAGAGTTCTTTCCCGTGTTTGATTTACATCAGTCTCAGGAGAGCGCGGTTATTGTGTTCTTGGTGGTGATTGATAACTCAGTAAAGAGCCATTCGTGATTCGATATGAGAAAGAGAGGGAAAGAGAGTCAGCGAGAGAAGGAGGGGGATAGCCCATGCTATTTGTCTTTCGGTGCAAGTGAAATATAAGTACGGTCTCTATTTCGTCATCATAAGAAGTAAATATTTAATAGTACACCTCTGTCGTTATAAGAAGTAAATATTTAATAGTACGCCTCTTCGTCATTATAAGAAGTAAATATTTAATAGTACGCCTCTTCGTCATTATAAGAAGTAAATATTTAATAGTACGCCACTTCGTCATCATAAGAAGTAAATATTTAATAGTACGCCTCTGTCGTTATAAGAAGTAAATATTTAATAGTACGCCTCTTCGTCATTATAAGAAGTAAATATTTAATAGTACGCCTCTTCGTCATTATAAGAAGTAAATATTTAATAGTACGCCTCTTCGTCATTATAAGAAGTAAATATTTAATAGTACGCCTCTTCGTCATTATAAGAAGTAAATATTTAATAGTACGCCTCTGTCGTTATAAAAAGTAAATATTTAATAGTACGCCTCTTCGTCATTATAAGAAGTAAATATTTAATAGTACGCCTCTTCGTCATTATAAGAAGTAAATATTTAATAGTACGCCTCTTCGTCATTATAAGAAGTAAATATTTAATAGTACGCCTCTGTCGTTATAAGAAGTAAATATTTAATAGTACGCCTCTTCGTCATTATAAGAAGTAAATATTTAATAGTACGCCTCTTCGTCATTATAAGAAGTAAATATTTAATAGTACGCCTCTTCGTCATTATAAGAAGTAAATATTTAATAGTACGCCTCTTCGTCATTATAAGAAGTAAATATTTAATAGTACGCCTCTTCGTCATTATAAGAAGTAAATATTTAATAGTACGCCTCTTCGTCATTATAAGAAGTAAATATTTAATAGCACGCCTCTTCGTCATTATAAGAAGTAAATATTTAATAGTACGCCTCTTCGTCATTATAAGAAGTAAATATTTAATAGTACGCCTCTTCGTCATCATAAGAAGTAAATATTTAATAGTACGCCTCTGTCGTTATAAGAAGTAAATATTTAATAGTACGCCTCTTCGTCATTATAAGAAGTAAATATTTAATAGTACGTCTCTTCGTCATTATAAGAAGTAAATATTTAATAGTACGCCTCTTCGTCATTATAAGAAGTAAATATTTAATAGTACGCCTCTTCGTCATTATAAGAAGTAAATATTTAATAGTACGCCTCTGTCGTTATAAGAAGTAAATATTTAATAGTACGCCTCTTCGTCATTATAAGAAGTAAATATTTAATAGTACGCCTCTTCGTCATTATAAGAAGTAAATATTTAATAGTACGCCTCTTCGTCATTATAAGAAGTAAATATTTAATAGTACGCCTCTGTCGTTATAAGAAGTAAATATTTAATAGTACGCCTCTTCGTCATTATAAGAAGTAAATATTTAATAGTACGCCTCTTCGTCATTATAAGAAGTAAATATTTAATAGTACGCCTCTTCGTCATTATAAGAAGTAAATATTTAATAGTACGCCTCTTCGTCATTATAAGAAGTAAATATTTTATAGTACGCCTCTTCGTCATCATAAGAAGTAAATATTTAATAGTACGTCTCTTCGTCATCATAAGAAGTAAATATTTAATAGTACGCCTCTTCGTCATCATAAGATGTAAATATTTAATAGTACGCCTCTTCGTCATTATAAGAAGTAAATATTTAATAGTACGCCTCTTCGTCATTATAAGAAGTAAATATTTAATAGTACGCCTCTTCGTCATTATAAGAAGTAAATATTTAATAGTACGTCTCTTCGTCATCATAAGATGTAAATATTTAATAGTACGCCTCTTCGTCATTATAAGAAGTAAATATTTAATAGTACGCCTCTTCGTCATCATAAGAAGTAAATATTTAATAGTACGTCTCTTCGTCATAAGATGTAAATATTTAATAGTACGCCTCTTCGTCATTATAAGAAGTAAATATTTAATAGTACGCCTCTTCGTCATCATAAGAAATAAATATTTAATAGTACGCCTCTTCGTCATTATAAGAAGTAAATAGTTAATAGTACGCCTCTGTTGTTGTCGGTGACCTCCCGGGAATGTGACCTTTATTCAATCGATCCATGTTAACCTATCCGCGTATAGACGTTTCTAATCTTTCCCTGGTTGGAGATTGTTATTTCCATTGAACGTGCTCGACTGTATGGCATATTCAGCAAGAACTCGCCTTTTTTACCGCAACAAGGAAAAAATGTTTCCTCTTCTTCAATGAGCTTCCTTGCATATCAATAGAGAGTTATCTAGAACTATACCTACAAATTTACATTTAGAAGGATAAAGAGGCATACAGTAAGACGGATAGACAGAAAAAAGGGAGATAGACAGACGTGCATTGAGCTTCGTTGTTCGCGCCGTCCTTTGTTTTGTCCGGCTTGAGTTTTTGAGAATATTATATTAAATGGAAAAGTCTTACTAGTATACGTTATTGAATCGTCCTAAGGAATCGAACTCACCACGTACAATTAGAAGTATAATTAATTTGCTTAATTAAATATCCGTCGAATAAGATGAATATTGTTCAAATAGTATGCTCGCTATTTGATAAATAGTTGATACAATGCCATCTTATTAAGCTACAAGAAATGACACAAACAATAAAGAAAAACTGTTTAACTGACTTTGTCGAAGAGTATTATAACAATAGATATGATCACTATACAATTGTACGGCATAATCACGTTGACACACTGGTTCCTGTTTGATCACCGGAGTTAAGCAACGTTGAGCTTGGTCAGTACTAAAATGGGTAACCATTTGAAAATTCAAGGAATTCCAGGTGTTGTATGCGATTTCTGCTTATCTCTGCATTGTTTACAGTCGTCCTGAACTTCTTGACACTGGACTCAACCAGTGCCGATGCAGAAGAGGAGTGGTTGAAGATTGCGCAACCCTTGTCTCATAATTTCACGAGCAGCTATCCTTACAGATAGTATCCGTTGCCTTTCGCGACTGAATGGAGCATCGTAGTATACGATTTCATTTACAAATGTAACACTTTTAATGCTACTTCCTTTATTTAAGCGTATTTGCTAATCAAAGAAGAAAATGATACCGAATAAATCTTCTCTTCTCTATATAAATAAAATGAACTAATTTTTCCCGTGTGAGTTTGACCTTAATAGGATTAAAAATCACGACATTACATTCAAATATAATGTCCCCACACTTCAGCACAGGATATTAGGTGTACTATAGATCTACTACCCTTATAGTTCCTTGATATTCGTACATTTCTATATTTCCGATGGCAGCTCACTGCCACAATCGGTTAGAATCAATGGAATTGGTAAAATCTGTTCTATCTGTTTGATTCATACTCCGCCGCGACCACTTAACACGGCTGTGGATATGTCCACTAGGGTAGGTTGATTTTCAACTTTTTTTGGAAAATGTAAAAGGTTGAAGCAGAGAAAGTTGCACAAACATATGGGGAGTACAAATATTAAAAAAAACTAGGTTTCTAACATCAGGCATCGGATGCTAATTTGATTTTAAAGATCGTCTACTTTGAGACACGGAAAAAATCCTTATCTGTGAAAGATTTGTGAGAAATTATTTAGTATTTTGTAGTTTCAATCATAACAAGTTGTTTTATATATTTAAATAAACGATATAATGACTGATATGCTAAATATTAAACAAAATTATAATTGACCCCCCCCATACTGAGGTGGCGGCAATTACAAAGTTCTATAAATGCTGCATTTTACTTTGTTTTATAACTGCAAAATTCAATTCTTTTTACTATCAATGAAAAAAAGAAGTTTTTATTCCGTTTGGAAAAAAGTTTTAATAAAACCTAAAACAAATTATTTACCTATCTCTATGCTTGTATAAAAAAACACAAAACAATTGGCAAGTAAAAAGCTATTTTTCTACCATAATATCAAAATTCTCCCTATAGGATCCTTTTGAAGCAAAAAATGGCCTCATTTCATGGCATAAAATCTTAGCAATGATATGTCTATGTCTTACTTCAAGTCCATAGACTGATTGGCAGGCTTCTGATGTCAATTTTACAGCACTTTCCACACTTTGTGAATGTGCAGGCAAATCAGGTAACTCTGGCTTTCTGCCGCTCATAAATAATTACTGAAGTTCATGATATGATAATTCTTCAGTTATAGCTGGCTCTGAACCTCCACTTTGATAAATGTAAAGCGTCAAAATTTACTGTTGATATTTTTTTAAACGCTTTCTCACTGGTTCCTCACTACTGAAAAAGAAAAGAAGTCAAATAATTTTATTAACGTGAACAAATGAACACAATTTTATTTTAATTAATTTTTTTAAAATTTAATAATTGAAAATGAATGTATAAATCGAAATAAACAATTTGATCGGTTTTATATGAATGTTTACTTACCTAATGGTTAAAATTCTTCTTATAGCTTCTTCTCTCACTTCCATTTCATCTGATTTTAACAAAGAGAACAAAACATTCTCTGGCAAAAGGGCAAAAGCATTAAACTGAAGATTGCTTAAAGCAATTTCCTGAATTCCTGGAGGCTGCTTTTTTATTTGCCCAATCATTTTAAAAATATATATTTTCTGGTTATGAAATTTATTATCCAGTTTAATTTCAAACCAGCTAACTGTATAAACTTCTACAATAAAACTAATCAGCTGGTGCATTTTTCTGGTCAATTCAGATGGATAAATTTTACGGGTCCACAAACACATTAATCGGATTGCCAGAGTAAGCCATTTTGCCTGATTTAAAGGTCAGATCCTTCATGCTGTATACTGAGGGTCTACTTTACCCCTTGAAATACCAACAGCATACTCTAAAAGTAGTCTTTGGTCACCAGTGAGATCATTTTCTGTTAGTTCAGAATACCTGCCCTCCAGAGGACTACTCACTGGTAAAATGTCAACTTCGGGTAAATGATGGTAATTGTTGGCACATCATTTTCCGAGTTGACCCGTAAATGATGTTGGGCTTCGTGCACTTCCATCAAGGAATTGAAATAATGCCCTAAAAGGAAGCTCATTCTGGTGTAGAGAACAGCCAATGGTGTATATTTTTCTATGCAGCTTGTTTTCTAGTGAGGAAACCAGTCTTGGTGCTTGTGGTGTCTAAAAGGACAGCCTTTAAAGTATTGACACCCTCATACTCTTCTAGAACTTTGTGAACTTCATCTGTCAGAACAGCACCAGTTGCTCTAACAGTAGGAATCACTCTATGTCTTAGATACACCCCCTTACTTCCACATCCCATCTCTTTCGTAAATGTCAAGTGATGCTCTTGTCCTTTAGCTTTTCTTCGATTTTTGTTTCCTTTTTTATCGACAGTTTCAATGTAAAATAAAGTGTCTTTGTCGTGTTTCCCATCATCACCAATTTTTTTTATTATGTTTTTGATAGGCATTATTTTTTTATCTTTCTTTTTCTCTGTCAATTTTGGATTTATCAAGAAAAAAAAAATGTTTAAATCAATATTTGATTTTAGAAGGCCCGCAGCCTGTAGAACCAAAAGAAAAGCATTTGCAAGACTTACACCTAGGTTTGATGAGACATCACCTCTGATGAGTTCAATGGCATAACGAGGAATTTTTATCAGGCTGTAAATACTCTTACACTCTTCCTCTGGTTTAAAACTTTCATCTGTTCCATCACTATTTTCTGATGTCAGAATGATATTCTGGTCATGGGATGTTGAAGCAATAGGCGGGGGGGGGGTGAATCAACTTTCTTTTCTCCTAACACAGTTAACTTTTTAGATTTTGCGACTGCAGCTTTATCAATAGGTCTCAATTGAAAATCGCCTTCGAGTCCTATTTTATTTCTTTGGTCCTTCAAATACTCTCTCCTCCACAGGAACCTGAATTAGAAAATTCGACAAATGTTTATTCTAATCTACGCTAATCTTAGAAATAAATAGTATTTCACGTAAAAAAATTGTAATTTCTTTTCTCACTGGTTTACAAGTATGGAAATTCATTTTATTTAAGATGTCTATGATTTTCATTAAAAAGATTTTTTCAAACAAACAAGAGAAATTTAAAAAAATAGAATAAACTAACCTTTTTTCATAGGACAGGTACAGACAATATGCTTTGACTGACAATTTTCTTTTTTGCATTTAATATTTTTGGCATGACAACTTGCAATTGGCAGTTCACACGAACAAGATGAAATATCAAATAATTTGTCAATTTGTAATTGACCAGAAGACTTTTTGCATATGCGGATAAAACGTTTCTGTTTATGTCCTTAGTTTTTTTAAAGCAGGTGTCCTGCAATTTGTGTACAATCCATTTTTCAGTTAATAGGGGCAAACTGGAATTTACTGCCTTCAAATATCTTTAACATCATTTGCCATTAATTTTGAAAGGGCAAATTTATTTAACTTTGGGCGAGAATTCTCCATGTAATAACCATATTGAATAATCTGACGGAAAGTAGGGATTCTGTTGTATTTAATGGAAAAGGTGTGCCCACAAATTGTGTAGAAATAGTTCGTTTCCGACTCATGGTTAGAAAAATATCTGCAAAATGCATATTTTATGATATGGTAAGAAATTAAACAAAGGAAATTATGAATTAAATTTAAAATTTGGAAAAATTGGTAAATATCAAAAAAGAAATAATAAAGGTTTGCTAAGATATAAAATGCAAAATGTAATAATTTCTATATTTGAATTAAGCTCCAGTTAACAAAGTAAACACACGTGTGAACACGAAAATGAAGCCGATTACTTGGCAGTGTAGACAGAAATATTAACCGAATAAAATAAAGCCCTGGTTTATTAGTTGTTTAATTCATTTTAAATGAAATATTTTGCAGGGTGTCTTTTTATATCGACACTCAATTAGTTTTCTAAAAATAAAATAGATATTACAAACAAAAGAAAAAACGTATTGTTTATACTCCCTTCATATTTTTACTTCAAAACCGGCATGAATATGACATGCTTATTCTTTGATTTAACACCGACACCCTGCGACATAGACGCAGCTTATTGAGCTTTTCAATGTTTAAATTCATTTTAGCAAAAAACGATGGAGTTTTAGAAAAAAAGTATTTTATGTTGTTATTCTTAATGCTATTTAACAACTTTCTCTGCATAGACCTAGTCATAATGCCAAAATCGACCTACCCTAATGTCCACAGGAGAATATACCCGGAACACCGGTTCGAGTTCTTAGTTGTTTAAAAATATGGATTGGCATTTTTCCGTCGGGTGAAACGCTACTTTACATTCCAGTTATTTTGTGAGTTACTTGTGCCATTTTATGAATTTCTTCTTTTTTACACTTTTTCCCTCCCTTTATATTTTTCTCTTTTTGTAGGGGGTGGGGGTTGCGATTGGAAGGATTACTTAAACGAAACGAACTAACATTGGATTCCCGTTTTTACAAGAAACTTTTACAGTCAGCCGACAGCGTTCTTCAAATCTTGCACCGATTAGTCGCTTTAATATTTTATTTACTGTCTTTATATTTCTATTATGTTTGCACTGATTTCATACGTGATATTAGGGGGGATCTGAATTCCTATTTGCGGAGTAGTTACTTATTCATTATATATTTCTATACATTGCATTTCTGAGAGTTTCATTAGCACAATTACTACTACGCTATCGATATTGGAATCAGACGACATTCAAATTGGTTAACAGCGACAACAAGGAAAACAATACAAAAGAAAGACACCAAAAGAAACCAAAATAAGCCAACATTAAAATAAATAAAAATAACACGGTCAGTGTTCTGGTTTTATCTATTCATTTTTTTTTCTTTTTCATTGAAACAAAGAAAAATAAATAAATAAAATTTAATAAACATATTTTCATTATACACGGTAAGATTTTTTTTAATTTTGTTTTTCCATTAAAAAAAAATTAGATTTAAATAAACATATTTGCATTTTACGCGATAACATTTTGGGTTTTTCTCCTTTTTCCCCTTTTTTTCCTTTGATATTCTTTCACGTTCGTTTTGTTTTTTATTCATTTCAATTTTACGTGTCATATATCTAAACCAGGGCGGGGGGCATCTATAAATATAAAAGCTTAAATGTGTCGGGGGGGGGTGTTCCTTCACCCTAAACTCGGCTCCTCCTGCTACTACGACAATGACGTCATGTTTGACCTGGAAAACGTTGGCATTACTTTCAACCACCTGCAAGTGTTTTTAAAGGGTTAATTTTATCCGTTCTCAATTGTGTGTCACTTTAGCGTAGAGGTAACGTGTCAGGCATTTTTTTCCGCTTTAGCCTCGATGCTTCGGGTTCGACCCTGTCTTTCTACCTAAACCTTTTTCCTCGTTTACACCTTTTTCCCCCTTTTTTTACATTTGTTCGCGGTTTTGCTTTATTTTGGTTTTTCCAATTTTTTATAACATCGTATTTTTTTTTTATAATATTAAAACAAGGCCCCCCTCCTACAGACACACCTCCAAACATCCGGGCAACGCCGGTACCCCCTGCTAGTTATTGAATAAAAGAGAACTAATATCCATGTTCAGACATAAAAACTAAGTAAGTTCGAAAATATGACAACAATGATAATGACCAATGAGGATAAAATCGGAAAGCTTATAAATTATGACAGTTTTTTATGACTATTGGCTATGTAAGACAATCTAAAATTAATTCATGGAATTTATAAGTTTAATGTTTGTACTAGAATTATTTAATCTTTAATCAAATTACATGTATTTATCTTTAATCATGTTGCAGCGACTGCACTTATGTTTTTAGAACTTACGAGGGTCATTCCAAAAGTAAAGCCTCCTATTTTTTAATTCAAAGTTAACGAGCTCCGAAGACGATAGTACCATTAGAACGAGCTATCTTTATTGCTCTAGATTTTATTTTCTACATTTTTATCGCCGTTCTCAATGCACTTTTGTCAGCGATGAACGATGGGTGTGCAAGGGCGTCCGGAGCACGCTATGTCATCCAAGGGTGGTCCCAAAAGTGTTTGCGCTTAAATTTTTTAACTCAAAAAGTTAAAGAGCTATAAAGACGGGAAAAGTAACATTAAAACGAGTGACCTTTTCTTTTCTTTTCTACATCGTAATCACTATTCTAAATGCACTTTTACCAGGAATTTAATGACGCGTCTCTGCTTCTGACTCACGTTAATGACAGTGGTTGCTCTCTTAGCGTCTCTCACCGTCAATATCTGCAACAGGTAGATGAAACTTTCAGGTCCTGAATGTATAAGTCGAGTCGTCATAACAATGCAATTTTTGATCCCCTCTGATCCATTCGAACGGAATAAAAAATTAGGAGGCATTACTTTCGTTGTTTTTGTTTTACGGCATATCAACCCTTTTCGGGTTATTTAATGCCGAATCCAAAGATTTTGAAGAAAAAAATTTTAATAGACTATATTTGCTGTTTTCAAGTCGGTTTCTATTCAATCCATAGTTGGGACCCTAACAGGTACTAGCACTCCGGGTCAGAGTGGACCTGGGATCAATGGTAATTAAAGGGTGGCTGCAAACTCCCCAAAGCCCGCTAGCTGGGGCCTTCCCACTGGATATAGTTAAAGGTCATATCCGGGGCCATTTCTTTTGAAATGCCACTCATAGTTATTATTAATATCATAATTATTATAACTATTAGATCTCACATAAGTATTATATGCGCAGTTTGCTTGGAAAATCGATGTTATCATATCGAGTTTATATTCCATATATATAAATATATGAAAATTAATTGTCTAAACCGTAAGTTTACAAACGCTTTGTTATAGGCCATTAAAACAAAATAAGCAGCATTGTTTATTATAGATATTTAATATACATAGTATAGGTCATAGCGTAATGGTCGCTGAGCTTTCGAACTTAATTGACCTCATAGTTATAAATTAAGCTGACCATTATATGAATGTTTAAAAATATATAATTTATGAATTAAATTAATTAGTAAATGTACTCTAATTTAAACTAACATTGATTTATATTTTAAACTATCTGAGCTTTGTTTTTTTTTTTTTGCCCCTGATTCTCAATTTGCTTACGAATTCGTGGTCGATAGCATCTGTTGCCCCCTCACTACTGGATATGAAATATCATGGAGAATTGAATTACCGATAAAATAAAAAGCAGGAAAAGTACTGGAATTTTTATTAGATTTATTGCAACTATAGGTCTATAGAAAAGTAATAGTCAATATTAAGGAGAAATTATTTTTGAAACAGTTACTACAAGACGCAGAATTATTAGCAAATATTACCAAACGATGCAGTTCGTGTTGAGAATCTGTAAAGAATTGTTTTTCTATACAAATACAAGGAAACATGTCTCCTGTTAGGAATCATAATAATAACTCTTAGTGATTACAATAATAATTTTACTTGTAATCTGGGGAAACCGTATGTCACTAAGATTCCAGGGACCACCACACGTTGTTACTAGTGAGCGATCACTAATAATAACCCTTGTGAGAACTAGCGAGTAAAGTAATAACACCATATTATCCAAATTGGACATAAAAATGCAATTGCGGTTTTTATCCAAGATCATCGATCAAAACACACCGTATCTTCCGTCTGATCCTCTCAAATTTCCTGATAAGTGTTCTAGATTCAAACTTGAATTGGCTGATGAATTTACTATACTTATTGTAGGCTCTAAGCCTTTTGAGTTGCTCGGGAGCCAGCATTGGTTGTTGTGAATCGAGTAAAGATCGCAGGATTCTTAAATAGGTTTAGTAGACATTTTGAAGGCACAGTGAACACTGGTGGAAGTATTAAAAGCACTGTAGTATGTTGAAATTTGTAAACATTTTTATTGTACTAGCAGGTCAGCCCGGCTTTCCTCGGGCCCTAAGTACTGTTCATAACTTTATGTGCATATGCATATATATATATATATATATATATATATATATATATATATATATATATATAAGTTTGACTCTAGGTAACCTACATTTAAAATTTCAAGTATTAAGACCCAAAATTGGCGGAGGAGTTCGGTAGAGTCTGCAAAAGTCAACTCTGTAAACTTTGATCTCTTGGCAGCCAAATTGTCGCCCAAAACTGATTTTAAAAAGCTTGCCGTATCTCTGGATACTCTTTATGTAAATTTTCAAATGTTTAGACACAAAATTGGCTTGATAGCTTGCTAGAGACCGCAATGATCAAATCTTTTGAACTTTGACCCCTTACCAGCCAAATTTTCGGCCGATTAAGATGCTCGCCCTATGTCTGAACACACTTTATGCAAAATTTCAAATGTTTAGCCCAGAAATTGGCTGAGTAATTTGGTAGAGATGGCAGAGGTCAATTTTTTTAAACTTTGCCCCCAATTTTGACATTATTTAACATTTATTATTTGGGACTTAAATCAAATTAAACAGTTTGATGCATGTCCAAGTAACCTACATCTAAAATTTCAAGTTTTTGGACCCAAAATTGGCGGAGGAGTTTGGTAGAGTGTTCAAAGTTAAAACGTTGAACTTTGACCCCTTGACAGTCAAATTTCTGGCCGAAAACCGATTAAAAAGATTTTCCTAAATCTCAACACCCCTTGTGTCAAATCTGTGGATTGAAACTTGACAAAGTAGTTTGGTAGTGAAATATACTCACACACACACACACAGAAAATTTCACTTTGGTATCGGAAATGTGCATCGTTAAATGTTGCCAATAATTTACAAAGGAGATATTTTGAAATGGATGGCTCTCGACTAGGGGAAGCTCCATGTTTTGATAAGCTTCTGGGCTTGACCTTTACCCCTGACCTGAAATGGAACACGTACATCAAGTCTGTTGCCAAGGTCGCTGGGAAAATGGTAGGATCCTTCTACTGCTCCAAAAGATATCTCACTGCTGATGCAATTCTCTATCTGATGAAGTACTGTTGCCACATCTGGGCAGGAGCTGCTAAAAACAGCCTATCCTGCCTTGACAGAGTACAAAATAGGCTTCGTGGCTTAGTGAGGTATGCCCTTTTCTCTTCCCTGCAACCTTTCTCCCACAGGAGAGACGTTGCGAGCCTATCTTTGTTTTATCGTTACTTCCATGGCAAGTGATCGTCTGAGCTCCAATCTTCGGTCCCCCTCGCCAATCTTTCCCGAGGAGCAACCGTCTAGCTGAAACCACTGTCCAAAATTTTTCCCACTCTTTATCTGTGTCGGTAAAATCCACTGGATTTTTTATCTTCCACCAGACTATCCATTCATGTGTAATCACCTTTTTCTTCACCATATTCCCTCTGCTTCACTTTTTTTGTTTTCAAGTAAGATCTTTGACTTACTTGCAGTTTCATCAAATACTTATGCATGCAAAAATTCGATCCCGCATTTTGCTAATTCCTACCCTCTGATGAGAAGGAAAGTATTTCTTCGAAACTCCGCGGATTAAGGACTATCCATTTATCTAGTGTTTTCTTTTCAGATTAAATATGTGTTTAACTCATTTCAAAGTGTTTTTTAACATATTTTATTAACTGTTTGCTCATATATATATATATATATATATATATATATATATATGTGTGTGTGTGTGTGTGTGTGTGTGTGTGTGTGTATGTATATATATATATATATATATATATATATATGTATATAAGTGAAAGAAAATTAATAGTGTAAGTTTAAATTTACAATGAAAATTTATTGCCCTACTGAATACTCACTACTTGGCCAAGAAAACCATATTATACTAAATAATCAACGCGACAGTAAAACAATACGTTTTATTGTCGCGTATTGTTTTACTATACGTTTTCAGCGTCCCAATTTGTTTTTCGCGTCTAAGTTATCCAAATAAGCAATTGTCAATACGATTTTTTACATCGTTCATTTCCGTATTACGTTTAACTTATTTCAACGCAATTTTCTTACAAATAAATCTACTTTAACCCGTTGACAACTATAAGAGCATTTTACAACGGCGTTTTACCCATCGCCTTTCCTTTTTTTAATTTATTCTCCATTTTTTAATACACGTCCTTAAAAACATTCATACATTTTATTCTACACTACCAACATAAAAAATAACGACGAAAATGTTTTTTTAATTGCGTTAAAAATAAACAATCAACGCGATAATAAAACGTATTGTTTTACTATGTACGTTTTCAGCGTCCCAACTGTTTTTTTTTCACGTTTAAATTAAAAGATATATCAAAATTTTAATTTAACTTTAAGTATTATGTTATCTGTTCAGTGCATATTTACCTATAATATGGCAAACCACTGATAATTCAATGGCTATATTGTTTTCAAAAACAAACAATTATAAACAGAACAACTCATAAAAATCTATCTATATTCTTTTTCATTTTAATATACTTTCATAGAAATGTTTCTGTTATGTCACAAAAACTATTTTCTTTACGTCGCAATTGTCACGCTCATACATTAATTCCATAGCTAATATAACCTACTGACCCAACGGATCACGGGTAGTCTAGTTATATTTTAAAACAGTAATCTACGGATATTCATGTTTCGGGGTCCTACCCCTCTTCAGCATGTCCTTAGATTACTGTTCTAAAATATAATAAATAAATAAATTAAAATATTTTTTGTTTTCGTCCAAATAAAAATCTGGGCGATTTCCAAAGAAACTCGATCTTGAAGGTAAAGGCACTAAGTTAACTGCACCATCGTTTAAAAAATCAACAACAAATATACGTAAGGTTATAAGCTATAAAAATAAACAGTAAAATTATCTATGGCACCGTAGCGTAATGAATTCCGCGCCGGAGTGTAATGCATAGATTACGGGGATTCGATTCTTAGAAGCAGTCAAGCTACGCTGAAGAGGGTTAGGGCGTCCGAAGATTACTGTTTTAATATATATATATATATATATTTATATATATATATATATATATATTATTTTTAAAATGTAATTATCCATTGACACGTGTTTCGTCGTCTATGACTCATCAGAGTGGCTGTATCTAGCGGGATTCAGCTACTCTGATGAGTCATAGACGACGAAACACGTGTCAGTTGATAATAACATTTTAAAAATAATATATATATATATATATATATATATATATATATACCGCTCCCCATGTGGGGGTACCAAATTGGTTAAAAGGGAAAATTATTCCCACCTCGCATTTAGGTAAAAATGCACTTTCGTAAATAATTGAATTCATTCAAAACATATCGCTAAAACCAAACCAAAACAACATATATATATATATATATATATATATATATATATATATATATATATGTGTGTGTGTGTGTGTGTGTGTGTGTAAGGTGTGATGTAATATATATATATATATATATATATACAGAGAGAGAGAGAGAGAGAAACGGGGAAGAGAGAGAGAAAGATAGAGAGAGAGGGAGAGTAAGAGCGAGAGAGAGAGAGGGGGGAGAGAGAGAGATCCACGAGTAAATTGAATTTATAATTTGTTTCAATTTACAAATAGCAAAGATGTAAAAATTGACATGAATCAAATAAATCGTGCGTTTTTGCTTCATGGTTTAGAAGTAACTACAATCTCAAAAGAGAAACGTTTATGTGATTCGTGTCAATATTCGCATATTTGCTTTTTCTTGTAATCTAAACAAACTGTTAAATAAAATGTAATCGCATCTCTAAGATATCCGTTAAAATGTCAGATTCCATGCACTAATATATTAATGGAATTTTTCCAAGATATTTGCGGTGGATGACTTTCAAAATTTGCTGAGTTGTACTTCAATAGCTTTTTATTATTTTTCCTTCTCAATTGTTTTTTTTTTTTAAATCTTCATGTTATATCGTCACTTTGTCGTTTATTTCACTGTGAGTGTCATGCCTTACTTTTACTCTTGTCTGGTTCTACCCATGTCTCTTATCTCGTAGTCAAGCTCGTTGCGGCGTGTTCGAACCGCCGAGAAGTTGAAATAAAATTATTGAATTATGTCCTTTATATTAGAGTCGAAAATAAAGTTACTGTGTAAAGATAAAGAGAAAACACAAGATGGATCTTTATTCTCATCTTCTAGTGCATCTTACATGGGTTTGTCAGCGTTGCTACTGCTGGTAATGTGTTGTTTTAATCACAACTCCCCCTTTCTTTGTATTGAGTGCCATTCGCTATATGGTTGTTTCTACTTACAGTTTCTTCAGGGAGGTGACGGTAGCTGAGTGATAAACAACACGAACTGACAATCTGGCAAGTTCGAATTCAGTTCGTTCCACAGAAACTATATCAGATGGATGTTGGCAATCTTCACGTCGTCTCTCCCATAAGTACTCGATATCTTTCTAGAAAGAATTCTAACTAACTAGCACTTGTGCCCCCATGACGTGAACACCCTCGACAAACCCGACAGGCTGCTAAATCACACCCCCACATTGTAGAGATCCCTAGATGTAAAAGATATTTCTACTCCAGTAGTTTCTTCCCCAGAACCGTTAGACTTTGGAATTCCATTCCAGGTCCCTTCTTCCCCAACTGTACTGACGTGCAGAAGTTCAAGTGCAACGTCAATCGACATCTTGCTGCCCAAATCCCTACATATTACCCCAATAGTTTTTGCCCCTGATAGTAGCCCCTACACCAAAGTGGAAATGTGCCTTGTTTGGGGTGAAAATGTAATAAAAAAATTTTTTTTAACTCTCGCTTGCTTTATTTTGTCCTGTAGTCATCGCAAAACAAGGGGGGAAATTGCTGTTTTTAGATCAGAATCTATTTCATTTTATCGTTGGCAATTTTTTTACTTTGAAATAGTATTTATTTTAACTCCTTAAATCAAGTGGCCTAGTGTGGTGTCTGGAATGATTTCTATTTAGTAAAAACTAGAAAGATATCGAGAAACGTAATCGATATAATAATTATCTGATTCATTCGACATGAATGAACGATGCTAAACAAGAACGTCTTCATTAACGATACCATTAAAATCGAATTAGATTTTTAACAAAAAAACTTCTCTTTAATACCTGGGAATGCAAAATAAACACATTTAAAATAAAAACACAAGAGAATAAAACTATCTCTATTGACAGTAGTAAAATACTTGACACTGAGACATTTTTATGTAGTATACTTATCTCCGTTAGCAACGCATCTAACGCAGCAACGTATTTGTATGTAGATCTTTATTATGAATGATATATTTAGGGACTTTTTTTTCGCCAACAGCACCATTTTCAATGCTAATTACTATTTTATTATTGATGTTTATATCGTTGGTGATATTTAATACGGATTTACCTTAAAAGATATAATTGTATATTTAATATACACACAATAAATATAAACAACATTTCCTGTTTTTACATAGAAATAGAAAAGAGGCAGTTCATAAGATTATTTCACAATAAGTTTACAAGAAAATATTCATGCTTACGTACTTAACTTAAAAGTGAATTCTTTCACAGATACAAAATAGCCGTAGTAAATAAATCTCATTTAATAAGCCAAACGCAATTAATTAACTGACATCATACTTGCAAAACTTAAAAAATACTAATTAACAATAACTTCTTAAACAACATCGTCGATGAGACTACAAACACTCCTTATCCGTCATAAATAAAAAAAATAATATTTATTATATACTAATTCACTAGCCTGAGTGCCCGGTGTTGCCCGGGTGTTTGGAGATGTGTGTCGAGCAAAAAAAAAAAGTGGTAGTAGGCAGGCTGGCTCGAACCTATACCGAGAAGGAGGAAAAGAACGTGAAGAAAAAGTGTTATGTGTTTGCTGTTGCGCCCATCGCCAAACTGGAAGTAACGAAGGTTTAAATTAAGGCTAGTCAATCGAAAATTTTCGAAAATATCGGCGAAAAAATAGACCCCTCCCTATAGAAAAGTGCCGAGTTGAGGGTGAAGAAATTAAAATTTATAACCAATTTTTCCGTATTTGTCGTTCGAAAGGTCGAGCTTCGTGAAACTCCGTCGCCTCTGTCGAAAGTTGTAGGTATACATACATACATACATACATACATACATACATACATACATACATATATTTAAACAGACAGGTTAGATTTATATTATAGATTATATTATAATCAAATTCATATCAATTATAGCATAAACGAAAAGATAAAAGATAGTATATATAAACGTATACCCCCTATTGACAGTATTTCTTAACTCCGGGTTATCAGATATTATAAAAATATAAAACAGCTACCGTACTAATACAAAATACCACAGTTCCCAAAAACAATTTAATAAAAACTAATAATCATATATATATATGTGTGTGTGTGTGTGTGTGTGTGTGTGTGTGTGTGTGTGTGTCAAGTGATAGACTGGATATTTATATATCTTCTACATGAATAAAAGATTAGCTACAAGTGTGTGTGTTTGTCTGTGGTTAAATATTTCACTGATAATTTCTTAAACTACTGACATTAACACGAAACAGAAATCATACAATAAGGATGGTTCATAACGAGTAAAATCTTTGTTTGAATGAATGAATAATGCGTACAGAAATATATCGGCAAGCCGAAATGCACATTGTTCATTTCAAGTTGCCGACATATTTTTACTTTTTTCCACGCATGCCTGAATTCAATTCATTTTTTCACGTCGTCTAGTATTAAATCCTTTTTACCTATCTCTCGATAGCTACATCGGTAGGAGATGCGGCTAGATGTTTTGGTTTCGATTTAAGCTGATGCCATCTAAGTCATGTTTAAACTTTTGAAATCACTACTATATATTAGGTACATAATCAAAAATCAATAAACATAGAATTGGTTTTGTAATAATAAATACGAAGTCTGTATGAATTAAAATATATTTAAGCGTATTTTATGACCTGACAAGGTCATCGCCGCTAGTAATATATATAATGGCATGACTGGGAGAACTAATTCCCATTGCCTTACATAATGCCTCACTTTCCCTCCAAACCTCACCCACCAACATCTCGCAGCACACAAAATTTCTAAAAAAGATTCTGTAATTTATTAACTTAAAACACTACTATTCTCGTTTTGTTTTGTTTTTTTTTTGTTTTTGTTTTTTGTTTGTTTGTTTGTTTGTTTGTTTGTTGTCAAATTGTTGCTTTCGCCTCCTTATCTTCGGAGTACTAGTCATTCGATCATATAAAGCTACTATCAACCAAAACAGGTACGAGAGTGGCCAAAGAAATATTAAATTGCTTTTAAAAACATATTTGATCGATAAGAGGTTCAAGTACTTTGCTTGAAGCATTGTTTTACGAGTTCTTTTCTTCTGCGTGTAGAACAATCACGTTAATGGTTCTACATTTCCAAGTAACAATTGCCGGGGTTAAATTCGACACATTGCTGTCATAATTTACTACTTAAAATTCGACATATCTTTAAAAAAACACACACACATGTTTGAGAAAAAAATTTTAATCGGTTTTCGGCCAGAAATTGGTCTGTCAAGTGGTTAAAGTCCAACGATTTGACCTTTGAAAAATCTTCCAAGCTCCGCAATTTTGGGTCTACACACTTAAAATTTTATACGTAGGTTACTTGAACATGGATCTAACTTTTTAATTCGATTTTAGATTAAAACAATAAATATTAAGGGGTCAAAATTAGGGTCAAAATTAAAATAATTTTACCTCCACGGTCTCTACGAAATTACTCAGACAATTTTTGGTCTAAACATTTGAAATCCTACATTCACATGTAGGGCAAGTTATGAACAGTGCAAAGGGCCCGAGCAAAGCCGGACTGAACTGCTAGTAAAAACAAAATATTAAAGAATGTTAATCAAATAATCAATCAAACATGATTATATTAATGGACACGATTTATATTCCATATTTTTAACGAGATTATTTTGTTGCAGTTTCATTTGAGTAAGGTAAGTATTTTTTTTTACAAAGAAGTCCCCTCTTATCAAGACCCAGAAACCACTCGAGGATAAGCGTAAATGAGTGTACAGTAGGCAATGGGACAATACCGTAGCAATCGTTGGTAGTAGAAATTTGGTAAATTGGATTGTTTAAGGGGACGTCTCATCAAGAACCTGTTCACGTTGTACTTGAAAACGACCATATTATAGTCAGCTGGAAAGCAGGAAAACGGAAGAAAGTTTCACATGTGTGCAGTTCTAAGAAAAAACTTTATTGATGGAAATTACGCTTAGGTTAAAGCACAGATAAAGAGTGGGGTAAATTATTGATAGTGGTTTCAGGTAGACGAGTGTTTTTCGGGAAAGTTTGGCGAGGGGGATCATAGATTGGAGCTCAGACGAGCATTTGCCATGAAACTAGTGAACAAATATAGTCTGGGAGGCTCGTTCACTCGCTATAACATAGCCATCGCATACAACACGATTGCAACTCCGGTCACCAAATGCGATGACGTAAAGCGTGAACTTCCGAACTGACGGAACAAAGGCATTGTATCTATGATACGTCCGTTGCCCGGATGTCAGGAAGACTTGTTTTATTCAGTATTGCAGAAGATAATCAACAAACTAAAAGCAAAGAGAAAAAGAGAGGCATAGACAGAGAGAAATAAAGTTTTGGATCCTTAGTTTGCGCCGATCACCCCGTATCTAGTTTGCATAGATAAATAAATCCGTGATTTCTACATGCGGTTTAAGTGCTTCTATAGAACATGGCTTATGTCGCCATGAAAAGACAAGTACTGTCGCGAAAAAATATAAAAGGGTAGGTTACATCAGTTATCTGTATGCAAAACCAAAATGCATTTAACCGCGGCGACAGCACTTTTTCAGTTCTCTTTAGTTAAGGTTAGATTATTTTGGGGGTTTAGATTAAGATTATGATTATAAAAAAAAAACGTTATCACTTCAAAGTATAAAGGTGATAAACTTCCTGTAAAACTTTATTTTTAGGATGCTTTATCAACTTTATATATTCAATAGAAGAATTCTCAGCGTTGCCCTGTCGTAATATAATATTTTAATGTATGCAGATTTCGTATTTATAGAGCCAATTCATTGTTGATTATTATATTGTACCCAATATATAGCTGTGCCCTCTCAGTGTGAACCAGTCATAAAATACGCTTAAATATATTGCAATTCTTACGGATTTCGTGGAACTGGTAATCCATTGATTATTAGATTGTGCCCAATATATAGTAAGTATTTCCAAAGTTAAATAAAAATGACTCGGGTGGCATCAGCTAGAATCGAAACCAAAACATATCGTTTTAATTTTAGTGGTTAAGTTTGAAGAATTTGCTAGAGATGACGTTAAAATTTGAGATAGTGACAAAAAACTCAGACTTTTAGTATAATAATAGATAGATAAAAAAATGAATATATAAAATAAATAGATTTTCTTCAATTACTCAATGGAGGCAACAATTGAACACGTTCTTAACAAAGGCGGGATGGACATTAACCTTAAGTCAAAGAAAAAATTTTTGAATTTTGTTTTTCGTTTAGTGTCGATACTAATTGATATTTTAAAGAAGGCTAAGCAATTTCAGGTCTTTTCTATAAGTTGTAATCGTAAACAAACGGAAATGTTTGTGCCGATATGAATCCGGTTTTGTAGAAGTACAATTTCATAACGGATTTTTAGGTAAACTATCGCATGAATTAAAGACACGTTGCTATTGTACACCATGATGCTAGACAGTATGCAAACCTTTTTTATCATATGTTTACCAAGATTCGTCTACGAAGCGTCAACCGGGTTTTATGGGAGAACCTTTATGGATGAAACGCCCGTGCTTATTACAGATAAATAAATCCAGACGGTTCATCAATAAAGATCAAGCCGGGTGAACCAAAGATCACTTCAATGTGTTTGAGCATTAAACAAATAAATACGATTGAGAATAAATTTGTTTGAGAAGAATTTCTCAATCACCTGTGTGATTGGTTGAGTTTAACCCAGATAATACACGGTGAAGTATGAAAACCGAAATTCAGAGAAAATTATGTGGGAAGGGAAGTGGCAAGAAGACTGGGCAATCGATTTCAGTGTACTGTTCCCACACATGAAATATTAAAAAGCAAATTCTTCCAGATTAATATCAAAGCGAAATAGATCTCTTGTGGGATGAGGATATTCATAAACACCCTGATACGTTCTATGACATTCACTAGTATTCAATACATTTTACAAGTTTTACATAAATTCCAATTTAGTGCGCCTGTATATGGACAGCTATGATAGAAGCCATCGATGAATAGACTCTGTCAGATTCAAAATAGTATTAAATGTATACGATGATGTGTGGTCAGACGTCCATATTGCATTCAATTTGTTGAGCACGTCCAAGGCAATTATTGCAATTGAAGAAGACGGGTTGATGATGAAACTGCGTCTGCAGTTGGACAGTTATTCTGGCAGCTTGCTCGGATTTATATGTAATACTGTGTCCACTTTTTTGGCATAAGACCAAAGGTAAATACCGGATGTTTTCTGAATTTTTGACAGTGTCATTTTTTCTCAAGTGTTGTTGAATTTTGGGCAGTATCATGATTTTAGCTAGCTGATGTGAATCGGAAAATACCTTTGTTACATATACTCCCAATCGTAAAATACGTATGTTACAAAAACTATGAATTGTAAAATGCCTTTGTTACAAAATTATCAATCGTAAAATACCTTTGTTACATATACTCCCAATCGTAAAATACGTATGTTACAAAAACTATCAATCGTAAAATACCTTTGTAAGATATACTACCAATCGTAAAATATGCATGTTAAACTACTCTTTATCGTAAAATACGTTTGTTACAAATATTATCAATCGAAAAGTCAGTCCGTTACAGACATTATCGATCACAAAAAACGTATGTTATCGATATTATTAACCGTAAGAAACGTATGTTACAGATGTTTTTTTACATTTTCACCCCAAACAAAACACATTGCCACTTTGGTGTAGGGGGCTACTATCAGGGACAACAACTACTGGGGTACTATGTTGAGATTTGGGCAGCAAGGTGTCGGTTCATGTTACACTTGAACTTCTGCATGTCGGTACAGTTGGGCAAGCAGGGACCTGGAATGGAATTCCAGAGTCTAGCGGTTCTGGGGAAGAAACTACTGGAGTAGAAATATCTTTAACATCTAGGGATCTCTACTGTGTGGGGTGGGATTTAGCAGCCTGTCGGGTTTGTCGAACGTGTCTACGTCGTGGGGGCACAAGTGTCTGCAGTTCACCAAAGCATTCGCCATTAAAATACTTGTAGAACAGGCAGAGGGATGCAACGTTTCGTCGATGGGACAGAGGCTAAAGCTTAGGTGCCAGTTCAGGGCCTATCAGATTGGCGACTCTCTTTTGAACCTTGTCTAGGAGCGAAAGACTGGTAGCAGATGCACCAGCCAAAATGTAACAGCAATACTCCATGAATGGGCGAATGGTGGCCTTATAGAGGTACAGGATACTTTCATTTGTTAGCAGTTTTCTATCACGGTAGAAGGAGCCTACCTTCTTCGCAGCGACCCTGTTCCAAGTCATGCTTCCTGTGAAAGCAGTTTGAAAGATGTACTCTCAGATAAAGAGTAACTGGGCATTGCTATTGGTGGCAGAGAAGGTTTCTTGTAATTATTGAAGGAAACTAGTTTAGTCTCGGCAGCATTGAATGTGACCATCCATTTTTGTCCCCATTCCACTATAGATTGGGTTCATCCTCTAGTGTTTTGCCATATATATGTTTATTTGTTTTCCTGGCATGCCTGTTATAGAGTGTGGTGTCATCAGCATATATACCCATCGCGGAGGCAATTTTGTGGGGGAGATCATTAATTAATATTATGAACTATAGAGGTCTAAGGATAGACCCCTGAGGCACTCCCGCATTTATATCACACTGTTTAGATGTACGACCGTCGAGGGCAACCTGGATTTTTCTCTGATCTAAGAAGGATTTAATTATGTTAAGTATTCTACCAATGATACCGTATGATCTAATTTTCCTGAGGAGATCCTCATACCATATCCTGTCAAAAGCCTTAGATATCTCTAGAGCTACCGCTCTGCCCTCCCCTGCTTTGTCCAGTGAATGGTATATACGTTCAGAGATTACAGTGAGGATGTCTGCTGTTCAACGGGCTTGTCTAAATCCATATTGTTTGTCAGTCAGAAGTTTAGCATATGTAAGGTGACGGACTAGGGCATGGTTAATTGTGGTCTCTAATATTTTGTCGAAAAGTTGGAGGAGGCTAATGGGGCGATAATTTAATGAGTCAGTCCTTTCGCCAGAATTCTTGAATACTGGCATCACAGAAGCAGTTTTCTAACAGCCCGGAAAGCAAGATTCATTAAGGCATTTGTTGTAGAGTTTGGAGAGAACTGGAACTACTTCGGCTGAGCACTTTTTTAATAGCACAACTGGGATGAGATCAGGTCCACATGCTTTTGAAGTGTAAAGGTTTTTTATGATAGCATGCACCTGAGCAGGGATGATTTTTAGATCGTCTAGCGTGGCGTCTATCCGCAAAGGAAAGTCAGGCAGGGGGTGGTTGGAGGGTCCAGTGTGGAGTTTGAGCCAAACCGACTGGCAAGCATATTAGCCTTGTCGGTTGCTGAGCAAACAACCTCGGGATTGTTGGTTAGTGGGGGAATTGTTGATTGCCCATTATTTACTACACTGTTGTAGATTTCCAGAAGTCACGAGTTCCAAATTTTTGTGCTTCGATGCGTTTTTTAGTGGTTTCAGTAAATTCTATCTTAGCTGTCGCTATTACTTTCTTGGCGTTACTTCTAGCTTCTATATATTTCTGTCTGTTTGAACTGGACTTATGTCGGTTAAATCTGCGTATGCATGCTGCCTTTGAGTAATGGTAGTTGCGCAAGTAGAAGTAAACCTTTGAGGAGAGTGGGGCTTGCTATAAAATTTCCGCATGGGAACATGTGCTTCAATTGCTGTTTTGAACCATTCATTTGCGCACTGTTCAGCAGGAAGAGAAAAAAATATTTGCCCATGGGGCATCTCTGATAAGATCTCTGGTGACTTCCCAGTCAGCCTTTTTATAATATCTCGTTGTTTTGAGCACTGGCTCTTCAGTTTTGTGTCTAGAGTTTAGGGCCATTTCTACCATTATCACTGCATGATCAGCATTCCCAAGTGGGCTGTCAGCATTTGTTATACAATCATCGGGAACTGTGGTCAGAAACAGATCTAGAAGTGATGCGTGTTGTTCTTGCTGGTCAGGGAAACGGGTTGGAAACGTAACCATTTGTGATAGGGAGTGAGCTATAGAGAAGCTATGTGTTGTGCTGCCCGCTGCATCTGTGTAAGTAGAGAATCCAAGCCAGTTTTTGTGGTGAACATTAAAGTCACCAAATACATGTACTTGTGCGCTAGTGTCGAGGGAGAGAGCTGTCTCTATGCTGTCAGAGACTTTGTTTATTATGGTGCAGTCCTGAGTCGAGGGAGAGCGGTAGAGAAAATAAAGGTAGCTAATGTTATGTTGTATGTTTAGTCTAAAGCACATAAAGTTTGTTTCTCTAGTCAAGGGGAGGGTGTTACGAATGTCGACTCCAAGTCCGTGCATATGTCTGTCAGAGTCCTTACGGCAGAGTGGGAGATAGCCAGGCATGTTAAAGTAGTTAGACGGGATGGAGGAGTGTAGATTAGTCTCACTTAGTGGTAAGATATCCGGGGTATTTGTTAGGAGAAATGCTTCAATATCAGCTAAATTAGTTCTAAGCCCACGGATGTTTGTGAATGCAAGCCTCAAGAGAGGAGGCAAGTTGGATTTGTTTGTCCCTAGGCCTGGTTTAAGCTTATTTTTTATTGTACTGTCATCATGTTTTTAAAGAGTTTCAGTTAGGTAAGGGGGCTGAGCAAGAGGTTATGCAGGGTATCAGACAGTCAACACAAGTATACCATCAGCTGGCCTTTCTTCAACTAGGACTGTGGCCTCAGGAAAGCCCATCGGGGATGAGTGCAGGGTCCCTTTCAATGCGCGACATGGCACTACAAACATCCCGATATTATACAACTGTTAATGGAGCAGCCGCTCTAGGCGCTACCATAGAGTTAGGGCACCTGTACTACCAGTCGGAAACAGCAGCCAGAACTCTCAATCCGGTATCCTCAACCCATCAGAAGTAGGTTAGCCCAATCTAATTGCACAGGCATGCGTGGTACTCAAGCACTCCCACGTGCTCAGTTTTTAGGGGTGCGATGTGTCGGGAGTGGGGAAAACGGCGTTCATTGCCCTAGACAAGAAACAAGATCTACCACTAAGTGTTTTGTCGAATCACTGTGATAGTGTCTCTGCGCCTGACTCATCGGCAAGGAAGGGGTATGGAAGCCGGGCGATAGACAGAGCCTATTTACTCCTTAAGCAGTTTAGGTTTGCAGACCGGTAATTTGTTTGAGTCACCAGCTCTAGGAAGGTTGTCATCCAAGACTGGAGAGGCCTCCCTCCCCTTAGGTTTAGTTTCAGGGTTTTCCTTCTCCTAGACGGGTGGTCTGGGAAGATCTACTTGGTTTGCTCCGTGCCTGGGTCCGAATCCAGGTATTTCTGCGACTGCGCGTGGTTAATTAATGTTACGGGGTTAGTTTGTCGAGGTTATATATCTAATGAATAGTTACACTCCTCAAAGTGATTTAGGAGCATTGCTGTTTCATTGTTACTAAGGAACAAAAAACAAAAAAAAACTCATGCAGTGGAAGCAACTATGTGAGCAGGCTTGTTTGAAAGGCGTTAATGTGGATTAAGGCTTTTACATTTAGATTTTTCCATTTTTTAAAAAATTATTTGCTAGTTTAGGTACAGGATAACGTTATAGTGTGAGTAGGTATTAGGAATTGAGCTAAGAATTTTGTCCAGTCACTGTACATTTGAGATTACAGGACGGTTAAGATGTAGTTGCAGTATAGTACGGGTATAACTGGAGGTAAAGTCATGGCGTATTCCGTATGTATAATTAAGTAAACAGATATTTGGGCAAGTTTTCAGTAGATGCGAATAGATAGAAGTTGTAGGTGTGTTTCTACTATTGAAGGAAGATAATTTCAGTTTTCATTTAAGAGTCATCGAGCGTTTTGCATAACAGGGAGTAACGGATTTCGTTTTGTATTGATCGTTGCAAAACCATATAGGAAGAGGCATTCTTATGTAATGAAGATCGCTTTGCATCTGAATGCATACTTTGACTGGTAAGTACCAAACTGAATAAGAATGAACTCTAATGCATGTCTTAGAGGTAGAAATGTATAGATGTTTAGTGATGACTGTTAGGCGGTTAGCATGTGAAGGTTAGGAGCTTGAGGCTAAGGATTCCACTACTAAGGCGTGTGTAATGTAGAGTTTTAGTGGCAGCAAGAGGGGAGGGCAGATTGTTAGCTTTCAAGGGACGGGGTTATTAACTTACAGAATACAGTAGAGTTTCATTAGGATTTAGAGTTTCAAGCAATGTTTTAGCTTGTGAGAAAAGAGAAAAAAATGTTCCTTCTTTTCCCCAATTTAGCATGCAGGTTAGACATACGCAGTTGTCTTGAAGGTAAAGAGAACCAATTATTACGCGGTGATTCGGAATTCGTATTTATAGGCAGTCATAAAGGTCAGGGACAAAACATTGTATCTATACAGAAAATACTCCTTGTGAAGCAGCTAAGATCACTGTAGATTTCAGTTACAATTATAGTAACAGTTAATTATAAGCTATATCCAGTGGTTTGGTAGAGATATCACGAGGCCTCTTTATTAATACAAGCGAGCATATGGTAATTGTAGATATTAAGTATATTACTTCAATAAAGTTCTTTTGACTTCTACGGGAGAAAAAATAAATCCACGTTTGTGTTAATTTCGGAAAAATTTATCCTGCCTAAGCTATTTTTATCTCTCGCCTTCTTTAGTTCAGAGTGTGGAATTAATCATTTATTTAAGCTGGGAGAGAACGTGGTTGGTGTTTTTCTGGGGGAGAATTTAAAACTAAGCAAGGAAACAAAAATAAAGACAAATGCATACATAAATTATTAAAATACACATAATTACAAATTACAAAATGAAATAAGAAATTTAAAAGAGAAGAAATAACAAAGTTAGTATTTTTAGGACGAGGATAAATTAGGATAACACTTATCTTACCAGGAGCACCACAGCAATTCCAGTAACACGGATAACTATATTTGGTGGAGGGGTGGAGTGATTTCTTTGACCGGATATTATACGTGTTTGTAACTATTTATAGGGGATAAATTCATCTTTCGAATTCAACGCGCATGCGTGTATATGTTAATTTTACTTCTTTTTTTTTAGCTTTTAGTTCTGGCTTCGACGGTAGATAAGATAAATCCATGTTTGTGTTAATTTCGGAACATTTATCCTGCCTAAGGTATTTTCATCTCTAGCCTTCCTTAGTACAGAGCGTGGAATTAATCATTTATTTAAGTTAGAAGAGAACGTGGTTGGTGTAATCAATTGTGAAATAGGTATGTTACAGATTTAATCAATCGTAAAATACGTGTTACAGATATATTCTATCCTAAAATACGTATGTTATAGATATTATCAATCGTAAAATACGTATGTTACATATATAATCAATCGTAAAATACGTATGTTACAGATTTAATCAATCGTAAAATACGTATGTTACAGATTTAATCAATCGTAAAATACGTATGTTATAGATGTAGTCAATTGTGAAATACGTATGTTACATATATAATCAATCGTAAAATACGTATGTTACATATATAATCAATCCTAAAATACGTATGTTACAGATATAATCAATCGTAAAATACGTATGTTACAGATATAATCGATCGTAAAATACGTATGTTACAGATTTAATCAATCGTAAAATACGTATGTTACAGATATAATCAATCGTAAAATACGTATGTTACAGATTTAATCAATCCTAAAATACGTATGTTATAGATGTAGTCAATTGTGAAATACGTATGTTACATATATAATCAATCCTAAAATACGTATGTTACAGATTTAATCAATCGTAAAATACGTATGTTACAGATATAATCAATCGTAAAATACGTATGTTACAGATATAATCGATCGTAAAATACGTATGTTACAGATTTAATCAATCGTAAAATACGTATGTTATAGATGTAGTCAATTGTGAAATACGTATGTTACATATATAATCAATCGTAAAATACGTATGTTACATATATAATCAATCCTAAAATACGTATGTTACAGATATAATCAATCGTAAAATACGTATGTTACAGATATAATCGATCGTAAAATACGTATGTTACAGATTTAATCACTCGTAAAATACGTATGTTACAGATATAATCAATTTTAAATTACGTATGTTATAGCTATAATCAATCGTAAAATACGTATGTTACAGATATAATCAATTGTAAAGTACTATGTTATAGCTATAATCAATCGTAAAATACGTATGTTACAGATTTAATCAATCGTAAAATACGTATGTTACAGATATAATCAATTGTAAATTACGTATGTTACAGATATAATCAATTGTAAATTACGTATGTTACAGATATAATCAATTGTAAATTACGTATGTTACAGATATAATCAATTGTAAATTACGTATGTTACAGATATAATCAATTGTAAAATTCGTACGTGGAGAACATTGTTAATCGTAATTATTTTAATTTTCTCAATAGTTTTTTTATTTGTTTTCAATGAATCATTTCTTTGTAGGCTTATAACTATAGATGCATTATCAAGACTATGTAAGATTACTCCGATAACTCTATAGCATGGCTATAATTCCTTAAATTTACGAAAATGGCTACGTGTTTCGAAATCTCTAAAATGTAATTAGTTATTTTTTTATTTCGAAGCCATATAAAATTACATTTAATAAGTATTTACATTGAAAATATAATTTTTAATCCAGGAAAACTTTTAGTATTCCTCAAACTATTAATAATGATAAATCAAAATAATTATAAAAAAAAAGAAAATGTGAGGAATTTTAAAATCAAAATAGTAATATTAATTTAAATATTAGCAATACTAAAATCACCATCACTCCAGCAACTCCCAACAAGAATAACAATAAAAAAACAACAATAATAAAATAATGTTGATCATGATGTTTGCCAAAATAACTCCCATTGTCAATGTTATGAATGTATTTAATAAATAATCTTCTCACATAAACTGTCCATCATAAAATAATAATGTTATTATTTAGAAGGCCGTTCTTTAATTGTAGGTGGGAAGGGCTTTGTCAACTATTCTGTTCCATATATATATATATATATATATATATATATATATATATATATATATATATATATATATATATATACTAATGTTACACTCTTCGGCTACAGACACAAAATGGAGTTTAAAATAGTTTTATGTGAAAATAGAAACTTAACGAAACTAAAACGAAATATAAAATTCGCACACCACTCAAGAAACTGATTTTTTTTTAAATTATTATAAAAGATATTAACAGTTATATTTATTTTAAAGATATATCTGCAGATATTAACCTTGATGTTTACGGCATGTGTTTTTATTAAATCATTACGCGACAGTAAAAAAAAGTTCTGTATTCTGCATATGTGCTTTAAAATAAATAAAATTGGTAATATTTTTATAACATAAATAAAAATATAATTATTTGAAATAAAATATTTTTTCATATTACTTGTATTGATCAAACTATTGTTCTCATCCTGAGTGTTATTAGTGCAATGTTTCGGTCGAATTGTCCTTCGACATTCATTAGGCATATTGTTTGGAAAACAAAGGAGAAAAGTTACTGGCTCTGTAGATATTTTGATATTTCTATGAGTCAGTCTCCATTTTTTGGTTATTATTTCGAATGTGTGAAAACAAAAAAGGTTAATAAATGGGATGCAATACCAATAAAGATGGACAGGGAGATTATCTCTCTTCCATCACCGAAATTCTTAGGTAAGGCTAAAAGAACACAGTAATGCCGTGACTCGGGGAGAGGTCGATAAGTCGGGAATGGCTCATCACTAGGGCTATGACAAGAGAATATTCTTCTCGTTATTTTGACCCTCGAGTATATATCAGTCAACATCTTATATGTTTTTAGATAGAGTGATGTGGTTCTCGATTGATTAACTGTGTCTAACTGTTTCGAATATACACTTAGGAGTTAAAACAATGATAATAATTTTCTCTTGTCATAGCCCTACTGATCACATATCGAAAGAAAAAGAAACACACTTTCCTTTGTGGAACGGGGTCATAATAATTGACAAGGGTGCAAGGTGGAGGATCAGGCGACTCAAGGAGCAGCACATATGCTAAAAAATGAAAAGAAAAAAATTAAGCAGACAAAGCCTGAAATTTAGTAACATTTGGAAGACCCTAATTGTAGAAAACACAAGCATTGTGCACCCTTAGAATGTCGGCGATGGAGGGGAGATAATGCCTCTGTCGATCTTTACTGGAGTTGTCTACCCTTTGTAAACCAATATATTTTATAAATACTCAGCCCTCGTCGAAAAAATTCAGAACTTTGAAATATTATTCTATTTTGGGGGGGCACTTTGTGTTGGTAGAAAAGTTGCCGTGATCGTACTTTAAAGTGGGCGCTTTAGGCTTGATTCAACGTTTACGGTATTTTTTTACATAGGGATCACGACTTATCAAGGCCCGGAGGCCACTCGAGGAAAAGGGTTAATGGGTCAGTGTGATTATAACATAGTAAACATAAGTAGTGGGAATTTTGTAACTTGGATTACTTAGGGGAATGGTTCATCAAGAACTTGTTTACGTTGGACTTGGATGTTTTTATTAATTTTTTTGGTGAAGGTATATATTATTTTTTTAAACTCGGTACGTAATTTGCATACGTACCTTTAAAAGTACATTTAAAGTAATTTGCATATGTACCTTTATAATAATTAAAACTGGTAATGCTTGTTTTGACACGAATTTTTAAAAACTCTTTAGAATATAATATTTCAAAAACAATCCAGGAGGAGAAGGGCACTGTGGGCGTACACTAGAGTAGGTGTCTCGGGATATATTCAATGTTTACTATTAAAAAATGTAAATATATATTTTTAAATTACTTTCAACTACCCAATAAAATGTCCTAATATTAATAAAAACGTCCCATTCTTTTTTCACGTTTTAACAAAGTGTGGTGACACTGCATTGTTTGGACTAGATACCCGACCAACGATGCTACGTTGAACGTCGTTAGTCACTCTGTATCGTTGGAGCAGTTAGAACGTGGCATTGCGTTTTTATTGAATTGCGCTAGACCATTCACTGAATGCTCAAAGCGGACATAGTTTATTTGACCATAAACAACTCATGGACTTCTGCACTGATATAACAATGTGTCGGATGTCAGGAGACTTGTTTGATTCCATCTAATGGAAAATAACAAAAAGGAGACAAAGACCGAAGAAACAGATGCACCCGGACCAGTAGCTGGCGTCAGCATACCTTATTCCAGTTTATATAGAGAAATAAATCACTGGCTTTTATATATTGTGTATAGCTTTATCTTTGGCATTCATGAAAGTTTCCAAGTGTGTCTCATTAGTATAAACCTGCACTGTGGTCGCGAAGCCAAAAACAATTTAGATTCTCACCCGTGGTGACGGAAAACCTCATCCGATCAGCAATGTATATAAAAATGTAAAGTAGAATGGTTTAAAGTTATACACAGTTGAATTCAGAATAACCCACTAGGTTCAATCTCCGACCAAATAGAATTGATTCGCCGTCAATTTTCATTTCATCCCAAGAATTCTTGGTCTATTTTGCTATAGCTAGGCAATTATGTCACAAAAGTACTGTTGTGATTGTGCAATCTTTGCTCCAATATAGATCATGTAACAACGTTTACGTTATTTGTAACGACTGTTCCGATTTCTAAAAAAGGGAAAGATTCTTGATTTTTCGTTTTTTGTAGAGGGGGGAGGCTGGTTGAGAGGAAGGGGGAGTCTGGTTGAGAGGGAGAGGGGATAGAGAGAGGAGGGGGAGATGCGTAATGGGAAGGTAAGAAACAGTCTAGTTTATGAATGGATAACTTCATTATTGCGCACTTGATGCCGTGGTTCAATCTGTACGTTCGTCATATTTAAAAGTAAGGTGCGTGAGTTCGAACGTCGTTAGTTATGTTTCATCTGATCCTGTCTTAATATGATTTTGACATTTCAATTTATAATATAAATCAGATTGATTGGTCTTACTTTTATTTCTTTCTATGACCTACGTAATCGACAGAAATCATGGCCCGGCGGACGCTGTGTATCCCTACAATATGACGAATTATAATTTGTATTATCTGGAGCATTTTAATTATTTTTCGCATCTTGGATGTTGTCTTCAAAACATGGCGGCTGAAATAACATCAGACCTTCTTTGTCGAACTCGGTGATCTTTACGACGAATTCGGGAATTTGTAAGGAAATTTCAAACGAAATCTCTTTTCTAAAGAAACTCTTTAATTTAATAAACAGGGGTATATTTTTTTCTGGATTTCTTATATATCATCGTGTAGAAGTTTTAAGTATTTTTTAAATAACATTGTTAATATCGCATGTACAGATATTTGTCTTTTCCACTAAAAGAAGACTGCCACTTTGAACTGAGTACAAGGGCTAGGACAACAGTATATTTTTTCCTTGTTTTGACTCTCGAGTATATATCCGTCGATATCTTATATTTTTTTATAAACAGTGTTGTGGTTCTCGGTTAATTAACTATGTCTAACTGTGCCAGATGTATACTGAAGAGTTAAAAGTCGATAAAATATTCTATTGTCTTAGCCCTACTGATCATTATTCACACTAAATCCGTTTAAGCGTTATCAAAATAAAATTCAAGATGCAAATAGTAGTCCGAATAACCAGATAATACTTCAGTTACCCTAGCATATCAGCTTCTTTTACGTTGTTTACAAGAGAGAAAGGTAAGGATGAGAGGGGGTGAGGAACTAGGGTTAGTTTTATTTACATAGCAAGATACTACGGATGCAATTCTCTATCTATATAAAAGCCAAGTACGTCCAAGGATGGAATACTGTTGCCATATCTGGGCAGGAGCTGCTAAAAACAGCCTATCCTGCCTTGACAGAGTACAAAATAGACTTCGTGGCTTAGTGGGGGATGCCCTTTTCTCTACCCTGCAACCTCTCTCCCACAGAAGAGACGTTGCGAGCCTGTCCTTGTTTTATCGTTATTTCCATGGCAGATGCTCGTCTGAACTCCAATCTCTGGTCCCCCCTCGCCAATCTTTCACGAAAAACACCCGTCTAGCTGAATCCACTGTGACAAATTTCCCCCACTCTATATCTGTGCCTAAATCAAAACGCAGATTCCATGAACAAAGCTTCTTTCTTAGAACTGCACGCCTGTGGAACTCTGTTCCGTCTGCCTGCTTCCCTCCGGACTACAACTTGGATGCCTTCAAGTCCAATGTTAACAAATTCCTAATGAACCGCCCCCTTAAGTAAACATTTCAGCAAATCTCCTCACTAACGTAATGTACTTGCAATAACCCTTATCCCTGAGTGGCTTCCGGGCCTTGATAAGTGGTGATCACTGTGTAAAAAAAAATATATATATATATATGATATACCAATAATGAGGAAAAATCCATCTAAAGAATTAGGCTATAATTATAGCTGAAAGCCACATTTACAATGTAAACAAAAAGAAAATGTTAATAAGTGACTGATGTCTTTCAATGCATAACAGGAAAAAAAACTATAATGGAGTTTATTTCCGTAAAGTTTATCTAACAACGTATTTTTGCTATTTGTTTTCTAAATGCAGCAATAGCGATAAAACTGATTCTGTTTTATGCGATAAGTCATCGATGATAAACGTACTTCACTGTTGTTATGCCCTAATCCCATTCAGTTCCATTTCAAGAAACACGTTGCCAATGATCTATTCGAATTATTATCAGTCAAACTGATAGATTGTTGAAGATGTCAAACAAACAAGCGAATCTCGTCTAATTCGGAAATTGAAGCGACAAAATGCTGTTCAGAATATCATGGATACAATCTGACGAATTTTCTGATAGTTTTGAATGGTTCGTTGACTTTATTAACAGCACTTGTTGCTATGTATTATGTACATACGTTCGACTGTTTTAGTAATATTTTCGTCGTACCATACATACATACATACATACACACACACACACACACACACACACACACACACATATATATATACATACATATATATATATATATATATATATATATATATATATATATATATATATAAGTTGAGATTTCTATCGCACTAACATTGGTACTAAAGGTCAATTGGTATTTGCTTCCCCACGAAAGCAAAATGTGACACAAGGTCGTTTTTAACATGGTGGAAAATCAGCTCCCCAAAAATGGGCACTCTAGGTGTAGGCAAAAATAAAAATTACCTTAGTATAGAAAAGATTCCCCTATATTGACTAAGAACAAAGTAACTGTGATTTTGGGCCTGAGGTAAGATCTACTTTTTTATTTAAAACTTATTAAAACGATCTTCTTAATATATTTAGTCATAGATATGCAAGAGACATCATTAATTTTTGCACATTATTTTGAAAAACCAGCGTTATTTAATTAATTATTCATTTTGTTATAGTTCCTTATATGATGATTGGTTTCATTTAATTATTAAGTCATTTATATTTATGCATAAGGTTTACATTGTCATAATTGAGCAACATTTATGATGAAAAGTTCTCGTATGTTTATAATTATTAATAATATTTTTTATTTTATTTAAATCAAGTCTCAAGTTTGTAGACCAAAATTGACAGAGAAGTTTGGAAGAGATCGTTTGCATAACAGTCTCTACCAAACTCCTCTGTCAATTTTGGTCTACAGATTTGCAACTTGATATATAGAGGATTTGGACTTGTGGAACAAATTAGATTTAGTTATAACAGAGTGAGGCAGAGCGACTTTCTTATTTGGAATATCAATTAAAACATAAACAAGTTACTATGCCCCACCTTAAAATTGGTTGAGATATCCCAACGAGAGAAAGATGTATATTTAAATGAAAAAGGTCTACCAAAAATTGGCATGTATTTTTTAACATTATTTTATTATTCCGTCTTTTGATTTTTTATTTAAAAAAGGTATCATATTTAGATCATTGTAATAATGTTTTTAAATCATTGAAATAGTTTTTATGCGTTTAAGATGTTCTGTGAAGCGTCCTCTTCAGAAAGTATTCAAAGTGTAAAATATTTAAAATGTGTTCAGCATGTAAGAAACCATTTTCACAGTCCATTTTGGCGACAAGTTTCCGAGCGGTGGAAATGTCTGTAAATGATTCTAAAGGTCTTTACGGGTTTTTTCCACCCCTACCCTTGCTTATTGGGGGTCAGACTATGGTCATTGCTGTCTGTTACTTTTCCCTCTCTTTTCAAGAAGAAACAAGAAAAGAGAGGGAACAGCAAAAGACAGCAATGACCATGGTCTGACCCCCAATAAGCAAGGGTAGGGGTGGGACACATGATACCTTTTTTAAATGAAAAATCAAAACACAGAATAATAAAATAATGTTAAAAAATACATACCAATTGTTGGTGACCTTTCTCATTTAAATATGTATATATATATATATATATATATATATATATATATATATATATATATTACGTTTGTATTCATCATTATATTGATACATTCGGTTTAGCAACAAGACTGAGAATGGATGTAACATAGTTTTTTAGTCATTGTCTTTGTAGTGTGTTTGGACTGAAGAATAGGTTCTTTTCGATATATTTGGTACTGACTTTACAGATGTCGATGGAAGATCAACTTAATGTATAATATCGACTGAAATAACAATAACATCCACAGTATATACATATAGAAATATGCATCATTGTTTAATATTGTATGGATTGGGAGATATATAACAAGTCTACAATCTCGTTCAAAATGAAACTAAAGTGTATACTTCGCCTGTGTTTTCACTAATATTCATAGAAAATAACATCTCAATCGGTGAATTTAAGAACAACGTAAGAAAGAAACACCCAAAACTTGAATTTTTTTTAAAAGAAACGAAATTATCAATCGGTAGAGAAAAAAGACAGAATTAAAAAACGAGGAAAACGCCTTATTATGGAAATAGATTGCAAGATTTCTTTCCAAATTCATCTTACACAGCAGAGATGCCTAACTTGCTATTTACTTGTTTGCGCTCTTTTCCTAAACGCTTAAAACGATTTCCTTTTCTAGTCGCGTGATGGTATAGAGAATAATGGAAAATATATAGGGATTCGTTTATATGACAAATAAAATCATTAAAAATAAAAAATAAAATAATGAAATGTAACAAGGTACGGGCAAGACGATGCGCACTAAACTTAGGTTCCAGTGGCGACACTTTTAACTTCGCTGGAAATTATCGCTTTAATGTCCTCAGCGCACCAACACGCGCACCACCCTTACTCTGTGTAGTAATACCTTAATACGCTAGCTGGCCGCTTGTTGACAAACGTTGTGGTTAAGTTCTTCTCTTGCAGGTGCTATGCCGCTTCTCTCTGCTACAGCATTGACATAAGGATGGATGTGAAACAATTGAGTTACTCTCAAATTAAGAGGCAATCAGTAATTAATGAAAACATCGATCATTTTCTTATAAACAAAAATAATTATTTGCGCAAAACAAATTTCCATATATATATTGAGTACAAAAAATTTGAACGATTTAAAGCCTCTGTGTATTGAAGTAAATTAAGTTATTTTCTGGACGCAAGATTCTTTTTAACTTAAATCAAAATTTAAATAGCTCTTAAAATAGATATTAAAACCAACTTTCGGATTCTTCGAGTTCACAAAGGGGGAATCTGTATCCTGAGTCAGTGGGAAGAGGAAAGGGTGCAACAGAGTAAGGGTATTACATTGACTGGACTGAAGTTAAAAGACACTTTCGTTTGCCGGCCTTCTAATTTTCTCAAAAACATTACGTTTATTGCCGACAATCTGAGGTTACTCTTTCTTCTCTTCTCGTTTTTTCTTTCCTCCGAAATCCTTTTTTTTTTTTTCTCTCTCTCCCTTATACTTCTGAAATCTCTCTTTTCTATCTTTCTCTTTTACTTTCCAAAAGAATGGATTATTTGAGAGATTTTCCATTTGACACTTGTTCACCATTCTCTTTCTAGCAAAAACGAAACCAAAACTTGTTATCAGCAACAACCTTAAATCCTTGCCTCAACATAAAGCAGGTGGTTGTGTAACAAGATTTAGCTTGCAAATGTCATCTTCATTTACAATTGAAAAACTCATTTGGGATTTCTTCAAAAATAGAAAACATCTTTTTTCCTCTCTCCGGCCGCTTGGGACTATTTGACAGAGTGTCAACCAGCAATAGTCGCGTGACTCATGGTGATTAGCCAGCAAGGCAAGCGACGCTGCCCGGCGTTAGAATAGCATCACAAATAATGGAATAAAATATGATTGTGGCCTAATTCTCTTTCTTCTGATGGGAAAGTAACTTACCAGTATATCTGATCTAAAGCCGGAAATTCATATGCATTATGCATATTATATCTAACAACTCGGATTATATTATGAAAATATATATTTCAAATTATATATTTTTTAGATTACTTTAATTCTTGTTAAAATGGGCGATGGCTTAGACGCAACGTCCTGGTTAATGAATTCGGATCTTCTGACCAGCAGTAATTATCAAATCTTACACTGATGATTATGAAGGCATAAAATACTAGCGTATAATTACTAATATATATATATATATATATATATATATATATATATATATATATATATATATATATAATCATCCACAGAGAGACTGTTTCATAACTCTACAGTGCGGTCAGAATAGCACCAATATAGACTTGAGGATTTATTTAATTTTTAGTCCTTTGTTAGTCATTTAATCTCTTACAATCGCTGCATCAACTTGCTTTCTCGAACTCATAATAGTCCTAAGTTTTCAGGAATCATCAGTTGTTTACGATGAAACACTGTTTAAGGGATTTAAATACAAAAAGGTTTACAAAGTCATGGCTCTCCAGCAGTGTTGGTTAAACACCACTTCTCATAATGAAAAGAACAAAAAATGTTCCGATTATTAGATCCAGTTTCTTTTTGTTTTGTTTTGTTTTTTGTTTTGTTTTTCTTTATTTTTGGTCCCAAATAAATTAGGTGTACCAGTTCATGTCATGAAAACATTTTTCCTTAGCTGTGTCATTTGTCCTTGTCTCAAAAAAGGAAAATATATTTTTTACAAGTCTACTACATTTATATAATCTGGACGAATACACTATACATACTTATCGATCCCCTTTTTGTTAATATTATTCTATTTATATATTTACATTCTTATTTACTAGACACCTCTTCATATTTATTAGTTCACTTTTAAAATATATTAAACATTAAAGTATTATAAATATATACAGGAGATGTTTAGACATTACGATGTAGTTTTCGATTTTATCTATTAATCATCTTCGATTAGTTTTATATGATTTAAAAACATCAAGATATCGAAAAAATGTGTTATTTAACTGTTTAAATATTGTATTGTTATCATACCCATGCTTAACCATTATTATTACTAAGTTAAAACTATGGATCTATTAATTTTATTATTATTATTATTATTTTATTATTATTATTATTATTATTATTATTATTATTATTATTATTACTAAGTTAAAACTATGGATCTATTAATTTTATTATTATTATTATTTATTTTATTATTATTATTATTATTATTATTATTACTAAGTTAAAACTATGGATCTATTAATTTTATTATTATTATTATTATTATTTATTTTATTATTATTATTACTAAGTTAAAACTATGGATCTATTAATTTTATTATTATCATTATTATTATTATTATTATTATTATTATTATTATCATTATTTATTTTATTATTATTATTATTATTATTATTATTATTACTAAGTTAAAACTATGGATCTATTAATTTTAAAATCACGCGAGCTATTCTTAAAAACTCGGACACAATGCTCCGTAAAACATATACATAGGAGATGAGCTATTTTTATGCGGAATGCGAACAATTTGAAACGATGAAAGAGTTTTGTATATATATATATATAGATATATATATATATATATATATATATATGTATGTATCAAACCACATTTCTTCTTTTAACAACCACAATTCTAATAATAACCAAGGAACTTCTCTAACCACTTTAATCAAAAAACTTAACTCTAACAATACTCCCTTCTCAATCAAATGGACTATTATAAAAAAGTTAAGTCTTATACTCCAGGCTCTAAGTCATGTCGCCTCTGTACAACCGAAGCTATAACTATAATTACTTCCCCTCAAAGTAACAATATAATAAATTCTAAAAATGAACTGATCTCTTTCTGTAAACATAAGTCCAAATTTAATTATGGCAATTTTGAAATTACATAGTTATTACTTTCACCTTTTATATAGATATAAAATATTTTTTCTTTAACTTTTTCGTTTTTCAACATACTTCTTAATACTTTATAATTTAATAATCCTTTATTTTAATTCTTTATCTCTTCTTTGCATGGCCGGTTTTTTATCTGCATTTTCTGTTTTATTCTTTAAACTTTCCTATCTATCTTATATATCAATCTACCCACACTTTCATATCTTGTATGTATATTTACTTAAATTTTACTATATGAATTTACTTACTTTCTTTTCTTTTTTTCCTGAAATTGCAGATACCGGCCATCTTCTCCCCTTAAATAATTTTTACTTTTTATCTTTATTCTTTTCTTATTCTTATTTTATTTTATTTTATATTATATATTATATTTTATATTTTATTTTTATTATATTTTTTTTTATTTATTTATTTATTCTTTATTTTCTATTTATTTATTATATATTTATTTATTTTTATTTTCCTTTTTATTTCTTATTTTCCTTTTAGTGTCGTTTAATAACTCTTGCTGACATTTTTTTAAGTGATAACCTGTACATTTCAGTTGACCTATATTATTTTGCCCTATATATATTTTCGCGCCTTTAACATTTCCTGTCTGGGTCGTTTTGACTTTTGTTTCCCTTTATTTTATATTTAACTTTATCTTTTTTTCTCTCTCTCCTTTTTCTTCCTAGATCTTTTTTATTTATAGTTATGTCTCGGACGTAGAGTGAAAAGCACATCTTATTTTTCTTTTATTAATATTATTTCTTTCCTTGTACACATGTTTGTCAATTATTCCATGGATTTCTGCCTTTGGATTATTATGGACCATCTTCTTCCATTTACAGGAATTCCCTTGGATTTTACTTGTACAAATGGAAATTCTTTTAACTTTCTTGAAATTTTACATTTGGATTTTACCGTCACTGGATTTTTATCTTCCACCAGACTATCCATTCATGTGTAATCACCTTTTTCTTTACAATATTCCCTCTGCTTAACTTATTTTGTTTTCAAGTAAGATCTTTTACTTACTTGTTGTTTCTTCAAATACTTCTGCTTGCAAAATCCGATCCCGCATTTTGCTAATTCCTACCCTCTGATAAGAAGGAGAGTATTTCTTCGAAACTCCGCGGATTAAGGACTATCCATTTATTTAGTGTTTCCTTTTCAGATTAAATATGTTTTAACTCATTTCAAAGTGTTTTTTAACATATTTTATTAACTGTTTGCTAATTTGTAGTATTCCGAATTATGCTGGGTTTATATAATTCAGTAATCGTTCATATACCAATAAATTGAAGCCAAAAAAGAGATCACTTAAAACGTAATCTACAAAGTTATCATATTTCATAATTGAGCATTCATATACTATTTTAACAAAAACCAAGACTTCAAAGAATGAGTTGATAGCAACAAAAAGTGCATTTCATTGTTAGTTACGATTGTTTCAAGACCATTTCGACAAATTCAAACATTATGTCGTTTGAAAATGTCCACATGAACAGCCTTTCTTCAGACTTATTAAATGAAAAGCACTTTAACAATAAAACATTAAAAACATTTAAACAATAAAAAAGAAACATTTCCTTTATAAGGAAAAGAAAACAAGCGACATCACTTTACCTCTATCGCATGTTTGCAAAGTATTTTTTAAATTTATATATCTACGTATTTTCATATATATATATATATATATATATATATATATATATATATATATATATACATACATACATACATACATATATTACTAGAAGTATATCCATTTTGGGAAGGTAAAAATAATTTTCAATACAACATTTATGGCCTTTGAAATAAGATTAAAATCATGATACAATTATACTGAATCTCATGTCTAGAATCCTTAAGCTTATGGAGTAAGGGGTCTTAAAAAGGGATTAGAAGTCAATGAAATTTCCTTAATTTATGTTTAATAAAATACAGACAATTCAAATACGAAATAATTAAATTTCCAAATGAGGGACTTTTCCATATTCATTCTAAAACCCCTTTAAAATACACGAAGAAACTGAAATTTAAGGAGTATTAATTAATGCCTAAAAAATAATTTTAAATTTTCAAAAATCAAACGCATCTGAATTTTAGCGAACGGTTTTTACCTTTTCCCCCTATTATATGAACTTAAAATAGACTTAATATAGCCCACATCATCTACCGTTAATTAGCTTACAAGTTAATTCTATAATACATATATATATGCAGTATATATATATATATATATATATATATATATATATATATATATATATATATATATAAACGTATGCACATTTCTAACTTTATATGGATAGAGATAATTGTATTTATTGATGTTTTAGTTGTTTGGCATCGTCACCATCATGATCATTAACTATCGATTACTTATCTTTAATCTTGTTTGTCCAAGCAAAGAAGGTATAGAGTAAAGTCTTAACCGATAATCAATTGTCCTAATTTTTGGAAATGATTACATATTCTATTGATATTACATTTAACTCTCTTTTTATTCTGTTTTTTTTAAATATTTTTTTTGCTAATGGTTCTTTTTTTACGAAGATGAGGAATATGGCACTATTTTATTATGATGATTAACGAGAAGTTGAAGATTGTAATTTGGCAAGTTATTATCTGTATAATTAAGCATATCTTTTATTTTTAAAAAGTATAATGGGCATTTAATGATTGTCTGGTAACCAAGATCCGGATTGCCATCTAAAGGCAACGCGGCGTTAAACAACAACGCTCGCTATATCTGATATTATTTTCATTATTTTGATTCTCGAGTCTATATCAGTTAATATATGTTTTTAGATTGGGTGATGTGGTTCTCAATTTATTAACTGTGGCTAACCGTGTCGGAAATATACCCGAGAGTCAAAACAATGATAAAAATGTTCTCTTGTCATAGCCCTAATGATTATATAATTGTTTAAATGTATTTTTGCAGCTAATTCTACCCTATGCGACGAAGGCCATCAACTCCCCATATTTCCTCCTATAACACAGAACAAGCTAGGTAACATACAAATATCCGTGCATGAGGTCGCCAAGCTAATAAAAAACCTAGATTCCAGTAAAGCAACTGGCCCTGATGGCATCCCAATTATAGTGTTAAAAAAGCTTCAACCAGAATTTGATCCCATACTTACGAAACTATTTAAGCGCTGCCTTAAGGAGAAGTGCTTTCCGGCCCCCTGGAAGACCTCATCAGTTTGCCCTGTATTTAAGAATTCAGGTGATAAGTCATCTCCCTCTCAATACAGACCAATAAGTCTTCTCTGTGTTATGAGTAAGTTACTGGAATCAATATTAAATAGAGAAATAGTCAACCACCTCAGCAGGAATAACCTTCTTAGTGACACACAATATGGTTTCCGCTCTGCAAGATCTATCGCAGATGTGCTGACGGTTATATCCCACAGGATTAGTGAATCTCTTGACAAAGGCTTCCTTTCTAGGGCAATTGCTCTTGACATATCAAAGGCCTTTGACAAAGTATGGCATAAGGGTCTACTTCACAAGATTTCCAGCTACGGTATAACTGGAAATGTTTTCTCAATCATTAAATCATTTCTCTCCGATAGGCTCATAAGAGTAGTGGTAGATGGACAAAAATCGGAGGCCTGCAATATAAATGCTGGAGTCCCTCAGGGGTCAATCCTGGGCCCAACTCTCTTCCTGATCTACATCAATGACCTCCCTAAACACATACTTAAATCATTCGTTGACATCTATGCTGATGACACGACCATCTACGGCAACACATCAAAGGCTGTAAATGACAAAGTTCTCTCTGATTCTCTCTCCTCTGATCTCGAGCGCGTGGTTCAGTGGGGGAAGATGTGGCTAGTTACCTTTAATGCATCTAAAACCAAACTCCTATCCTTACATCATCAACGCTCTGATCCCCATCTGGCATCAATTGTGATGGATGGCTCTCGTCTGGGTGAGGCCCCGTGTTTTGACAAGCTTCTGGGTTTGACCTTTACTCCTGATCTGAAATGGAACACGTACATCAAGTCTGTTGCCAAGGTCGCAGGAAAGATGGTGGGATCCTTCTACCACTCCAGAAGATATCTCACTACTGATGCAATTCTCTATCTATATAAAAGCCAAGTACGGCCAAGGATGGAATACTGTTGCCATATCTGGGCAGGAGCTGCCAAAAACAGCCTATCATGCCTTGACAGAGTACAAAATAGACTTCGTGGCTTAGTGGGGGATGCCCTTTTCTCTACCCTGCAACCCCTCTCCCATAGAAGAGACGTTGCGAGCCTATCCTTGTTTTATCGTTATTTTCATGGCAGGTGCTCGTCTGAACTCCAATCCCTGGTCCCCCCTCGCCAAACTTTCACGAAAAAGACCCGTCTAGCTGAATCCACTGTGAAAAATTTCCCCCACTCTATATCTGTGCCTAAATCAAGACGCGGATTTCATGAGCAAAGCTTCTTTCTTAGAACTGCACGCCTGTGGAACTCTGTTCCGTCTGCCTGCTTCCGTCCGGACTACAACTTGGATGTCTTCAAGTCTAATGTTAACAAATATCTAATGAACCGCCCCCCCTAATTAAACACTTCATCAAATATCCTCGCTAACGTAATGTACTTGCAATAACCCTTATCCCTGAGTGGCTTCCGGGCCTTGATAAGTGGTGATCACTGTGTAAAAAAAAAAAAAAAAAAAATATTTTATCATTTTTCTTTTATTCTGTCAGTGCAATAATTTGACTGCGTGGGCACTCGAACAGGGAACTTCAATATCTGTTTCCATAATCTAAAATAAAAAAAACGGTCGTTGATACAAGAACGAGAACGGCTTAACTACTTCTCATCGACGGTACAAGTTATTTTCCTCATTATTTTTAAATATATCTTAAACAAAAACAATATAAAAAACGTCATTCTACATATTATATATCTTTTATTCCATTAGTCTTTTGCCATATTATATTCAGGCGTTGTTTTTAGTTTCAGTTGTGTGTTATTTTATTATTCATGTCGGGAGTGGGGGAACTTTGTCTTTAATTTAAAATTTAACAAATGAATAAAATGGCTGACTTGTTTACTAATAAACTAAAATGCATTCTGACGTGAAATTTATTTCGTAAGAAAGTTATGTTGAGGAGGCCGATTATCACTGAATTGTTTTAATTGCGTTATGTTTATGTATGTGTATTTGGTGGGACTTTGTTTTAATGTACAACCAAGAACTAAATCACACCCATATGAAGTAAATTGACGGGAAACGATCGAAATGAACTTTTCACCCGAAATGCAAAGCTTTTATTCCCGATATCAGAAATTATGAAATTCCAGATTAACGACATAACTAATGTTTTAAGTATGTTGGTTTGTATTTAATATAGAATCTTCTTTTAAGGGAACTTATTGTGCTTTAATCTAACCGACGAATATAATTGGGGTACTGTATAATTGTGTTAGTATAAATAAGGCAAAAATGCATTAGTTATCTGACATTCTATTCTATTTAACGAGATTAACGAACACAGCCATTAGTCAAAATACGTAGATTATCCAATGTAAATGCGTATCAGATCAGACGTGTATGATGATGGATTTGTAAGAAAATATAGAGTAATTATATGCTGCTTGGCGTTGATCAGTTGTAAAATACGCTTATATATATATATATATATATATATATATATATATATATATATATATATATATATGTAAAATTCAGGCGAGTTTCGTATTTATCATTACAGACATAATTCTCTATAAATTTTACTCGATATATATATATATATATATATATATATATAAAGTTTTAAAAAATACTTCGTTGCCATCAGCTAGAATCGAAACAAAAACATTCATCACTCCAGTCTTAGTCGTTATTTAGCGCTTTCGCCACATGAATAAGAACAGGCTAATAATTAAGTGTGTTCAAGTTAAAAATGTATATGTATGCATGCCTAAAAGATAGTCGATTTAATTTTTTTTTTAATTTAGATCCCTTCGCAGCTATTTTTACCCAAGTTGAAGGTGTTCCTGATGTTCAAATACCCTATATATATATCAAGTTTCAATTCTGTAAACCAAATATTGAAAGAGGAGTTTGGTAGAAACGTTTAACACACACACCAACAAGGTCACTTTTATACAACACGCAAACAGGTAAGGTCGCACAATCACACACACACACACACACACACACACACACACATATATATATATATATATATATATATATATATATATATATATATATATATAATTATTACTATAATTAATATATATAACTTCGTGGATAATAGCAATTTGTCGCTTAATTAAGTTAGCTCTAATGTTCCAAACGTCAGTTTCGTTTTGAGTGGATGTATCGTGACATATAAATCTTGTATATTTAGGCAGCAGGTTTTCATTTAAACATATATTGTTGAAAATCACGGAGAGTTTCTGTTTAACGACTTTTTATCGATTTTTTCCAATTTACGTATTTTGTAGTATTATCGGATGTTTGTATATGGGATCCATATGTCACGTCTCGTTTCCGTTAATAGTTTCTATTGAAACCTCAATCGTCTTCAGGCGGATATCTATATGTAGGTTAAAAAATGTGTAGCTATTTATATAAAAAAAGTACACTAAGAATTTAGGAAAATTATGTTTGAAAGCATAAAAATTTTACAAAATAATCAAAACGTGAAACGACTCAAAATTCTAGAGGCTTTGTAGATAAAAACGAAACGTCCAACGATAAATGATATTAACTACGAGTCCAATCGAAGTATTTAAAGTGTATAGGTACGTAATTAACGATAAGTAGGCTGGAGGGAAGAAAAAGAAAATTGTTTTTTATGTAAATTTTAAATTGTAAATTTTATTCTATTGTAATTTTAATACACCTGTATAAATATTGTACATACACACAAATAGATACGCCTTAAGAACATGACCACGTTTCCCCCAAAATAACACAATTTCATAAGTTAGCTTACAGTTATGTGTCATCAATGAGCAAAACTAGTGTAGATCGTAAAGTCTGTCTTACAGAAAGAACATAACATGTAATCGATGAAATATATTGTATTTTCAATTTTTTTGTGTTGACAAAAATGATAATCTATCTCAATGACTGTCAAATACAGTACTGAATTTATCACTCTACTGGCTTTTTACATTAAATAATAAAAAAATAACCGTGGAACAGTGAGTAGATATACATATACATATATATATATGTGTGTGTGTGTGTGTGTGTGTGTGTGTGTGTGTGTGTGTGTGTGTGTGTGTGTGTGTGTGTGTATAAGAAGAATAGGTAACATAATATATATATAAGAGGAATAGGTAGTTTGAAGTTTTATATATCATCATCATCATTATAATCATTATTATTATATTATCATCATCATCATCATCATCATCAATATTATTATTATCATTATCATTATTATCATTATTATTATTATTATTATTATTAGTAGTAGTAGTAGTAGTAGTAGTAGTAGTAGTAGTAGTAGTAGAGTCAGGAGATGTCCTTGATTGGGTTTTGAAGGGAAGAACAACACTGATTAGGAAAGATCCTGCAAAAGGAACAGATGCCAATAATTATAGACCAATTACATGTCTTCCATTGATGTGGAAACTGTTGACTGGAATATTTGCAGAGAAGATTTATGAAATCTAGAGATTAATGCTCTTTTTTCCTTTCGAACAAAAGGGGTGTCGGAAAGGCTCGAGAGGTACTAAAGAGCAACTACTAATTGATAAAGCAATAATGCAGGATGCGAAGAACAAGAAGAGGAATCTGAGCGTAGCATGGATCGATTACAGAAAGGCTTATGACATGGTTCCTCATTCATGGATACGTGAAACACTATTGATGATGAAGGTTGCTGAGAATGCAGTAGGGCTTTTGGAGACAAGTATGGCTCAATAGAAAACGGCGCTGACAGCAAACAGAGAGGAGATGGGGCAGGTTGGCATTAAACGTGGGATATTTCAAGGAGATTCGTTATCGCCACTTCTTTTTGTAATGATAATGATGCCACTGAGCATCCCCCTGAAGAGAGAAAAACTTCGGTATAACTTTGGATCAGGTAACAGACGCCTCAACCATCTACTGTTTATGGATGATTTGAAAATATTCGGCAGAAATGAAAAGTAAATGGAGAGACTGGTAGAACTTGTGGGGACATACTCAGAAGACATTGGGATGGAGTTTGGGATTAGTAAATGTGCGGTGCTGGTGATGAAAAGAGGAGTAAAGGTTCATTCGAATGGAATAGTGCTGCCAAATGGAGAAATCATTAAATAAATAGAACATACAGGATATAAGTAGTTGGAGGGTGTAGGCATCATGAACAGAGAAATTAAGGAAAAGGTCAGGAAGGAGTATCCTAGAAGAGTGAAACTAATTGCGAAGTCGAAACTGTATGGAGGAAACCTAATGAAAGCAGTAAATGCATGGGCAGTCAGTGTTTTGAGATACAGTGCGGGAATTTTATAATTGTCTGACAAGGGTTTGCATGCCATGGATATCAAAACAAGAAACGTTTTAGCAATGTTTGGTATATTTCACATTCGAAATAGCGTAGCAAGGCTGTATCAAAAGAGGAAAGATGGTGGGAGAGGATTGAAAAGTGTAAAAGATTGTGTTAGAACCGAGGAGATGTCGTTGAAGGCGCATGTGGTTAGAAGTGAGGAGTGGATGCTTAAGGTTGTGGCCAATGAAGTGGAGGTATGTGAGACGAAGGCTGGTTATGTGAAACGTATGGATAGAGAAAGGGCAGAGGAACTGGCTAGAAAGAAAATGCATGGAAGGTTCTTCCAGGATATAGCAGAAGTGGCTGATGAAAGATCATGGCAATGGCTTAGAGCAGAGTATCTTGCTAAGAGTACTGAAGCTTTTGTTTGTGCAGCACAAGAGCAGGCATTAGGAACACAATTGTTAAAAAAAAGTGGTTCTAGGAGAGGAGGTTGCTGTAGAATGCCGAGTTCGTGGTAAGATCTCAGAGTCAACTGCGCACCTTGCAGCAGGGTGTAGTGGACTGGCCTAAAGAGAGTACCGCAAAAGACACGATCGCTGGTGATGAAATATATGGATATATTGGGAGGTGTGTAAGAGGGTTGGGGTGAAGTGTGTTGGAAAATGGTTTGAGGAGGTGCCTGATGAAGTGAGAACAAGTGAGGATGGCAATATAGAGGTATGGTGGAACAAAAGTGTCATAAATACCAAACAATTGGAACATAATCGTCCGGATTTGGTCGTCATTGACGAGGTCTCAAAAAACTGGCAGATTGTAGACTTCTCAGTACCCTGGAACAGGAATGTGAGAGAGGAGAATGAGAAGTGGAGCAAGTATGCTCCATTTGCCTTGGAGATAAGGTGTATACACGGAGTTAAAACACAAATACCCAAGACTGCACCATAATAAACAAAGTATCTGACAGCATAGACACAGCACTCTCCTTCGATACTAGCGCCCAAGTACATGTATTTGGTGACTTTAATGTCCATCACAAAAACTGGCTTGGATTCTCTACTTACACAGATGCAGCAGGCAGCGCAACACATAACTTCTCTGTATCTCACTCCCTATCGCAAATTGTTACTTTTCCAACCCGTTTCCCTGATCAGGAAGAACAACACGCATCACTATTAGATCTGTTTTTGACCACAGCTCCTGATGATTGTGTAACGAAAGCCGACAGCCCACATGGGAACGCTGATCATGCAGTGATAATGGTTGAAATGGCCCTAAACTCTAGACCCAAAACTGAAGAGCCAGTGCTCAAAACAACGAGATATTATAAAAAGGCTGACTGGGAAGCCATCAGAGATCTTATCAGAGACGCCCCATGGGAAAATATTTTTTCTCTTCCTGCTTAACAGTGTGCAACCGAGACCACTGAATGGTTCAAAACTGCAATCGAAGCGCATGTTCCCATTCGGAAATTCTATAGCAAGCCCCACTCTCCCCAATGGTTTACGTCGACTTGCGCAACTGCCATTGCTCAAAGGCAGCATGCATTCCGCAGTTTTAACCGACATAAGTCCAGTTCAAACAGACAGAAGTACATAGAAGCTAGAATTAACGTTAAGAAAGAAATAGCGGCAGCTAAGAGGGAATTTACGGAAACCACTAAAAAACGCATCGAAGCACAAAAACTAGGAACTCGTGACTTCTGGAAAATCTACAACAGTGTAGTAAATAATGGGCAATCAACAATTCCCCCACTAAGCAACAATCACGAGGTTGTTTGCTCAGCAACCGAAAAGGCTAACATGCTTGCCAGTCGGTTTGCCTCAAACTCCACACTGGACCCTTCCAACCACCCTCTACCTCAATTTCCTATGCGGACAGACGCCACGCTAGACGATCTGAAAATCACCCTTGCTCAGGTGCATGCTATCATAAAAAACCTTGACACTTCAAAAGCATGTGGACCCGACCTCATCCCAGCTGTGCTATTAAAAAAGTGATTAGCCGAAGTAGCTCCAGTTCTCTCCAAACTCTACAACAAATGCCTTAATGAATCTTGCTTTCCGGGCTGTTGGAAAACTGCTTCTGTGGTACCAGTATTCAAGAATTCTGGTGAAAGAACTGACCCATTAAATTGTCGCCCTATTAGCCTCCTACCACTTTTTGCCAAAATATTTGAGACCTTAATTAACCATGCTCTAGTCCAGCACCTTACAGATGCTAAACTTCTGACCGACCAACAATATGGATTTAGACAAGCCCGTTCCACGGCAGACATCTTCACTGTAATCTCTGAACGCATATACCATTCACTGAACAAAGCGAGAGAGGGCAGAGCGGTAGCTCTAGATATATCTAAGGCTTTTGACAGGGTATGGCATGAGGGTCTCCTCAGGAAGATTAGATCATACGGTATCACTGGTAGAATACTTAACATAATTAAATCCTTCTTAGATCAGAGAAAAATCCAGGTTGTCCTCGACGGTTGTACATCCAAACAATATGATATAAATGCGGAAGTGCCCCAGGGATCTATCCTTGGACCTCTGCTGTTCCTGATATTCATAAATGACCTCCCCGACAAAATTGCCTCTGAGATGGGTATATATGCTGATGACACCACACTCTATAGAAGGCACGACAGGAAAACAAATGAACATATATCTAAAGTAATGGCAGAAACACTAGAGGATGACCTCCAATCAGTAGTGGAATGGGGACAAAAATGGATGGTCACGTTCAATGCCACCAAGACTAAACTGGTTTCATTCAATAATTACAAGAAACCTTCTCTACCACCCATAGCAATGGCCGACGACTCTTTATCTGAGGGTACGTCTTTCAAGCTCCTTGGCCTAACGTTCACATGAAACATGAGTTGGAACAATTACATCGAGGGCATTGCCAGGGCCGCTGCGAGGAAGGTGGGCTCTCTCTACCGTGCTAGAAAACTTCTAACACCCGAAAGTATCCTGTACCTCTATAAGGCCACCATTCGCCCATGTATGGAGTATTGCTGTCATATTTGGGCTGGTGCATCGGCTACTAGTCTCTCGTTCCTTGACAGGGTTCAAAAGAGAGTCACAAATCTGATAGGCCATAAACTGGCATCTAAGCTTCAGCCTCTGTCCCATCGTCGAAACGTTGCATCCCTCTGCATGTTCTACAAGTATTTTAATGGTGAAAGTTCTGATGAACTGCAAGCACTTGTGCCCCCACGACGTGAACACCCTCGACAGACCCGACAAGCTGCAAGATCCCACCCTTACACTGTAGAGATCCCTAGATGTAAAAGATATTTCTACTCCAGTAGTTTCTTCCCCAGAGCTGCTGGACTTTGGAATTCCATTCCAGGTTGCTGCTTCCCCAACTGTACTGACATGCATGTTCAAGTGCAACGTGAACCAACATCTTGCTGCCCAAATCCCTACATAGTACCCCAGTAGACGTTTCCCCTGATAGTAGCCCCCTGCACCAAAGTGGCAATGTGCCTTGTTTGGGGTGAAAATGTAATTTAAAAAAAAAAAAAAAAAAAGAAAATCCCGGTCGTAGTTGGTACACTAGGAGTAGTATCAAGTCGTCTGGAAGGACAATTGAAAAAACTACAAATCCTTTGTGTTTTAGGCGGCCTTCAGACCTCTGCAATCATAGGTACCACCAACATCCTTAGGAAAACCCTTGATCTTTGAAGCTCCTGGTTTGAAGCCAGGACTAAGGGAAATCCACTGGAAATGAATTCCGTCCCTTTCCAGAGGGACGTTCATAAACGAAATCATAATTATTATTATTATTATTATTATTATTATTATTATTATTATTATTGGCTCACAATGTCTTTCACACTGGTCATCAAAGATTTCTCCTTGAAAATAGCCTGTGGTGTTCCCTGGAAGCTGAGTGACAACAAGTCTACCCAGATTTTCAGTACTCTCCCCCTCCTTCGATAACATTTACAAATAAATTTGCATTATCACAACAGCTGCTTGCCATTAATTTCTCGTTAGCAGCGGCTGTTGGTCTTCACTGGGATTTTAATGGCAATAAGCCTCCCCAAAGTCCCCGTTCTCTTTGCACTTATCCGGCGGAAGCCTGGTCAGTTCTTCGGTCTTTCCTTTCTCCTTGACTATTATCATTATTATTATTATTATTATTATTATTATTATTATTATTATTCATTTGTCTATGTGCATGCCAGTAAAAATCTGAGAACAATGGGTAAAGTTGCAAACCGAACACGCATTTTCCTGACTATAAATCGGAGTTTACCTATTCTCATCCGCTACATTTGAGACGCGTGTCGTGCACTAGTATTATAATGCCAATGCATATTCTTCATATTAAAACGTCATCCATCTTGAATGATTTCAGCAGGCAATAAGCAATGTAGATTATCAATCGTGAGAAGAAATTGCAAAATGTCTGGAGAATAGAACATTAAACGCCTTTACGGGTAATGAAAACTGAATAGATGTAGCTCTCAGCGAGTTCTTGTCGTCGATGACAAAACTTCGCTGTAGGGGAGATTACAAATCGGTGACTAGATTGAGAGAGATTGACAATGGACAGAGCGGCAAGGTCGTTACGTTTCATTCATAAAACCTGTCGACGGCGACAATTACGCCCTCTAAACAACGGGCGGGTTAGAAAATATACACAAGAAAAACATTAACGGGATGACGAAAACCTCACGTCTATATTAAATTTCGACACGTTTGTCAAGATTCGAAATTTTATGTCGTAAACGAGGTCTCATTACAACTCACGAAGGGGTTGAAGGTTATTTGCAATATTTGTTGTAATCTAAGATATATATTATTTGAAGACTAATATAATACTTGTAAAGAAAAGAAATTGCACACACACACACACACAGACACACAAACGCACACACGCACACACGCACACACACACACGCGCGCGTGCGCATGTCCTTGCTTTTAATTTATGTTGCATAAGCATTAATATGTCGCTACACATTTATGGACATGTTGCGCTCAGCAAGTTACAAGTAACTAGAGACTTCTTAAGGTGACCCTGCTTATACAAAAGTAGAGTCCATAATTGTATAAGCAATATCGCCTGATGAGGACTCTAGTTGCATGTAATTAACTGACCGAAACATGCTAATAAATGTATAACGACATATGTACAATAAATAAAAAGTATATCTTGCTCTACTTCGATATTGAGCACTTTTGTATGCGCCTAGTTAAATTTATTGGTTATTTCACCTCTGTAAAATTTTTAACCTGAAATGTTTCAACTGAAGGGCTTTGAACTTAAATAGATTCTTTATTTGTGATGATATCTTTCTGTAATTTTAATACAATTTTACTAAAACATTGAGAAACTTTTTATAAAAAAATGCAAAATTCAAACAATTTTTATTCATGAAAAGTAATTTCTTTTAAATGTTGCTCATTTTCAGCTCGGCATATTTGTGCTCTTTCCAAAACATTATTCATGGCAGATTGCAGACTCTCTGGATTGCAACTTAACTCCCTTATTTTCGTTCCTGATGTTTTCCTTCAATTTATGCAGGGTTTGGAGTTTGTTAACATAGACTCTTTCTAAAGAATATCACCACAGAAAAAGTCGGAGCTAGTCAAGTCTGCGGAACGTGGTGGGATTTGACATTGCAAGAGCGAGAGATATGGTTGTTGCGAAAGCAACTTCACAACATGCGTCAATTATTTATTACTATGCTTATCAATAATTAATTTTTTGTAAAATATCTAAATTAGGAAAAGAATAACTATTAATAGTAAACGACGAAGATTTTCAACACTCCAGTGACTTTTTAACACCCTGTATATATATATATATATATATATATATATATATATATATATATATACGAAATACGCTACGAAACAGATACTGTCAAGAATTGTATAAATCGACTGATTTAAAGGAATAAATTATAAGATGGTCAACATCATGAATTTTGGAATATAAACTTTTGTCATTTATTATATATATATATATATATCTTCTATACTCCTATAAATTCGTTTTTCTTTTGTGTGTATTGATATTCATATAAAAATCCCTCTTTCCTATTTATTTAAAAAGAAAATACAATTTTCTTTTATATGGGTTGTAGAAATGCATTCACTAGCATATAGATCTAGCTAATTTGCATATTCTTTTAAACATTCATGTTAATTAATTCCCTATTAGTATTTTCGGTTTTCTCATGGGATGATCATCTTTAGGTAACTATTACGTGTAATTATATTCATGCAGATATTCTACATGATTTATACTTGCATAATATTTGCGTAAAAAGCTTACAGGAAAAAAATTGTTTCCATATATATTTATGCATACGTATATATTTTTGTTTAATCTATTATTCTATCTATCGATCTATCTATCTATCTATCTATCTATCTATCTATAAAAGTGAACGTGTTTGTGTGCCTGTCTGTGTGTCTGTCTGTGTACATTTCCGTACGCAATAACTTTGTCAATTTTTAGTCTACAGACTCGCAATTTGATATACAGGTTACTGAGATTTAGAAAAATCTATGTGACCGGTTTTCGGCCAGAAACTTGGCTGTTAATGGGTCAAAGTTCAACGATTTGACATTTGATAACTCTACCAATCTCCTTCGACAAATTGTGGTCTAAATACTTGAAATTTTAGATATAGGTTCTTTGGACATGGATCTAACTGAATAACTTGATTAGAGCCATAAACAATAAATTTTAAGGGGTTGTAATAGAGATCAAAGTTTAAAAAATTGACCATTTTTGCTCAGCATACACCTCCAAACACCCGGGCAACGCCGGGCACCCATACTAGTATATTTAAAAAAGTGAACGTGTCTGTGTGTCTGTATCTGTCAGTGTGTCTGACTGTATACATTTCCCTACGCAGTAACTTTGTCAATGTTTAGTCTACAGACTCGAACTTTGATATACAGGGGACTGAGACTTGGTCAAATTTTTAAAAAATTGACCTTTTTTTTTGTTTTTTGGGGGTTTTTTTTTAGCTCAGCATACACCTCAAAACACCCGGGCAACGCCGGCACCCATGTTAGTATATCTATACAAGTGAACGTGTCTTTGTGTCTGTCTGTGTACAGTTCCCTACGCAATAACTTTGTAAATTTTTAGTCTACAGACTCGAACTTTGATATACAGGGTACTGAGATTTGGGAAAATATACCTGATCGGTTTTCGGTCAGAAATTTGGCTGTTAAAAGGTCAAAGTTCGATGATTTTATCTTTGAGAACTCTACCAATCTCCTCCGACAATGTTGGGTCTAAACACTTGAAATTTTGAAATTTTAGATATAGGTTCCTTGGACATGGATCTAACTTAATAACTTGATTTAAGCCTAAAACAATAAATGTTAAAGGGGCATAATATGTGTCAAAATTTAAAAAAAATTGACCTCTGCGGTCTCTACAAAATTACTCAGACAATTTCTGGTCTAAACATTTGAAATTTTACATAAAGGTTATTCAAAGATAGGGCAAGCTTTTTCATCGGTTTGGGTCGAAAATGTTTAGTTATCTATATATTTTATCAAGATAGTTAGCTATATATTTTATCAAGATCAGTATCGTTTTGAAGTTCGACCTTTCAGACGACAAATATCGAAAAATTGGCCAAAAACATTAATATCTTCACCTTATACTGGGCACTTTTTTACAGGGTCGCTTTTTTCACCGATATTTTTGAAAGTCATCCTTTCCTTTCGATTGTCTAGCCTTAATTTTTAAAAATGTCACTTCCGGTTTGGCGGTGGTACTAACAGCATAGACATCAGGCCTTTTCTCCGTTCTTTGCCTCCTTTGCGGTACGGGTTCGGGCCTGCCTTCCTACTACACTTTTTTTTTTTGCTCAACATACACATCCAAACACCTGCGCAAGGCCGGGCTGAAATGCTAATATATATATATATATATATATATATATATATATATATATATATATATATATATATATATATATATATTAGTCATTGAATGAATTTAAAAATTTATGAAATGTTTGTTATTACGTCATAAAATTTTAAATTCATTGAATAACTAAAATTCGATTTATTTGCTCTATCTTGTATATCGAGCAATTGTTATTTAGGTGGGATAATACTTATAGAATATTACTGCCAGTAATATGTTGTAAATCTTATAATCACAGGTTTCCATACCAGCTAATTGTTGGATAATTTTTATTCTGAAGTATATATATATATATATATATATATATATATATATATATATATATATATATATATATATATATATATATATATATATCAGGAGTCTGAGTTACGTTATAAAAGCATTAATTTAATTTGAATAAAATAAAATGCGTATCAGGTGCGCTTGAAAGCAAAATCGCAATATTACGAAAATTAACAAATATTTTACTTGCTTTAAATTTATAATTTAAATATATAACGGAGTCAAACTCCATCTTCAGTATTTTTTATGCTTTTGTTTCTTTTTTCTTTTCCTTCTTTCTTGTCATGTTGTAGTTCAAAATACAACTGCTGAGAAACAACGTGCGAATCTTTACTAACTGACTTTTCTTGAATTATGCTGGGTGTAGAAACTATGCATGATTAGACTTTAGCGTAATACTGAAATGAAACCAATCATTTAATAAGAAATCATAAAAACTGAATAAGTGACAAATTAATTAAAGGAATGTGTAAATTAGTTAACCTTCATGTAGTCGCTCGCATATCCATGACTGAGTATATTAATTTTAATATTTGTTAAATAAAAAAGCAGGATCTCGTCTTCGGGCTGGAATCACAATGTGGTATCTGTTCTGATCAGTTAAGTTGGTTTGTCCTTCGTCAATGGAGGGGAGGTCCTTCTATACTAATGCATTTTTTTTATTTTTGCCTACTTCTAGAGTGTCTCTTTTAGTGGGGCTAGTTTTCCTCTACATTAAAACAACCTCGTGTCATGTTTTGCTTTAGTGGGGAAGCAAATAAATACCATTAGAAAAAGTAGACTTTTAATAGCAATCTCAAAGCGAGAAAAATTTAATTTTATAAGTATATAGATTATATTATATTTCTCTCAGTCCGTCTGTCTCTCCGTTTCACTTTTTATCGGAAAATAATGAGCCGATCTGACTGAAATTTTGTATGGACTTTTGTCATGTTTGCAATTAACTAAGTATTATAGCATCCGAAGATGTTTTTATTAGAGCTTAATGCGGGTTAGTTGTCAGAATACCACATTTATTCTAGACGTTTTGGCATAAAATAGTTATTCTAAGTAAATAGTCCATAACGTTTACCCATTTTTCTAGGTTTATCATACATGGTATTTTTCTGTTTATCTGTCCGTCTGTCTGTCTGCACATTCCAATTTTTTTGGAACAACAGGTCGGATCTCACTGAAATTATGTATGGTGCCTTTTCTCTATCATGCACACTTTATTTATTTTTTTTTTACACAGTTAGCACCACTTATCAAGGCCCGGAAGCCACTCACTTGTCTCCATTCTCCTCCTTCCCCCCCCCCCCCCGTTTTTTTTTTAATGGAGAGTAGATAATACAGTGGATGTTACATATGTTTGGGTTGCCGGACCATATTTACGATCCAGCAGCCACATCAGACCTTACAGAAATGGCTATTATTTGGAAGAACGATTTTAAAAGAAATACGAGAGAGAGAAAAAAGAAAAAGAGGAAAAACGAAAGAAGGGAAGAGAAAATAAGGTGGGGGCGGAAATCGACAATAATTAAGTTTTTAAGTTTAAAATACATTAGATTGTAGTGTGTGGGGGGTAGTAAATTCAGCTAGGCGTGGGTGAAGATGTAGTGATATAGGGTGGGGGAGAGGGAGAGATAAAAGGGGTGCAAGGGGAGGGGTGGATTTCAATTTTGGGTTTTAAGATTTAGCTGTGTATATATGTGTATACATATGTATATATATATATATATGTGTGTGTGTGTGTGTGTGTGTACGTGTTTATATGAGTATGTATGTGTGCGTATGTGCCTGTGTATGTGTGCATATGTATTCACTCTTTACTGCCTAAAACAATTCATTGCCGTGGCCACTGCGAGCGTTCTAAAATGAAACCTTTGCCAAACGCACGTGACACATTCACTAATCTTTTCTCTCTCCCTCTCTCTCCCTCTCTCCCTCCCATCAATGCATATACTCCAGTTTATAGCTAAACAATTTTACTATAACAGCCAAATCTTAAAACCCAAAATTGAAATCCACCCCTCCACTTACCCCTCCCTTTTATCTTTCCCTCTCCCTCTCCCTATATCACTACATCTTCACCCAGGCCTAGCTGAATTTACTACCCCCCTCACACACACACTACAATCTAATGCATTTTAACTTAATTATTGTCAATCTCCGGTCCCCCTTATTTTCTCTTCCCTTCTTTCTTTTGTCTTTTCTTTTTTCTCTCTCTCGTACGAGGGGTGTGCAATAAGTAATGCCCATGATCCACTTCCAGTTGTCTGATCTAGCTAAGATTTTGCACATGCAATGATTTATATATCTATGGGTTATATGGCAGATTACAGCTCTGAACGAATTGTGGTTTCTGTTTTACAGGTGTTTGAACTGAGTCAAGTATGAAATGGAGCCTGTTGAATGCCGAGCAGTGATCCGGTTTTTGTATTTGAAAGGACGTACACCACAGGAGACTTTTGATGAAATGAAAGAAACTTATGTTGATAATGTCTCATCATATGACATTGTAAAACGCTTGCATCGTGAATTCGAACATGACTGGAAGTCTATGGAAACAGCTCCCAGACCTGGTCGCTCCCCTTCTGCCATTGATGAGGCATCTGCCAGTCAAGTTGAGGCTGCCATTTTGGAAGATCGCCGCATTACTATTCGCAAAATAGCCCAAGATGTCAAGATTAGTACAGGGTCTGTGGAAACTATCATTCATGACCATTTTCATATGCATAAGGTGTCTACCAGATGGATTCCCGGGTTGCTCACACCATTCCAGAAGCGAGAACGCGTAGAGTGCACGAGGATGAATTTAGAGATGTGCCAAGATGAGTCAAAGTTTTTCAAAAGACTGATTATACAGAATTAAACTTGGTCCATCACTATGATCCAGAGACCAAAGCCCATTCAATGCAGTGGAAGCAGTTGGATTCACCACCTCCAAAGAAGATACGGGTGCAGCCCTCCACTGGCAAGGTCATGCTCACAGTCTTCTGGGACCAGGACGGAATAGTGATGACAGATTTCCTGACAAAGGGTACCACAATTACAGAAGCCTATTATGCTTCACTTTGGAGGGAAGCTATCAAAATCAGGAGGCGGGGCAAGATCAGCAAAGGTACCCTCTTCCTGCAGGACAACGCTTCGGTCCACAACTCGCATGTCGCCAGATCAGAAGCACTGGCGTGTGGTTATGAAATTCTCCCCGCCCTCCCTACTCTCCTAACTTTACACCCTCTGACTTTCACCTCTTCCGAGCCATGAAGTTGTTTATGAAAGGAAAGCGTTTCCCAGATGATGCAGCCTTGATTTCTGAAGTCACGTCGTGGTTGGAGGACCAACCTTGGGTGTTCTACAAAAACAGTCTCCAGAGCTGCATTAAACGATGGGAGAAATGCATAACTCTGTATGGTTCCTATGTAGAGAAAGAATAATAACTGTGCTAAGTTTCGTTGCTCTACTGCTATGGGAAGTGGGTCAGGGTCACTACTTATTGCACATCTCTCGTATTTCATTTAAAATCGTTCTTCCAAATAATAATAATAGCCATTTCTGTAAGGTCTGACGAGGCTGCTGGATCGTAAATATGGTCCGGCAACCGAAACATATGTAACTGAACAGATAAAACGGTAATAAAAACTAGAACGCATATTTGCTCTGCAATAGTATTGAGCACTCTTTTCAGATTTTACTAAGTACCATTTAACCATATATATATATATATATATATATATATATATACATACAATGAAATGAGAATTACAATTAAGTTTAAAAAGATAATGCAAGATGGCAAATCTAAAGTATATTATAAATATAAAAGAGTTAATATTTTTAAATAATCTCAACCAGATGTAAAAACTCGATAAAACGAAATAGGAAATAGAGCTTATAATAAGAACAAGTAGTTATTTTGTGCTTCCTTCTTAAAATTAAATCTGCTTTTAACTCTCTTTGAAACTGTTTTTAACATGTTTTATTAAGTACTTGTTCTTATATATATATATATATATATATATATATATATATATATATATATATATATATATTCAATGACACATCTCTGCTTCTGATGCACGTTCATGACATCTCAGAGACCCATACTATTAATATCAACACCGGAGACATGAAAGTGTCAGAAAACAGATTCAGAAGTTCAGTCATCATGCCAAGCAATTTGCAATCCATTCTGCTCTATCCCTGGGAATAAAATTAGGAGACATTACTTTTGGAATGCCCCTTGTATTTTCTAGATGAGTTTTATATTTCGCTATTTTCGCTGACATAAGATTTTGTATTGACATGAACATTCACATGACAGTTTTATGAGCCTTACTAGTTTCGTGATGACTCATGTTAACTTGTGAAGCAGGTGTTTTTTATGACAACATTACTAAAAGATGCCTGACAGGGACAACAGACTGCCCCTATCTGTTTTTTTAGAACCCTTCCCTTCCTATATGTATTGTCTTCATTACGGCTAAGGATCCCCTATTATTCACTGTATGGTAACCCGTCGGGATTTCAAAGGAAGGGTAATATGTGCTACATATTATCCAAGAGTAACAACGATGATTGTTTAATACCCTTTACCTTAGTGATTAGAAAAAAAATAAGAAAGTGACAAAAATCTTTTAAAGAAGCAGGAAACGTATCAGTGAAAAAGATGATCAAGGAAGTTGAACTGTTCAATTTGTTTTCGGTTTATTAAAAGTATCATCACAATCTTTAAGAGTAAGTATGGACTTTCTACGATTTCTTGACATGGAAACATTATCCCACTGACTTTACTCTCTTACAATGTTGCATCTTCAGACATCTTTTTGCTCCCAAAACTTACAGAACATTTTGATGGAAAATGATTCGAGAAAATCTAATGAGGCGAAAACCGCAGTTTCCACATGGTTCACAATAATAATGAAGAATACGGAGAATGGCCAAGTGAGGTAGAAATACCAACTTTAAAATTGCATTCGTTTCGATGGCGGATATGTGGAAGAATAGTGTATCATAGTTAAATAAATATATTTTTTTATTTAATACTAGAACTTTTACTTCATTTTTTATATGAACACAAGATGCACTTTTATGTCTCTAGTATTTGAAGTAGCTGAAAACAGCCATTTTTCATGATATTCAAGTCACTTAAAATGTTCATCTGTCCAAATGAAAATCAAAAGAAATTATTTGAAATCACAATGTAATAATCAAGAAAATATTTTAAAGCAAAAACTACAGCAGAACACTGGGATACAGCATCAAAAATTAGTAACAAATAATAGTACAGTATATAATACACATGTATATAATCAAATAACATTATAAACAACACCGTAAGGTGGGGGCAAATATCGTAACCAGAAGCCGGGAAACTGGGATACTGCATTAAATATTAGTGTTCCGTCTGCCTGTATCTCACCTGACTAAAACTTGGATGTCTTCAAGTCCATCGTTAACAAATTCCTAATATACCGCCCCCTTAAGTAAACACTTCATTAAATCTCCACACTAACGTACTGTACTTGCAATAACCCTTATCCCTGAGTGGCTTCCGGGCCTTGATAAGTGGTGAGCACCGTGTAAAAAAAAAGTAGCAAAATGCAGTACAGTATATAATATATATGTATATAACTAAATAACATTATAAATAACACCGTAAGTCGAGGAAAATACCGTTACCAGGGTTCGGAGAAACATAATATTCCACATTGTAACCTGGAAAACCGTACCCTAGAGCTACCGTATCTCGAGCTTCTACTGTATATGTTGCCGTTTGGATCAAAGTTCGCCTATATGAACTGTTAACTTTTAGGGTACAAATTTCACACCGAGCATCTGTTTATTTTTGTTATAGCGTCCCGGATATTTCCCTTGTTTATTTATAAAATAAATTTATAAATAAACAAGGGAAATATCCGGGACGCTATAACAAAAATAAACAGATGCTCGGTGTGAAATTTGTACCCTAAAAGTTAACAGTTCATATAGGCGAACTTTGATCCAAACGGCAACATATTTTACCCTGCTTAAGCTATAAAAACCTCGTAAAGATACAAAGTTTAATAATTTTTTTACCTCGCTACATAGATCTAAAACAATTTGATTGTTTTATATTAATAAAAAAATAATAAAGAGTTTCATTTCTAATTAAAAATCCGTACGATATGTTCACTAAAAATAAGACTTATTTTTATGTGATTATTCATTTATTTGTTTAACGGAAATGTTTGAATTATTATAAGTATGTTGCTCGCTCAACTGACAATTGAAAATATTGAACGCGTAAAAGAACGCTAAGAATATTCGGACATTTGTTTCTATTAAGTATTAAAAAAAGGTTCAATAATTTCTAACATGGATACTAACTACGGAACGAATGTGCTGGTTCCGAGTACTGATCCCACGGTTCGTTTAACAACTTTTTAATTGTGATTTCGCGACCAGACAACTTTTATATAAATAGATTATATTTTTTATTTATCGCAAAATTTACAGCTAGTGTAAAGGTTACATTCAGAACAAGCCTCCTTAAGTTATAGCTTTTGATGTGGCTTCCGATAAAAATAAAATGTATATAAAAATAAATCAGTGTGAATACTTAATACATGACTATGATTTAGCTTAAAACAAACTACTCAAATGTATGTACACTGGATGGCAACTCGGCCCACACAATACAAGATTTCTGCAAATATTACTTAAGCATCTTTGGGGAACCATATTTTTTATCCTCTTCTATCCCAGATCTAAACCGATTAGATTAGACTATTTAAGGTGTTTAGAACATGCTAATAATAGAACGTAACAGAGCTCTTAAAGAAAAATTAGAGAATATTTTTGCTGAATAGTTGAGGAACATTTGCACAAGTTTCAGGAAGCGTATGAAGACACTTATTGAGCAAGAAGGATGACAAAAAGAATAAAAAAAATTTCTATGGTGGAAATTTTCCTGTGACAATAACCTTCATTAAACTAATTTGTCATACACTGTCTTTTAATATCGGATTCAAATATTTAAAACTTTGCCTCCTCAGAGTTCCAAAAATAATGCCTCCTACATTACTCCCCACTAATGGATCAGAGTGGATTGCAAATTACTTGTCATGATGACTGAACCCATTCATTCGTTTTCTGAAAGTTTATTCTCTCTGTTGTTGATATTGACGGTATTGGGATCTGAAAAGGCAACTGCTGTCATGAATATGCGTCAGAAGCAGAAATGCGCCATTGAATTGCTAATATAAGTTCATTGAGAACAGTGGTGACTATGTAGACAAAATACATTATGGAGCACAAAATGTCCTTAACTTTACAATTGACACCCACCTTTCCTAGCTATTCAACCTTTTCAGATAAGCGAAAAATAGTAGGCTTTACTCTTCGAGCTATTTAAGTATACCAGTATCGTTTTTATAGTGTGATCTGACGATCTAAAAACTTTAACGAAACCCCAAATAATCGGATATTATTAAAATTCTGCGACGTCGATTAGATGCTAATAAAATGGCCTGAAGTCTTTGACTCTGGTTGGTTGATGGTATCGTAGATTTTAGAGTTAATGATCGGAACATGTTCATCTAGCTTATATACAGGTTTGTATAATATATATATATATATATATTTATATATATATATATATATATATAATTTTTAAAATATGATTATCCACTGACACGTGTTTCGTCGTCTACGACTCAGCAGAGTGGCTGAATCTAGCGATATATATATATATATATATATATATATATATATATATATATATATATATATATATATCATTGGGGTAGATAGATAGATGCTGCCCATATCTTCTGCTACATTACATAAATATATATATATATACATATGTAAATATATATATTTATATACATGTGTGTGTGTGTGTGTGTGTGTGTGTGTGTGTGTGTGTGTGTGTGTGTGTGTGTGTGTGTGTGTGTGTGTGTGTGTGCATATTAGTTTTTATATAACAAAAGATACGGGCAACATCGTCCTAGTAAGTTTAAACTAAAAGTAAAATTAGGACTTTGTATCTTTCATGGTTAAATTTAGATTTAATGAAGGAAAACTTTCTATGAATGTATATCCATTTTATCGAAGAGATGGACATGCGTAATGGTCTGGATCGTTGTTCATGTGTCTTTCTCGTATTGTGATTCAGCATCACTCCAAATTATGCATCGAATTAAGAAGAAAATAAGTCAGAGAAATGAACGAATGAAAAGAAGTTGAAATTAGCGTGCATATTGGACAAGCCAAACATTCTGATTTAAATATACATCTACGTTTACTGTAGGACAAGTATTTCGCATTTGGTTCGTTTAACGAAAGCATAGAAATAATAAATTAATGAATAATACTAAACCAAGTATTAACATCATGACATTTACTACAGTTTCATTTATTTCATATTAACATGGCGTATGTTTCGGATTTTTTTTAAGATGAGGATTAATAACTCATTTATTTGCATTATTCGGATTACTGTTTTCACGACGTTTTGGCGAATAAAAATTGTAATCAAGTTTGTTTTTTTTAAACTCAAGAATTTTTATGTAGAATTCGGAACACGTGGTGTAACATTAAGTTCAATCAGTTCTAAGTGACAGTTATTTAAAGGTGGAAGTTTCAGCTCTCACTAAAGACAGTTCTAACTAAGAATAAAATAAAAGTGCGTTAACACTTCAATCCATCCAAGGTTTACGAAACGAGAACAATCTGTCCTCGTTGATAAAATTAAAGATTCAGTTCAGAATTTACGTATAGATTTCTGAGTTCAACATATAGTTCATACTATATGTGTGTGTGAACTTTTCTGATCAAAAATTATAAAGAAGAAAAAAAAATTTTTACATAAAATCTTTTCCGAGTTGTATAATTAATTGTAATTAACAAGGAGTGCACCTGATATTGAAACCAGACAAAATTGTTCATCTAACCGACCAGAATAGATTCCGAGAAAGTGACCAGGTAAACTTATCTTTAATCCCTACCTCTCACAGAACCCATCATCGTCATATTATCGTAATCGTCGTCATGAGCATCGTCGTTATCCCCATCATCATTATTATCGTTTTTGTAATCATTATCCTCATCATCATCATCATCTTCATCGTCGTCGTGATCGTTGTCGTCATCGTCATCATCGTATTCCTCATCGTCATCATCGTTGTCATCATCATCATCATCATCATCATCATCATCATCATCATCATCATCATCATCATCATCGCCGTGATCATTATCGTCATTACCATTATCATCGTCACCATCGTTATCATCATCATCATCATCGTCGGTCATTGTCGTCCTCATCATCATTGTCGTCATTATCGTCGTCGTCATAATTATCATCATCATCATCATCATCATCATAGTCGTCGTCATCATCATCGTCGTTGTGATCATTACCGTCATAATCATCGTCATCATATGCAGCATAATTTCTTCGTACTCGTTACCTCAACTGGATATGTATCATTGCATCTACTCTTATTATTTAATTCTTAAACAGCATGTTTGTTTTTCGCTCAAGTCTCAACCAACATTGTCACCATTCAATCGCAAGATTTAATGACCACATCTAACGAATGCTGATTCTTGTTTTAAAGACAAGCCCATCCATCATTTGGATTTCATTTCAACTGTTCCAGCAGAATGAATGATTGGTCTGGAGTTTCACAGTCACATTTTTCTATAAAAGATTATTTTAATCAGGCTAAAAACATTGTGGTATTTTGGTCACGTGCTCTAGAAAAGAACGACATGTTTCTTGTATAGAAATGAAAAAAAGATGAAACAAATATAATTTAACAAGTGTAAACCTCCATTGAATAAGACGTATCAATCAATAGTAGGTTAAAACAAATTAAATAAATAAAACATCTGAAATTTGAAAGTTTTCAAAAGTAATAAACGTATGAATCGCATAGAAAGAAGGAAAGAAAAAAAGAAAAATCGGGTTATTATAGAAATAGAGTGAATGCTACTTTGTCATTTCATTTAATTTGACTAGTTACGTTATTTTGGCTGGTTATACTAAAAGTCAATCCTTCTATTTTAACTAAGAAAATTGAACAGCTTCTAAGACAGGAGTGACATAATTAAAACGAGCGATCTTTTGTGTTTCAGAATTTATTTTTCTACATAGTCACCACCATTCTCAATAAACTTTTGCCAGGAATTAGATGACGGATCTCTGCTTCTGGCGCATGTTCATAACAAGGGTTGCTTTCTTAGAGTCTCACACGATCAATATCTTAAACAGATAAGTAAAACTTTCTGATCATGGATGCATAAGTTCAGTCATAATGAGAATGTTATTTGTAATCCACTCTGATCCATTCGGGCGGAATGAAAAAAGGAGGCATTACTTTTAGTACGCCACTCCTATTTGCTCTCCTTTTTTCCGTAAACGCAGCAGTTTTTTTACTCACGGACTTTTGTACAACAGGACCGGTTTATATTTACTTATATGCAAATAAATACATATTGCTCTTTATTAACAGTCGGTAATATTAACAATGTGTGAGTTATTTCCATGTACGAGGTGCCTTAAATAAGTTTCAAAACTTTTTAGTACAGGCATTTGAAATTGTCGTAGATTCTCGAAAGTTCTGTATGCTATTTCTATATATTGTATGAGATGACTGACTAATTTTTATGATTTCAAGCTCAAATGAACAGTTACAACAAGAATTAGAATACACTCTACTAAATCTTGATTGTTACAGATGGTGAATTTTAAAAATGCAATCTGAACGTAAGGACAATTTACCAGAACGATATGCAATGAAATTCTGTTTTGAACTTGTAAAATGCCACAGAAACGTATGGAATCCTTTAGACTGCTTTGGGAGCATCCTGCATTGATCGAGTATCATTTTTGAGTGGCATAAGATATTCAAGGAAGGCAGGGAGTATGTGAAGAATGGTGAGAGGTGTGGGAAGAAGAAGAAAGTCAGAACAGCAGAGTTGATTGGACAAATAAAGAATTTCATGGATAGGGCCGTTATGTGTCTATAGAGACAATAAGTGCACAGTTTGATGTCAGTGTGGGAAGTTTACACACAATTATTCGGTACAGTTCATAACTCCATTCTTGCCACAAACTATTTGATCAAGATGGGCATCAAGATCGGTCCTCACCCTCCCTATAGTTAAGACCTTGCTCCCTGTCATTTTTATTTATTCCTTAAGCTCAAGGAAAATCTTAGAGGCTTTCGTTATGAGACAATTAAGGAGATGAAAGAGGCTATGACAAGGATTATTGACACGCTCACACAAGAGGACTTCCATGGAACTTTCCAGAACTTGTTGTAAGGATAAAACAAATGCATTGCAGCCGGAGGAGATTCCTTCGAAGGGGACTAGAGTTTCGTGTGTGCACTACCAAGAAAAGTATCAATGGGAAAAACACCTGGAAACTTATTGAAGACACTTAGTAATTTAAAAATTAAAAGGCAATGACTTGGGAATTATCATCTAGAATTGAAACCGAAATATATATTAGGTTGGTGCAAAACAATATCGTTTTCTCACATACAATGCCGGCAAAAAGAAAGTTCGCATTTGTAATTTTTAAAAAAAAACTGCAAATTTAAGCTAAATTTAATGTAACTTTTGAAACAACCTATACCACATTTGATTTGCCTTTTACTCCTCTATAATTTTACCTGTTTATATTTGACTTTTAATTGAAATACTCTAGTATTGTACGGGGATATATATGCAACTGGACATTGGTTGTGAATTTAATATCCATTAGAAACTTCCTTCCGGGAAGGAACCCGACCTAACCCACTCAGTGTGAATGCTATTGGGAAAATTTTGTGTTATGAAAATATAGTATATATGTATATCCGTCTTTTCCCTTTCCATTTATTTATATATCTATCTATCTATCTTATTCCTTTTCGTTATTTTCTTTTCCATTTTATTTTCTGTTCAATATGTATTGCTACTATAATTTAAAATGAACATAATTATGAACCTAATCATGTATCTGCATTGTTTCAGTTGCAACGAATGTGTACAGTCTCAAAGAGTCAGAGAGTTTTAGGTTGCGCACACAAGGATTGACAAAAGACGAATATTCGGTTGAACATGTAGCCAGGACAAGAATCGGGTCGGTTAAAAAACAAACTGCTGCTAAGCAAGCCAGACCGTCACAATATCATCTGAGTTTTAGTAGTAAATATTTAACAATATTTAGTATATTGAACAAATGTGTTACAGGCGACCTAAGTAATTATATATTTAAAGTATTTCTGCGGTTTAAAAATATAAACGAGGTTGAAACGAGGTTGAAAAATAAATGTAAAAACAAATTCTCGGGCAACTTCGGGGACGAACAGCTAGTAGTAGTAGTAGTAGTAGTAGTAGTAGTAGTAGTAGTAGTAGTAGTATAAACTAAACCTTGAGCAACGCTTGGCAACCCGTTAGTATAATAATAAAATTAATGTGAATAATAAATTTTCCATGATAAGACAAACCTGTCAAGATAAAAATGGTCTATCCGATTAAGGGGAGCAAAAACTTGCTTCACCTGATTCATATATGTATGTATATATATATATATATATATATATATATATATATATATATATATATATATATATGTATATATATATGTATATATATATATATATGTATATATATATGTATATATATATATGACGATTGCAGCATCTTCACAGATGATTGCCATCTCAAGATGTATTAAGTATTATCTCATGTATCCTCAGGTGACTTTGAAGTCCTGCAGCACACACCAAGTTCACTGTCTTAACGAGGTTGATTGGATCCGGATGAAAAATAGTCATGTGCCTTCTCAGTCCAGATGTAGAGCTGCATATCTTACTGCATATTACACACACTGTGCTATGAGGTCGCTGTGGAACATTGAATGACGATGTTTTTTTATTGTGAGACTTCAGGTATCTCACATATCCTGCCTTTGAACGTTTCGCAGATCTAATTTGCAATGTTGCCTGGCAAAAATTCCAGATCTCCCCTCGGAAGTGTTTTTTTTTTCAGCTTTGCACGCTCCATCCTCTTAAACTGAGGAGAATCACAGCCATTGTTTACCAATTTCCGCCAAGCCCCAAGATCACCCGCAGTTTCTTCCCAGATGTCGGTATAAATATCTGTATCTCTCAGAATGCTTTTGAGGCCAATCTTGCAGCGCTTTCTGGCGTTATGTTATGTATGCTTACCACTAGCAAGTTCTCTATAGAAGAGTCTCTTCGGGAGACAATCAGCACACATACATACAATGTGACCTGCCCAGCGTAGCTGCGCAGTGGTAACCATGATTTAAGGCTTCGGCACCGTGCTTTTTCTAATACCTCTTTGTCTGGTATGTGCATTTGCCACTTGATATTCAACATTCTCCTCAGACACTTAAGATGGAAATGTTCTAGAACCTTAATGTGTCTTGTGTGGGTCGTCCATGTTTCTGCAGTATATAAAAGACCTGTGACAACACACGCAATATGCACATCCACCTTGATCTTTATATATATATATATATATATATATATATATATATATATATAGTAGCAGCTGCGCCGCGTCGGCACACACAACACCGAGTCAAACACAAAATCGAGTACACTCAACATCGAGTACACTCAACATCAAGTACATTCAACATCGTCTTACCATCAACGCTTACCCTTTGAACTCGGAGTATGGGAAATTCGAATATGCACAAAACAAGATAACTGAAAAAATACCGTAACTAAGGGTAAAGATAATGAGTAAACATTGGATAAAATTATTACAAACTTTCCAGAATTCGAACCTGGAATCTTCTGACCTATAGTCAGATGAGTTATCCATAGCGCCACACGTCCTGTCCGTACGCTGGAAGATGTTACCGCGACTGTATACAGACAGTGCTAAATTCCGTTCACATGGGCAGATAACTTTTCGAAAAGTTTACGAAACGGCCCAAAAACTCTTATTTCACTCTTTCTGTGTGACTCGGCGTTCTTCGTTACGAACTATATATAGATAAGGACAATCTAGGGACTCGCACCTTTTAGGCGAAAAAAGAATTTTTCAATTCGGTGCATCCGTTCGAAAGTTTTTTTTTTTTCGGTATATAGGGACACACAAAAAAAAAATAAGCATTTTGAATGTTATTAATAGTATAGATAACACTTGTCTTTTGATGATATATAATGATATCAAAAGTAAAGCTATTACAATGAAAACCTATTTGAAAATACACCATTTGAAATAAAAATTAAACATTCACTACTAAATTTATCTTGTAGACATCTTTTATCCTAGGAGATTTGTTTATAGGGTTAATGTCTTCTTATATTTTATATGAAACGGATGGCAATGCAATTAAAAATTAGATAAATATTGACTACAAGGTTTAGTTTTACAAAAGTAATTTTCTTAATTGAATTCCATGGTAATATGAGAAGATGCACTTGGCTGAAAAGAAAGGAAAGCGACCTTTCTTTAATATAAATGAAAGCCAGCGTCTTTATGATATGTTATCTGGAGTCATGTAGAGGAAATTGGAGAGATTGAGGACAAACAAGAACTCGTGTTTGATCGAATAAGATATTGAGGACAGAGGTGGAATAGTTTGACGGAATCCATTAAGCGAACAGCAGTTGAGAATCAATAACGAAACACGGAAAGTCCTTGAAACAGGAATAAAAATGTCGGTGGAACCAGCTTGTTTGTTCCTTGTATGTACTGCAGTTTATAGGATGCCAAATATTTTATTAGATCAAATTAAGTTGCTGGAAAAATCGAAATAAATTAAGATAGAAACAATGCGAAACGTATAACCAATTATCTAGATACCAAGAAACTGAATGTAAATTAAATTAACATATCCTATAATATCATTATTTTTGAGGAAGAGTCATCACTTATCAAAGCCCGGAGGCTACTCGAGGATAAAAGTTAACGAGTGTACGGCAGTCAATGTGACAATATCGTAGTAATCGTTAGCAGTGGAGATTTGATAAACTGAGTTACTTAAGGGGACTGCTCATCAAGAACTTGTTTACGTTGGACTTGAAGACGATCATTTTTAGTCAGCTAGAAAGCAGACAAACAGAAGAGAGTTTCACAGATGCAGTTCTAAGAAAGAAGCTTTGTTCATGGAATCTATGTTATTAAACTAATAATGAAGTTTGTGTTGTTTTGTTTTAAACTTATATCGGTCTCTAGTTCCTGTCCGAGAAATCTATAGCAATTCCTGACCGAAAAATCCATAGCAATTCAATGGTTGCGCGATGCTTAACAGCATATATCTTGAATTAGCATTAGTTAACTTTAGTGAAAGAGAAAATCCATGATGGCTGGAAACAATTAGCAGAAAAAGACTGGCGTTATTTCGGATCTTTCTTTTTTTTTTTTTTTTTTTTTTGCTTATGTTTACCCCTAACAAAGCATATTGACATTTGGGCGTAAGGGGCTATTATTTGGGACCATACCTAAGAAAGATTAACAAGATTTGGTTTACGTTACATTTTAACTTCTACATATAAGTACAGTTAGGGAAGCACGAAGGGAATTCCAAAGTCTAGCTGTTCGAGGGAAGAAACTATTATAGTAGACAGCTTTCTAGAATTTAGGGACCTCAACTCTGAAGGGGTGCGATTTTGTTGCTAAGCGGGTTTGTCGGGGATATATACGACATAATCGCGTTGACACACCGGTTCTCGTCAGATCACCGAAGTTAAGTACCAGATGGGTGACCATTTGGGAATTCTAGGCGCTGTATGTGCTCTCCGCTTATCTCGCCATTTTTTAGTCGTCTTGTACACTTCACTTGCCACTGGTATTTAACAATGTCGACTCAGGAGAGGTGTGGTTAGAGATTGTGCGCCTCTTGCCAATAAGACTTTCACGTGCAGGTACACTTCGTAGGTAACCATAGTCTGTGAAAGACTGAGGGAGTCCTTGTTGTTGTACTCTATGGGTCACAAGTGCAACGAGTTCATCAGAGCACATTCTATTAAAATATTTGTAAAACAGGCACAGAGATGGAACATTGCGGTGATGGGACAGGGGTTGGAGCCTACTTGACAAAATGGGACCTATTATATTGAAAACTCTTTTTTGGACCCTATCCAAGAGGCTATTGGTAGATGCACCAGTTTATGTGGCTCGCCCTCTCAGCAGGACTGTAGAATACGTTGCCTGCCCCATTGCAGAGAGTAAAAGTCTCTCAATGGAGCAACCTGTGGACCGTGGGTGGTGACTTGTGATGTATTGGGACGGAATCCTGGTGGTTAAAAGATTTGGAGGACAGATTTAAGCACCTCAACTTCCCTAACACATTACTTTCGCTAGACGGGAGATCAGAGAGGGCCGATATGATCAATCGCTAGTCATTTTAAGCACCATTATCTATAATATAAATATCACCTGTCTATTTAAATGCATGTATGTATGTTAGTATGTCTGCCTAAAACTTTCGACAGAAACGACGGATTTTCATAAAATCTGCATCGTTTAAAAGTTCGACCCTTCAGATGACAAATATCGAAACATTGGCTAAAGACATTAATTTCTTCACCCTCAATTGGGTACGTTTCTACAAGGAAGGGTCGCTTTTTTCGCAGATTTTCGAAAGTCTTCCTCTATTTTTGATTGGCTAGCCTTAATTTAAACCTTCGCCACTTTCGATTTGGCGATGGATGCAACGGTAAAAACGTCAGATTTTTTCACGTTCTTTTCCTCCCTCGCGTACGGTTTCAAGTCTGACTGCCCATTACGCTTCTTTTTGCTCAACACACACCTCCAAACACCCAGAAAACGCTGAGCACCCAAGTTAGTTATATATAATCCACTCCAAACATAATAAAATACTTAACCTCCATTTACTTAACACTATACCCAAATATATAATGGCAACCGAAGACTAAGGGTCAATCAATTGGAAAGACTAAAACTAATCATATCTGTAGTCGGCTAAACAAATTAATTTAAAATAATTTAACCAACAGAAAGTGTTTGACTTTGTACTGACTAAAAGAGTATGTCTTTCATATAACTCAACATAAGCAAGGCGAATGGGTTTATGCCTTGGCATGTCCCAATTATGAAGTCCGAGGTGGGTGGAGAGCATGATAGATGAAAATGAATGAATTATTTATGGAAAACAAAAATAAAAACTACTTTTAGGCGCTAAATACCGGAAAAGAAACCATTCAGATGTCTCTGATCTCTCCAGCTCAGAGGACGAGAAAATAAATATCAGAAAAGTCTTACCATCCACAAAAGAAATACATTTTTCAAAAAGTCCTAATTATTGAATTACTAGAAATAAAAAAATTGATGAGTTATCATCATTCCACATAGAAAAAAATACTAAACAACTAAAGCACTCCTAAAACAATAACAAATAAAAGAAAGAAACATCTTAAATTCATCAACCGGGAAGATGCTCAAAACTTATTTACAATGGATAAATTCAACGAACACAAGGAGTGATAAACAACATAGATATAAATATAAAAAGGTACGATAGGCTGATAGCGACATATATACTAACTTCCGATTCCCCAACAATACCAAAAGAAATTAAAATTGGTTATTTAATCGTAAAAGTAAAGCAATATATACCAACTCCTCTAAGATATTTTAATTGCCACAAGTATGGACACCACAAGGAAACCTGCAGAGGGGGAAAAGCATGTGGCTAGTGCAGGCATAGAAATCCAGACCACTCAGAGGAAGAGTGTACCAATGAATTAAAATGTACAAACTGCAGAGGACACAATCTTGCATCCTCCAAAATATTTAAAATATATGCAAAGGAAAAAGAAATAATGGAGATACAACGTAAAAGAAACATAATTTCCTAGAAGCAAGGAAAATAGTTGAAACATATTTCAAGGATGAAACGTATGCTGGAATTACAAAAAACACAAACAGACCACATCAACACAATGAAATATACAACGAATTTATAGAGCTAATAAATAACCTCATCAAACCATGAAGAATACCTAAAGTCCCAAAATAGCCTCAAAGAAAAATACTTTGGTTCAAATAAAACAATAGAAATAATAAACCAAAACAAAAAAGATAAGAATCTGCCTACAACTGAAGCACTTAAATATTTATCACAGAAACGTGCAAAACAATTAGCAGATACCAATAAAACCAGTAATAAAATAATTAAAAAAAACACTCCAGGAAATAAGAAATTCAAACAATGGACACACAAAATAGTTTCCAAATATGAGAAATGATGGAAACTGATAACAATACAGAAAATATGAGAAAAAACAAAAAAATCCGAAAAGACAAGAAAATAATGAAAAAAAAAATCAATTCCCCAAGATCTACTTCCAAAACCAGACAAAGAAAAGAAAAAGTCCAAGAAAACCCTCAATTAAACACAAAAACTCCAATAAAAAAACTCTACCTCCAAAGAGATGTACATAGTTTTTTTAAATCTGATCATGCAACCATGGAACAAAAAATAATCCAATGGAACTGTCGCGGTTTGAAAACAAATATGAACGAACTACTTCTCCTACTAACACAAGAACACCACACAATAGTTTGCCTTCAAGAAATCTTCCTCAAACAAGAAGACAATATCAATATTAAGCACACCAAATATTTAATTACACATAACTCTGGGCGCAAGACCTCTAAGAAGGGTAACAATTCTCGCCAGAAACGATATACCCATAATTATACATAATAAACATAAAACCAACATCCAAGCAATTTCCATTAACGTCACTCTACATAAAACAATATATCCCACCAAATGACCACATAGATAGAATGAATTGAAAAACTGATTGACCAAACGTTTTATCTTACAAGGAGACTTCAATTGTCATAATATCCTATGGATATGTAAAGACACTAATAAAAAGGGCAAAACGTTAAAAGAGTTTATTAAAGAAAATGATATATGCTTCCTTAGTCATGGTGCATATCTATACACTTAAAGCCAACTAGTGGAAACCACTCAGCGATTGACCTAAGCTTATGTTATCCATCAGACCATATAGCCTTTAACTTGGAAGTATATGACGACACTTGTGGCAGCGATCATTCCTCTATCTAACAGTGAAAAACCTCCCCGATGGAAACTAGATAAGACAAAATGGCAAATATTCAAAGAGAAATTAGGAATAGGTTGAATCACACGGAAACAAACGACTCAGTAGTATATTTCACGAACACACTAATCGAAATAGCAAACAAGTGCATTTCTAAAACCTCAGCACTTAACAGGCTCAGCAAACCCTGGTTTGATGAAAAATGTCCGGATTCCATCAAATTTCGAAAAGCGGCTTTAAAAAATTCCCAAAAAAAACACAACTTCAAATCTGATTGAATACAAGGTAAACAGAGCTACAGCTCCTAGGATAATTAAGGCAGATAGAAAAGAATGCCGGAAAAACTATGTCAGCAAATTACATTCCTCCTCGGAACTGAGAGCCATATGGAAGACGATTCCAAAAATTGCAAGTAAACATCAAACAACGCCAATTAAACACCTTCTTAAAAATAACTGATAAAAATGACATAGTAGACTTACTAGCTGAAACCTTTTCTCAAAATTCATCCAATAAAAACCGTAACAAAATATTTATGACAATTGAACAAAATGCTGAAACAGCATAAACTAAATTTTAAATCGAAAAACCTAGATTACAATAATCTTCTTGCATTAACTGAATTAAAAGATTCTATTAAAAGATCTCACAACACAGCCGTAGGACCAGATGAAATTCATTACGAATTCTTGCAGCAACTCCCTACAGAATCACTAAAATTACTATTAAAAACTTATAACAAATTATGGACAGAAGGTGAATTCCCGGCATTATGAAGGTAAATCACAATAATAGCAATTCCGAAACAGGGAAAGATAATTCAAACCCGCAAAACTACAGACCGATCTCATTAATCATCTGCTTGTGTAAAATAATGGTGAGAATAATAAAGGACAGATTGGTTTGGTATCATAAATCCAACAACTTCATCTCCAACATACATAGTTTGATTGGAAACAGCTATAAGGGAAGCATTTATCAGGAATGCGCACCTATCAGCAATCTTTTTCGACCTAGAGAAAGCTTATAACTCTATATGGAATTATGGAATAATGAAGTACTTGCGTAATCTTGATTTAAAAGACAAACTTCTACAATTTATAAAGGAGGTCTCCTTAATTAGGGTGTCCTTTAACAATGGTCCCTTTCACAGTAATCGCTTATGTCTTTATGGCAATTTGCCTTAAGGTGAATATAAGATGTCTTTCTACATTACATTTAAACTTTTGCAGATTAGTGCAATCAGGAAAGCAGAAAACAGAGAGAATTCCAAAGTCCTACAGACCAAAAAGCAGAAACTATTAAAATTGAAGACTTTCTCGCATCTAGGGATCTGAAAATTGAAGGTATGTGATTTTGCTGCTAATCGGAAGTATGTTGAAGGAGACAAGAGAAATGAGTTCATCAGAGCACATTCCATTAAAGTACTTGTAAAACAGGATACAACTAACATGCAGAAATTTAAGCGTAAAGTGAACAGACATCTTGCTGCTCAACTTCCTACTTAGCGTGTATCTGTAAGCATGGCCTCTAATTCAAATTAACCTGTTACACCTCAACCGCAATTTAGGGCAATATGAGTTTTAAAAAATAAAATGTATTTGATGAGGATGTTTTCTGCTAACAAGAAAGAGAATGTGGTGGATTAGCAATATTTAAGTTTCCACATTACTTCGAGGGACGTTCAAAAAGTAATGCCTCCTATTTTTTATTCCGCCCCAATGAATCAGAAGATATTTTAATTGCATGATGACTAAACTCATATATTCTTGACCTGTAAGTTTCATCGTTCTTTTGTAGATATTGCCGGTGTGAGACTAAGAAAGCAATCCCTGCCATGGGCATGAGTTAGAAGCAGAGATAGGTTAATGAATTCTTCCATGCACAAGAAATTCAACTCATTAACATTAAACTGGCGCCTGTTGAAAGTTTACGAAGCCGATGCGGTTAATATCAGTAGTTAAGAAATGGGGTCGTCGATTTCAAAATGGTTATATAGATGTAAGTGGCAAAGTGCGATTCGACTATTTACGATTGAGGCAAATATCGCTTTTAAGTTGTCATATCTAATTGAATTTTGGAACAATTCGTTTTTAAATGGGGTAAACTTTTATTTTGTCAGATGACTACACCTGATAACAAACAATTACATTTTTCATTTTATCTTTGATAATAGAACGATCTCATACTCTGAAATGGGCGTGAAAGGTGATAACATTAATGCAAAGGAATGTACAAGCGTATAATTAGACAAATTACCTCGTTATTAAGGAATTATATTCTATGGTCTCTTCCTGTAAAGAGTTCGCTACAAAAATATTTACAACTGTCAATAGTCTCTCTCTCCCTCTCTCTATATATCTATCTATCTATCTCTATCTATCTCTCTCTCTCTCTCTCTCTCTCTCTCTCTCTCTCTCGCTGGCAAAAGTGCATTAAGAATATGGTAACTATGTCGGAAAATAAATTCTGAGGCACAAAATGTCGCTCGTTTTTATTGTACCGCTTCCATCTTTGTAATTTTTAAACGTTTTAATTTATTTTAGTTCAAAATATAGGCTTTACTTTTCGAATGACTCCCTTTATATTGCAGTACGGCGAATATGTATAATTTTACATGAAGACTACCTTCATTACATTGTTTACCAATGTCAAATATACATTGAACTTGAGCCATACTATGCTGGTCCGAATGCCAGATGTTTTACAGGAAGTCAATCATTTAACCCTGGTCAAATGGCAGTTTTTCTTTTGTGGATGACAAGTACACTAGGGGGTAACATCTCGAATTACTTTTGTTTATCTTTCGTCCGCCTGTCTGTTTGCTGGTTTGTCTTATATTGGGTAAACGCCTGCATCAAACCCTGACCTCGTTACATTTTCCTCATATTTTCAAATATACCAACAGAAAGATTTAACATTAATTGGAATTAAATGTTTTATACATATGATTTCAATTTCATTAAAATCGAATATATGTATTTGAAGCCTTAAGTGAGGGGGGCATAGTTGCGGCAGTTGAAATGAAACATGGAGATTCTTGTACTTTTATTGTCTTCCCTGGGAAATTTCATTTTTTAGCCTCCGTTCAGTCTCGAAAGAAAAAGGATACCCCTGTAGGGGCAGCTGTGGGTGTAATTCTAAGCCGAGAGTTGCGCAATATCCAACCATACCTCACCTGAATCGGCACTGTTTGAGTCCAGTGGTAAGGAGACCTGAAGGACGACAGGAAACAATGCCGAGATAAGCGGAGAGCACATACAGCACCAGGAAGTCCCAAATGGTCACCCATTTAGTACTGGCCAAGTACAGTGTTGCTTAACTTCAGTAATCCAGCGGGAACCGGTGTGTCAACGTGATTATGCCGTATGCGAGAAATTTTATACATAGGATATAAATTTCATGAAAACAGGATATATTTGAAGAATTCAAGGTGTTAGCCCTTATAGAACACTTAAAAATTCGAAACTAATTCAATCGTCTTCACCAAAAGATGTTATCAGAGAGGCGGTAGCACTCTCTATATAGGGATGTCAGAGAGGCGGTAGCACTCTCTATATAGGGATGGCCCGTACACGCCTATATACGCCTACAAAACAAAACTATCCAAATCTCAACTAAAATCAACTTATAAGTTTCAAAAAGCACATATTCTTACAGAGAAGCGTCTTACGAATCCAGCGAGTGTCAGAACGTCGGTTAAAATGTCAAAAGAGAGCAAAAAAAAAAGGGTACAAAAAGGGCCAATTGTTCTTCTTTCTTCTTTCTTCTTCTGCTTTCTTCTTTCTTTTGAGACGATGTATCTCGGTGTACGAACGGTCTCTGACAACAGTTCAAGCATCAATCGGCTGCTCTTTACACGGAGAAGTGCAGTGACCCATCGCTTTTTAGCTAACTCCATAATTAAATAAGATTACGTGTAATAACAAGTTTTAAACACTATATACCCAATGTAGACAGACCACTTCGAACACGGAACTTCTCTCAAAAGGGACAGCTCCAAATAATACACCGGATGCTCACAGACGTTCCAGTTTTCCAGTGGCCTATATTTCTTGGACGCTGAATATTTGAGGTGAACGTTAAGGTTTTTTCTTTAAACAGTAACCCACCAGCGTTAATGAAACCACGAAATCTTTATCTCAGTTGATCAAAATTGTTATAAGAGTAACCTATCAGCAAGTACGACGTCAAAAAACAATGTTATAAAAACAAATAATTCTTCAGATTTTGGACTGTAAAATATGTACAAAATGTCAATGCTGTGACCAGGATTCGAACCTAGGTTAGCACGGCCACAACGTGGGGTCCTAACCTCTAGACGATCACGGCTAACACTGACGTCTGTCGCTCTTGGCAGAAAGACACATGACTACTGTCAAACTATTGAAAAATAAGGAGGAAACTTGAAATTCTCACGCATGCGCAAAAATACACTATAGCAACCATTGTTAAATGCAGCTGAATCTCTTCGCTCGCTAAGAAAAGTAGATCAGACCAGTTCTTCTAAGAACTCAGCAAACGCCAAAGGAAATAAGTTAGATTAACCGCAAAAGAAACTGCAAGAAAGTCATCTTCTAAGAACTCACTGGAATCTGACCAAAAAGAATCAAAATCCAAGCCCTAGCCACAAAAATAACTAGATATTGTGGCTACTATACACAATCTACTAATAAAAACAAGTAAGTTTTCTAAAATAAACTACAATAAATTAACCAAGTAACCTCACACTGTCACTGATTAGGACTTCATATAAAGATAACAACTACACTATTGGTGTATATACCGTTCCACACTTTAACTATTGGTGACGGGGCAGTATCTCAATTCTACGAGAGTTGTCTTGCTATAAGATAAGTGATATTATAGTAAGATACACATAAGTGTTATATGTTTACATTTAATAAAAAATGCCAAAGTCAGCACGTAGTAAAATAGCTCAGAGAAATATAGACTATGAAAAAAACAAAGTCAAGGTATTATCTGAGCAAAAAGAATACTATCAGAAAAATGCTGAAATAATAAAAATTAAGTATCATGCAAATCCTGAGGCAAAGAAGGCTGCCTCACGTGCTGACTCAAAAGCACGGTATAACAGGGATCCCGAGGGAAAAAAACTGCCTCACGTGCTCTTTATAACAAAGAACCAGAAAAAAGAAGGCTGTCTCACGTGCTGACTCAAAAGCACGGTATAACAGGGATTCCGAGTGAAAAAAAGCTGCCTCACGTGCTCTTTATAACAAAGAACCAGAAAAAAAGAAGGCTGCCTCACGTGCTGACTCAAAAGCACGGTATAACAGGGATCCCAAGGGGAAAAAAGCTGCCTCATGCACAAACTATTATAAATATAAATATCAAAAACTGCCAAATCTTTGCCAAAACGCCAAAGAATGAACCAAGAAAATTTTAATAGTGAAGGTATGAACATTTTAGAACTTTATAATACTCTAACTGTTTTATCAGAGAGGCGGTAGCACTCTCTATGTAATATAGAACCGATGGAGGACCAAGAGGCAACTCCTAGGGCCCAAAACCCAAAGACCTAAAACCCAGCAGGAAGCGACCTGCTACTAATGGAGGCGGCAATGAGCCGCCTCCTAAAAAAGACAATACTATCATGAATGTAAGTTTAAAAATAAGACTGTAAGTAAACATACTAATTAACAAGAATAAAAAGCATTGGAAATGCAAAAGGATATAGGGATGGTATGCCAAAAAGTATACAAACAAGATAGCTATGAATGGCTAGGCACATGGAAATAGAATTGCATCCAAAGTATAGCCCTATAGCTTTTTACAACCGTAATGATGGCACGGAATGAAGATTGGAGAAAAGCTATAGGGCTATACTTTGGATGTAATTCTATTTCCATGTGCCTAGCCATTCATAGCTATCTTGTTTGTATACTTTTTGGCATACCATCCCTATATCCTTTTGCATTTTCAATGCTTTTTTATTCTTGTACATATTTAAATGCCATATAAATATAATATAGTTGAAGTTTCAATGGTATTATCTTCTCATAGTCCCCTTTATTGATACATTTATTGATTCGGGACTATTTCGCCACAGTAAACTTTATATAAGAATACATTCTTTTTCAGTTTTTGTGTGGATTTATTAACCTTTCTTTCTATAGAGAACACAACGACATCTCATGAATACACTCACACATTGATTATATAAAAGTTAGTTCTCTGTTCGTTTATTTGTAAATAAAGAAGCAGGGCGAGCACTATAAAAGCGGTGGTGGGCAAATGTCTATTAGGCATTTGAATAGTTCGTTTACGGGTATCGATCTCATGGGCCGGAGGGTTAGGACTGCCGTCTATCAACTAGATGGTTGTAGGTTCAATCCCTGGCTAGGGATGGATGCTAGTCTAGCCGCACTGATAGGCTGTTAATATGTGTATTTTTATCAGTTTATATGGGGATGACTATATTTGAATCTCCCTTTTTTGGATAGCGCACTGTCGTAAAATGATTTCACCGGTTGCTTAATCAGCGTTATACGAAGCTCGCTATTTGTTTATAAATAAACTGTAAAGGCGGTGGTAAAATGTCTATATAAACAAGGTTTTTTAATATAGATCCACAGAATATTGTGATAAGTGTTTCAGTGTGAACAGGTATGCTATAATAAATTATGGGGTTTATCTATTTTCTTTTTACTTTCATCATATTTTGCCTTGGTTTTGATACTCCAAAATTCGAAGCTATCTCTGTACAACCCTTCTTTTTCATAACCTATCATACTTTCATAAATCAGAGTCAATTTTCTGTCGGTTGTTTTTGAATCCAGTCAACGACGGGTACTTTTGCTAGTATATATATATATATATATATATATATATATATATATATATATATATAATTATACATATTGAGCACTTTTGAAGTAAATACTTCAAGTTTACGCATAAATCTATACTTTCGTATATTAATTTTATGTGAGTAAATTAAGTAGTTAGTTATATATATATATATATATATATATATATATATATATATACATATATATATAAACACATGTCTTTTGATGACTGCTTCTCTAAACTCTTGTCATATTCATCAAAGTTCGCTTAGCTTCAATATATAAGTTCATATAAAGCTTAAAGAGTCTTTATAATGTAAGAAAACAAACTCATCCAAAAGTTGCTTAATGTTAAAATGGAGAGAGAAAAACGGATCCAAGACTGAATATATTATTCCGTCGTAACGTTTAATTAATTCTAAAATCACGCTGAAAATTGCTTTGAAATGCATGAAATGGTTAAAAAAAAATATTTTTTTTCTATTTCAACACTTGATTAATTTAAAATTACTTGCAACATTTTATGAAGAAAATTGAAAAATAATAATATATTTTTAATAGAATTCAGTGAATCTGTTTTCTGCCATTTTTCACAATTAAGACACAGCTAATCTCCAATTCGACAAGCGACTAAAATTGTAAATTAGTTTTACTTCGATCATCTTTTCCTTTGTGAAAGAAAATATAACTATCAAAAAGAAATCCTGAATCTTCAAGAGATTCGTCCCTCAAAAAATAAAAATAAATTAAAAAAAACGAAGAATAAATGAGAATGGACGTCCATTTAATGTGCACGTTAAACAATAAAAATGCTATTTTAAAAAACGTGAAAGACTAAATTAGAGTGTAACAGTGGAATATATGAGAAGAAAGATTAACAGCTTATAGAAATACTTGGACGTATCTAAAATAAGATACGCTCATTTAATCTACGCGATTAGCATGGAAAAATGGTTCTTGAAACTTCAACATAACAAAGTAAACATTTGTTTTGCGTTTATTCACCTCAAACAAGGTATATTGCAACTTGAACCTAAGGGGACTACTATTTGAGTCCGTATCTACTCAAATACTATGACGTAATTGAACAGCGAAACATTTGTTCATAATACATTTAAATGTTTGTTCATAATACATTTAAATGTTTGTTCATAATACATATGAATGTTTTTAAAAATAAAATAAAAATGTTTGTCCATAATACATTAAAATGCTTTTCATAATACACTTAAATTTTTATTTACAATGAATTAAAATGTTTTATTATACATTTAAATATTTGTTTATAATATATTTAATGTTTGTTTTTTATACATTTTAATTTTTGTTTATATTACATGTATATTTTTTTTTATAATGCATTTGAATGTAATTGTATAATACATTTCAATATTTATCTATTATATATTTAAATGTCTGTTCTTAATACATTAAAATGTTTGTTCATAATACGTTTGAATGTTTATTGCTAATACATTCAAATATCAGTTCATAATACATATATATATATATATATCTGTTCATAATTCAATGATGATGTCCTAAAAGATTCAAGAGTTTGTTCATAATACATTTAATTGTTTTTGTAATACATTTAAATTTCTGTTTATAACACATTATACAATCTACATTTAAATGTTTGTTTTTATACATTTAAGTGTTAGTTTAAATTGTTTTTTATACACTTAAGTGTTTGTTTAAAATACGTTTGAATGTTTGTTCACAATTCGTTTAAATATTTTTAATTGCATTTATAAGTTTGATCATAATATATTTAAAATACAATTTAGTATATTTAAATGTTATTTCGTAATATTTTTAATTTCTGTTCATGATACATTAAAATGTGTATTTATAATACATTAGAAATGTTTGTTTATAGTACGTTTAAATAGATTTTATATACATTTATAATACATTTTTACATCAGTTTATTATATAATAAAACGTTTGTTCATAATACATCTAAATGCCTATTCAGATTACATAGTAAATGCTTGTTTATAATACATTTAAGAGTTTGTTTATAATACATTTAAAAGTTTATTTAAAATACATTAAAATTTTGTTTTTAATACATTTAAATGTTTGTTTAAACTAGTTAAAATGATTGCTCATAATACGTAAAACTGTCTAATTATTATACATTTAAATGCTAATTTATAACACATTTTAATGTTTGTTAATATTATATCAAAATATTTCCTCATATTATGTTTGAATGTTTTTATAATACATATACATGTTTATTTATAATACATTAAAATGTTTATTTTTATTCGCCTCAGACCAAGCATATAGCAACTTTAACATCAGGGGGGCAATATATATATATATATATATATATATATATATATATATATATATATAAAATGAAAATTACAATTGAATTTACCAAAATGATCCAAGATGGTAAAATTAAAGTAAATTATAAATATTAAAGTATTAATATTTATAAAATTATCTCGGCCAGATATAAAAGCTCGATAAAACCAAATAGGAAATAGAGCTTATAATATGAGCAAACAATTAATAAAATATGTTAAAAAACACTTTGAAATGAGTTAAAAACATATTTAATCTGAAAAGGAAACACTAGATAAATGAATAGTCCTTAATCCGCGGAGTTTCGAAGAAATACTCTCCTTCTCATCAGAGGGTAGGAATTAGTAAAATGCGGGATCGAATTTTGCATGCAGAAGTATTTGATGAAACAACAACTAAGTCAAATATCTTACTTGAAAACAAAATAAGTTAAGCAGAGGGAATATGGTAAAGAAAGAGGTGATTACACATGAATGGATAGTCTGGTGGAAGATAAAAAATCCAGTGAAGGTAAAATCCAAATGTAAAACTTCAAGAAAGTTAAAAGAATTTCCATTTGTACAAGTAAAATGCAAGGAATTGGAAGAAGATGGTCCATAATAATCCAAAGGCATAAATCCATGGAATAATTCACAAAAATGTGTACAAGGAAAAAAATGATATTAATAAAAGAAAAATAAGATGTGCTTTTCACTCTACTTCCGAGACATAACTATAAATAAAAAATATCTGGGAAGAGAAAAGAGAAAAAAAATGATAAAGTTAAATATAAAATATAAAATAAAGGGAAACAAAAGTCAAAATGACCCAGACAGGAAATGTTAAAGACGCGAAAATATATATAGGGCAAAATAATATAGGTCAACTGAAATGTACAGGTCATCACTTAAAAAAATGTCAGCAAGAGTTGTTAAACGACACTAAAAGGAAAATAAAAATAAATAAACAAATATATAATAAATAAATAGAAAATAAAGAATAAATAAATATATAAAAAAATAAAATATAATATATAATATAAAATAAAATAAGATAAGAATAAAAATAAAAAATAAAAATTATTTAAGGGGAGAAGATGGCCGGTATCTGCAATTTCAGGAAAAAACAAAGGAAAAAAAATTAAATAAATTCATATAGTAAAATTTAAGTAAATATACATACAAGATATGAAAGTGTGGGTAGATTGATATATTAGATAGATAGGTAAGTTTAAAGAATAAAACAGGAAATACAGATAAAAAAAACGGCCATGCAAAGAAGAGATAAAGAATTAAAATAAAGGATTATTAAATTATAAAGTGTTAAGAAGTATGTTGAAAAACGATAAAGTTTAAGAAAAAATATTTTATATCTATATAAAGGGTAAAAGTAATAACTATGTAATTTCAAAATTGCCATAATTAAATTTGGACTTATGTTTACAGAAAGAGATCAGTTCATTTTTAGAATTTATTATATTGTTACTTTGAGGGGAAGTAATTATAGTTATAGCTTCGGTTGTGCAGAGGCGACATGACTTAGAGCCTGGAGTATAAGACTTAACTTTTTTAATAATAGTCCATTTCATTGAGAAGGGAGTATTGTTAGAGTTAAGGTTTTTAATTAAAGTGGTTAGAGAAGTTCCTTGGTTATTATTTGAATTATGGTTGTTAAAAGAAGAAATGTGGTTTGATATTCTTTTCTTAATTAATGTTGAAGTAGCGCCGATATATGTATTTACTTAAATTTTACTATATATGTTGGTTGGTTGGTTGGTTGATTGTTTTACGGCATATCAACCCTTTTCGGGTTATTTAATGCCGAATCCAAAGATTTTGAAGAAAAATTTTTAATAGAATATATTTGTTGTTTTCAAGTCGGTTTCTATTTAACCCATAGTTGGGACCCTAACAGGTACTACCACTCCGGGTCAGAGTGGACCTGGGAACAATGGTAATTAAAGGGTGGCTCCATACTCCCCAAAGCCCGCAAGCTGGGGCCTCACCACTGGATATAGTTTAAGGTCATATCCAGGACCTTACTATATATGAATTTACTTAATTTTTTTCTTTTGTTTTTCCTGAAATTGCAGATACCGGCCATATTCTCCCCTTAAATAATTTTTATTTTTTATTTTTATTCTTATCTTATTTTATTTTATTTTATATTATATATTATATTTTATATTTTATTTTTATTATATTTTATTTCTTTATTTATTTATTTATTCTTTCATTTTTGTTCATAATACATTTAATTTTTTGTTTATAATACATTTAAATTTTTGTTCATAATACATTTAATTTTTTTTTCGTAATACATTTAAATATTCGTTTAATTCGACTGTCTGTTCATAATACAATGAAATGTTTTGTTATTATACATTTTAATTTCTATTTATGATACATTCAAATGTTTTTTCATAATATGTTTGTATTTTATGCATATAGCGATAAAGGATACTAACAAGTGTGAGATGTTTTCTAGCCCGTTAGTTGGAGCCTACCTTACTTGCAGCAGCCTTTAGCAATGTCTTCAGCGTATGTTGTCAAATTCATGTTGCTTGTGAATGATTAGCCGACATATAGCATATAATTATTCATGGCAATCGTTGATCTGGAATGTTTTTTTTTTTGTAATTGTTCAAGGGAAAAAAGCGTAGTTCTAGCAGCATAAAACTGAAAAATAACAGAAAGAAATATCGGAAGAAAAAAAGGCGTACAATAAGATAGTTGGACGCATCTTAAATGAAATACATTTTTTTCAAATATCACATTTAGCGATGAAAAACGCCTCGTAGCACATCAACGTTAAGTGGACAGACCAAACGACCGATGCAAGAACGCATTTCGTAGATATCGGAAGCCGATCTGGAATCAATGAAAGAAGTGACAACATTATTTATCTAATAAATTTTCTGAGGAGGGTTCAACTTTTTTTAGTGGTTTTGTTTGATTTCTTTGATTTTCCCCTGCTTGACTTTTTCTGAATCTCAAGTATGGTAGCTTGCTTCGACACAAGCCCAAGGGATTAGAAACACTAAATTACCTGTCATTTAAAAGCGATTTCCGCATTCCTTACTTTGTCTTCATTGATGTCACTCGATTGAAATTCGTAAAGGGAACGGCGAACAGAGATTTACATTGACAGGCTTGTCGACGCAATCACGTAACTTTTAAATCCATCGAGGTGAAAGAATTGACTCGATCTTTAATTCCGACTTCTTAACATCGATAAATTGCTCTCCCTTTAACAAACAGTCACCCAACTTTAAATTACTTTAACGCTTCGGTGGCAGATTCATTTCCCTTGCCCATATGCAATATATCGATTTGCTTGCATTAAATTGATCTCTGATCCGTGGCATCGATTTAGAGAAAAACGTGTTCGTAGATGTGTTGAGATTTGAGGACCGAAACAGAGGATTGAATTTTTTTTTTCAACCGAGACTGTTTGAAAGTAAAAGCTTAGTGTTTTTAGATCGTAACGATTGCTGTTGTTTGGGGTAATTAGAATTACTCTGCCTTCATAATTTATGCGATTCTATCAATAATCTCTGAAACTTGATAATGATTTTTCTGTATTGTTTTCGTCTTGGGCATCTTTAGTGAAGCAACTGATGCAACGTTAAAACAAAGCATTACTTAAAGGTGAAAAAAGATCTAGCTAACGATATGTATTAGATAAATAGATTTTCATCTAGAAAATAGTAATTCTTTTCCATTCTCAAAAACATCGCTCATCGAATATGAGTACCAAAAAATAAGCAAAACAAGCAAATTATGAGACACAAAAAGTAAACCCAATTTATTAATCTTGCTAATACATCTTCAATCTCGATAGATTTTTACATTGTTCATATCTGAAATAAGCACCATGAAATTATATTTATAATCATTGATTATTAAATCTTGGACTTTAATAGTTTTGTAACTCAACGTTTATTTCTATTAACATTCACAGGAAATATGAACTGGAACACTTAGATTGAGGACATTGCGAAGGCTGCTGCAATGAAGGTAGGTTCTCTCTATCATGCTAGAAGACTACTCACACTTGAGAGACTTGAGAGTATCCTGTACCTTTGCAAGGCCACTATTCGCCCATGCATGGAGTATTTTGCAACATCTGGGCTAGTGCATTTACCTCTAGTTTCTCCCTCTATGACAGGATCCAAAAAAAGGGTCTCTGATATAACAGGCCCAGCTTTGTCACTAAGCTCCAACCCTTGTTCCATCGCCGCAATGTTGAGTTCCTCCGCCGGTTTTACAAGTATTTTAATGGAATGTGCTCTGATGAACTCATTGCACTTGAGCTTTCTCGACGTACATATCTTTGACAAACTCGCTTTTCAACAAAATCACACCCCTTCGCAGTTGAAGTCTCGAAATGCTAGAAAGTTTTCTACTCTAATAGCGTAATCCATTCGAACAGCTAGACTTTGGAATTCGCTTCCTACTATGTGATTTTCTTACTTTACTGATATATTTAAATTTATAAGTTTAAATGTAACGTAAACCAACATCTTGTTAATATTTCCTAGGCGTGTTCTCAAAAACTAGCCCCTTATGTCCAAGTGACGATATGCCTTGTTTAAGGTGAACGTGAATAATCTATATATCTATAAAAGTGAACTTGTCTGTGTATCTGTCTGTGCATCTGTCTGTCTGTCTGTCTGTGTACATTTCCCTACGCAATAACTCTGTCAATTCTAAGTCTACTGACTCGAAATTTGATATACAGGGCACTGAGATTTAGGAAAATGGACGTGATTCGTTTTCGGACAGAAATTTGGCGATTAAGGGGTCAAAGTTCAACTATTTGACCTTTGAGAACTCTACCAAACTCCTCCGACAATTTTGGGTCTAAACACTTGAAAGTTTAGAAATAGGTTTCTTTGACATGGATCTAACTTAATAACTTGATTTGAGCCCAAAACAATAAATTTTAAGGGGTAATAATAGGGGTTCAAATATTTAAAAAATTGACCGCTTTTTTTTTTTTTTTTTTTGCTCAACATACACCTCCAAATACCCGGGAAACGCCGGGCACCCATGCTAGTATATATATATATATATATATATATATATATATATATATATATATATATATATATATATATATATATAATTTTAATCTTTTACTTTTTACTACATTTCATATTTTCAAAATATAAATCCACTTTCGTTGGTTAAAAATCCTCCGTTTCGTTACTTTTTAAACTACGTATCATTTTAAGTGAAAGATAAAAGTTTAATTCAGTGTTTTGTTCTTATACGGATCCAGCATACTTACTCCTTTCAAATAAAAATAACGTTTATATTTTTACTTCTCACCAGATCTTATATTTAAAAAATCAACCTTTCAGTAATTACTCAGTCAATACTTTTTAACACACCACGTACTTAAAAAAATAAACGCCTGTTAATGCATCATAAGTCGTTAACGTTTTGAACACATTTCATATTTTATAAAATAAAAATGGATGCTTAGTCCAATCTCATTTATTAAGAAGTCTTTTATCCTGAGTACTTTTACCAAATTGTTTATTCCTTTTTTATTCTTTAATAACATTAGCTTCGTTTTTAACGAAATGATGTTGTAATGTTCAAACAAGTTTTACTTTAAGCAAGAATCAAAACGAGTGCAGAAAAATAGAAATTATTTAAAATGTTCCCCAACGTTTCATCAAAATATTAAAAAAGCGGACATTAAAAAATAATTACTTACGTAAAAATTAATAATTCATGAGAAATTCTTTCAAATTATACACTTTTGAAAACGTCGGCTTCTCACATTTTTTCTTTATAAATAAATGAAATAAGTTTGAGCACCATAAGGGTTCAAGGAGGGGGTGTCAATTTCCGAAAAAAAAAACATCATGCATTATTAATCAAAAGCAAGATTTAGAAAATTACACTCCTTTTCCAACATTCAAAGACAAGATGAATAAAATAGACCTTCATCTCTGATCTTTCTTCTCATAAATGGCATCGTAAATTATTCTTTTATAATAGTAACGTAGACTATGAGTTTTCGTTTATGAATAATGCTGGAGCTTTTTATTGGTGGCCTTTTATTATAACGGCGCCATTCCTATATTCTCCTAACTACTTCTCTGTTTCATGGAAGTATTTACAAAGTATCGGTTTGTCCTATGTAAGAATACAATCTTTTAAAAAATGTATAAATCGTACAGGAGGTTCAGATTTGATAGTGCAGATTAACGTCATTAACTGATCATTGATATTTTTAGAATTAATGAAAAATACAATGAACCAATGAATTGACACTATTTTGACAGCGGTCACCATTTCATCAGTTCTTTTGTCAAGCGGATAATAGCATTTATTCTGATGTAAAATCAAATGGCAAATTGTGCTTGGATGGAGAGCTTTCTTTAAATTATACAACATTACGAAGAGTAAAAAGTCCACTATGAATGGGAAGTGTTCAAGTAATGAACTATGTCTGTTATGAGATATGGCAATGAAAATGTAAAAGTAAGGAAGTGACACTTCATAACGGTGATTTATTTATTTATTTATTTTGGTTGTCGTTCAATTCATGAGGCACCTATTTATCAAGTTTTTTGTCTAACCGATCTCTTTAATGGTTGAAAATCCTCGTATAAATTATGTCTAATTCAGAAACATGTTCTCGAACAATTTTGCGTTCATTGGCTTCGACTAAGACTTTATATTGATCGTTGTCAATATCCGATGGTCGACCACTTAGCTTATTATCCTCAAGACTCTCGTCGAAGCCACAAAATGTATCAAAGCACCACTGTGCTGTGCGTTCAGACATGAAACTTAATATGGAGGGTAATGTTACGGGAATATCTCTAAATTGTTTAATCCTGAAACGAGACGGCTTGATAAATCCAATAAAGAGCAGCAACTCGTAAAAATTAGTTTTATATATTGAAGAGACAGGAAATTTTCTGTACTAAGAACTATATAATTTTATATTTGTGGATTTATTTTATATTGTAATTTTACAAATGATAATTCAAGAGAAAAATTTAAATTAGAATGATAACATTTCCATATGATTTTAAAAATATAAATTTTTATTTATCTTAAGATATTTTTTACTTTTACTTCATATATATATATATATATATATATATATATATATATATATATATATAATTTTGACTATAAACATATAAAGGTAATTGTTTAATTTAATTACATTAAAGGTAAACCCGGGAGAATATTTACCCTAAATTAAATAATTAATAAAAATATACTTATGAACAAAAACTTTTATTTTGAAGATATGCAATGAAAATATAACCCTTCTTGCTTTTGTTAGTGCTCTTTTAATTAAAAACTGCAGTTTAAGAAGCACCTAACGAAAATGCTCCTCAAAAACAGTAACGAAAAGTGATTCTATTTTACAAAAAAAAATCCATAAACGTAGCTAAAAAATGAAGAATCCTGTCGTCTTATTCTTCTGTTTGTATAGTCGTTGGTGATAGGAGCATTCTATGACCAAGTTCTATCTCTCTACTTCCGCTATAAACTGTATGGTTGACATAGAAAAATGTTTTTAGTTTTTGTTTTTTGTTTTTTTTACATGGGGTTCACCACTTATCAAGGCCCGAAGGCCACTCAGGGATAAGGGTTATTGCGTGTACAGTAATCAATGAGATAGTATTGTAGTAATCATTAGTATTAAGGGTTTTGATAGAGTGTCTTACTTAAGGGGGCCGTTTGTCAGGAGTTTGTTTATGTTGGACTTGAAGACGTTCAAGTTGTAGTCAGGTGGGAAACAGGCAAGCGGCAGAGAGTTCTACTGGCGTGCATTTCTAAGAAAGAAGCTTTGCTCATGGAATCTACGTTTGGATTTAGGCACAGATAAAGAGTGGGGACAATTATTGACAGTAGTTTCAGCCAGACGGGTGTTTCTCGTGAAAGATTTGCGAGGGGGGACGAGGGATTGGAGCTCAGACGAGCACCTGCCATGGAAATAACGATAAAACAAAGACAGGCTCGCAACGTCTCTTCTGTGGGAGAGAGGTTGCAGAGAAGAGAAAAGGGCATCCCCCACTAAGCTACGAAGTCTATTTTGTACTCTGTCAAGGCAGGATAGGCTGTTTTAGCAGCTCCTGCCCAGATGTGGCAGCAGTACTCCATCCTTGGACGTACTTCGCTTTTATACAGATAGAGAGTTGCATTAGTAGTGAGGTATCTTCTGGAGCGGTAGAAGGATCCCACCATTTTCCAAGGGTCACTGGAAACAGATTTTATGTACGTGTTCCATTTTAGATCAGGAGTAAAGGTCAAACCCAGAAGCTTGTTAAAACATGGAGCCTCCCCAAGACGAGAGCCATCCATTTCAATTGATGCCAGATGGGGATCAGAGCGTTGATGATGTAAAGATAGAAGCTTGGTTTTGGATATATTAAAAGTGACCGGCCACCTCTTCCCCCATTTTCCACGCGCTCAAGATCAGAGGAGAGAGAATCAGAGAGAACTTTGTCATTTACGGCCTTTGATGTGTTGCCATAGATGGTCGTGTAATCAGCGCAGATGTCAACGAATGATTAAAGTATGTGTTTTGGGAGATCATTGATGTAGATCAGGAAGAGAGTTGGGCCCAGGATGGACCCCTGGGGGACGGGACTCCAGCATTAATACTTTGGGCCTCTGATTTCTGCCCATCAACCACTACTCTTATGAACCTATCAGAGAGAAATGATTTAATGATTGAGAAAACATTTCCAGTTATACCGTAGCTGGAAATATTGTGGAGTAGGCCCTTATGCCATACCTTATCGAAGGCCTTCGATATGTCAAGAGCAATTGCCCTGGAAAGGAAACCTTTGTACAGAGATTCACTAATCCTATGTGATATAACCGTTAGCACATCTGCTGTAGATCTTGCAGACTTTGCAAACAATGAGCATCTGAATATATAATTAAGGTTTTATAACACACACAATATAAATAACTAAATATATATATATATATATATATATATATATATATATATATGATTTTCAGAATGTGAGAGATTGTATATAATAAATTCCACAGCCAAACAATGTCGCAGCCCACAAGAGCCATGACAGTCAAAGAACCGGAAGTCCAAGACTCGAGTTTGCCCTCATTTGGGCTCATCAATTAGACACATCCAAACTCAGGATTCGAAACCCGAGCCTCTTGCATGCAAGGCATGCACTCTACCAACTCAGCAAACGCCCTGCACACAAGAATTTCAATTAACCAACACAGATCAAGCAAACCGCGGTTCTTTGACTGTCATGGCTCTTGTGGGCTGCGATGTTGTTTGGCTGTGGAATTTATTATATATATATATATATATATATATATATATATATATATATATATATATATATATATATACAGGTGGCAAAAAGAAAGTCCGCACTTGTAATTTTTTCAAAAACTCCAACTTTAAGCTAAATTTAATGGAACTGTTTAAGCAAACTATACTTCATTTGATTGGCCTTTTATTCTTCTATAATTTTACCTGTTCTTATTTGACTTTGAATTGAAATATTCTAGTGTTCACATTAATTTTAAAAAATAACTTCAAATTGAGCAGGCAAAAAGAAATGTTACTTTAGGACATTAATGCAACACAAATACAATAGGAACACAATGGACTAGTTATTATTTAGTAGCATAGCTCTTCTGCAATTTGACAGCCTGCAATCTTTTGGGAATTCCTTGAATAAGACAGTAGCAATATCCGATTAAAGGGCATCCCACTTTTCTTTAATTTTTGTCCAAAGTTCTTCCAAATTTGAAATTTTATCATTGCGTAGCTGTTGCTTGATGTAGTGCCATACGTTTTCGATAGGATTGAGGTCTGAAGATTGTGCAGGCCAATCCAAACACGGAATATCATGCTCTTCGGGGAACCTCTTAACATTGCCAGCTGTGTGAATGGGAGCATTATCCTGCATCAAGATTGGGTTATCATCCAAATTCCGACCAAAGTAGGGTAGAAAATGCTCAGTCAACATATTAATGTATTTGGTCGAATTAATTCGTCTTTGCAAGCGAACTGTAGGCCCTGGACCATTGGTACTAATAATACACCAAACCAAAACTGAATCTCCACCACCTTGCAGAGTGAAAACTGGGCACCTAGGATTAAATTCTTCGTCTTTCTTCCGACGGACGTACTGCCTAGCATCACTGCCTAGCCTATTAAACTTGCTTTCGTAGCTAAAAAGCACTTTTCCCCAATATGAAGAGTCATGATCTTCATTGCATCTGACGAAGTCTAGATGGCTTACGTCTTGCCATATATCCTCGCAAATTAAAGCCCTTTAATCTGTTCTTGACAGTAGAAAGAGAGCACTCTTTAACAAGATTGCACTGTTGTTGGATTTGGGGAGCCGTTTCAAATCTGTTTCTTAGGCTGCAGATCTTGATAGCATTGCCTTCTCTATTAGAAATAACTCTAGTACAACCAGATCTTGAAGCATCACGAACACTGCAAGTGTTTTGGAGCTTTTGCACAGTCGTTCGTACCGTTTTCTCATCACATTTTAATCTGCGGCCGATATCTCGATTAGATAAACCAGAAAGGTGGAGATTAATGATCACCTGACGATCACTAAGAGAAAATCGTGGCATATGGACTAAATGTTACGTTGTATAACCTGGAACAACAACAAATACGACTTGAGATGCTTTGCTGCCTGTTAGTGGATATTTTAAACTGATTTAGGGGGATTTATATATATATATATATATATATATATATATATATATAATTTATATTTATATTTATTTTTACATATAAGTGTATATTCATAATTATATGTTTATATATAACATTCACCAGCTACATGCACTTACCGCAAACATTATACTAGTGGCGAGGGCACTTTGCCTGCATGCACCTGTTGCACCTGTGCCGTGTATTCCTATAACGTTTGCTTAGGCATTTAACACAGCGCACCAAAACACTATTGCTGTTTCCGAAGAATGTCCCTGACAAGTATGTAGCAGTACCCAGTGATATATTGTCGCATACAGAGGTGGTTAACATTCGCAGGGTGGTGGGCAATGGTAAACGGATCCGTGTATGTGTCCAGGGAGTAATGACTGCCTTTCCGTACTTGTATTGAAACTCTTATGCATTACATGACCTGTTCCTTTTTCTTCTACAAATTCCTCGTGTATAAAATGTAGGAATTTACAATGGCAGCATTCACGATTCCATGCTAAATGCGAGTATACAACGTTTTGTGTTGCGGAAGCAGGAAGCGATGAAACACGTCTAATCGACGGTATCGGTCCCTCTATTAGTGACGTTATAGTACTCGATGATTTCCGGCTTGCCAGTTTTGCCAATGGATGACTGAGTGTGTTGAGATAACAGGAAGTGTTTGTCATATATGATACCACAATCATTTCCATAGTGTACAAGAAGGCACTTGAACCTGGCTTTCGTATCTGTTTGTTCTCTGTCGTTAAGTATTTCTTTTCTGTTAGCGTGTATTGAGCTAACAAGGGTCATTACACGGTTATTTAAAAGGTCAGATATAACTGGAACAGAAGTAAAACAGTTTCCGGTGGTCCCATTCTGATTTTAACCATGGTAGAGCCTCATCAGTTCTTTGGTATAGCAATAGCTAATTTGAAGGTTTTTCTTGACCACAGTCTCCTGCTTACCTAAGTAAGGGGTGCCACCGTGTAAGTACTTGGTCTGCTGTCATGGATTAGGACAAGCTTGAGTGTATACTTAGCCAGCTTATTAGAGTTATAAATACTAAATAGGTGCCTTTAAAACATAATAACATCCTCAAATATGAGGTTCTCATAAGGGACATAAAGTCGGTCATAGTTTCTAATGAAGATGCCAATAACTCACTCACGGCTGTAAATTTGTCACTTTTTGTCCGAGCCCTCCATGTTTCGATGTCGTCAAATCTGACATAGCAGATAGGAATCTGAATCCCGTCTCGGACATAGCCATTCGATATAAAGAACATCCCACATCCAAACTCTACGGGTGGGGATGTACCTGTTATTTTTCTCACCATTAATGACTATGATACCTAACAGTGCTTTTACCTCTTTAGACTTTGTGTGTCTATAAGTTATTGTCTATCGTCTATGCCTGCAGTACATTAATTTTCTGATTAGTCCACTTTAAAATAGTGTTAACAATATCATCGTGGAAGAATATAACTAGATACTTCTTTGTGTAACACACCATCCCTTGTTCCACCTGAACTTTGGTTAGGGGTAAAGCTCTTGAATATGTTACTTAGCATCCTAATGATTGCTTGGAACTGTGGCTTTCAACTTCATCTTAACTGAATCCGACTCAAGCATGCTGGTATTGAATGTGACGATGGAAAGCGTTTCACATTGGCGGCGACGAGGACGATTTCTTCCTTTGCCAGTAACAACAGGGGGTGGGCCATGGTAGGAACTAGGGAGGTGGCTCGCTGTCACTCAAATGTCAGAGGAGTAGGAGTTGGGGACATGACATAGCTTGAATCAGACGTTGGTAGGGTAATGGAGTCGAGATCTCGACGCTTAATAAATGTGTATATGACTATAACTCTTCTTTTTTTTTCGTTTTAGATTCACATATATTCTCCCCATCATCATCATCATCACCACCACCACTACCACCACTGATGTCGTCGTCTGGTATAGGAATATGCTTCACATCCGACCAGACACTAGCTGGCGATAAGTAACTTATCTTGGGAAAGTCATTTCTGATTAGTTGTAAGAAAAATATTGTTTTTCCACTACTTAATATACGCATTATTATTCATCGTACTACCGTTCTCACGATGAATAATAATACAAATAACCAATCCTCATCTCAGAAACGGCATACTTTATATAATGTAACAAAGATTTAACATAAAAACATGTCTTGGAAAAGTCGCTTCTGATTAATTGTAATAAAAATGTTTTGTTTTTAAACTACTTTATTTAATATAACAACGTTTTAATATTGCCAAATGCCCTGGAAATGTCACTTCTGATTAATTACAAAAATGCACTGGAAAAGTTACTTTTGGTTAAAACATTTGTTTTTGAACAATTTTATTTATTGAAACAAAGTTTTACTATTACAAAAAACATTAATAGCAAAAGGAAAATGCAAAGCTTATTGCAGAGGAAATGTCATTCTTATTAAACAAAACAAATTACTTTATTAAATGTAACAAAGTTTTATGGCATTAATAAAAAAAAATATGTAAAGCGACGATATTTTAACGACGTTTTCTATTTTACATTAAAACAATATTGTTCTCTGATACATTTAATTATTTCTGGGAATGTTTTGCTAGTTGCTCTTCTCCGCAACGAGAACTCCATCGATACAAATGAAAGATATCTTCTGTTGTATCTAACAGTCTCCTAAAGTTTCTTTTTAATGTGGCCACAAACCTACATAGTATATCAATTACTGCTTGGATCTGTCATAATGAAACATAAAGTTTGTTGTTAAGTATTTACAAACGTTTAAAAACGAAACAAACGTTCGATAGTTTGGATATTGACAAAGTTTTCCTCGTGGACAACTTTGGCATGCTAATAAATGCCAGTTTCAGAAGTTTCCAATTCATCAAAAGCTGCACGACCATTCGAAATTATTCACATCCCTGGCAAAATTCACGAACGAATCATGGGGAATAATGTTTCCCAATTCCTCATATAAACCGTTGCATCTGTTGCACCGTCTCTCTTTGTAATATAAATAATACTAAATAAAGTAGTTAAAAAACAAAACATTTTTCTTACAATTAATAAGAAGTGAATTTTCCAGGGCATTTTATAATTAGTCAGGAGTGACTTTTCCAGGGCATTTTTGTAATGGTAAATCTGTGTTACATTAAATGAAGTAGTGGAAAAATAAAACATTTTTCGTTCAATTAATCAGAAGTGACATTTTCCAGGAATTTTATAATTAATAACACGTGACTAAGTTTCTTAATTTTAAAACTTTGTTAGATTAAATATAATAGTTGAAAAAGAAAACATTTTCCTTAATATTAACCATAAGTTACTGTTTCAGAGTATTGGTGTAATTAATCAGAAGTTACTTTTTCAGGGCACTTTAATGTAAAGTTATTGTAACATTAAATATAATAATAATAATAATAATGATAAAGAGTGACTATAAATCTATATATTAATCAGAATGTTGCTAGGGTTTTCCTGACCGACGAACCAATTTTTTTTTGTTTTATTATTAATCAAATGTTTATTAGACATTTACAATATTCCAATATTTTTAATGGATGTCAGGATGATAACAGTTGAAGCGAATTACCGCATTAATATATAGATAAAAAGAAGAAGAAGAAGAAGAAGAAGAAGAAGAAGAAGAAGAAAATTAATGCATTCATTGGATATACAACAATATTGTCCCATCACCTGACTATAAATTTAATCAACACAAGCTCCATATATCGAAATTTATTTAAAAAAAACATAACTGTTTCCCTCCAATCTAAGACAAATCCTTGTAGATAACGCTAAAATTATTCAGCATGAAATTAATACGAAAAGATTACAAATTCTCTCGGCAATTTACATTAGAACGCAGCACTCTACTATAAATAATATCGCATCCCAGATCAGTAGCAACATATTAAATGACTGTGGTAGCGTACAATAACCTTGATTTTCTTAGACTGGCTCACGAAGCGTTAGATTTTAGAGCACAGATTTTTAATCGACTTAGTTTTTTAACCGGCTTTCAATCGATTTTTTAACCCGCTATAACTGTCTACAATTTATTAATTTTTCTTTTCTACTTTTTCTATTTTTCACTTTTTACTCCAGTTCACTTTTTCCTCATAAATTCTACTTGAAGATGATTCACAGTAGAATCGAAAGTGCTCGTGAGTCTTCAGAAAATATTATTAATATCTTCGATATCACTATAAAAATGATTATACGAAAAATTGAAAAATAAAAAGAATGAAAAAGCAAAGTATCACAGTTGTATTCAATAATGTTTGTTTTAATATATTAGTGGCCTGGCCCACCACAAAGGATACAACCGAAGCAGCAAAATTGTATCCGGCCTACAGGATACTATATATACACATGTAGGCAAACTTGGACGTATTTTATTCGTTTGAAAATATAGTTTAAATTTTAACCATAGAATAGTATTTTAATCTCCAAAAAGCCTGCAAAGTTTTATGTAATTTCGTCTAATAGAACCAAAAATATGAGCATTTCAACATTCAATTTGGCTACCAATATACATATATCCATAGATATACAACCTTTTTGGCAATTTTATAAGTTCCAAATGTCAGCGGCTATTTGTCAAAATTTAACAAATGAATGCTCGTTGGAAAGGTAATGACCTGCATTGTGTAGTGGTTTATGTGACATTTGCCCTTAAGGTCGCACCTTAAGGGGTCATCCATTATTCGGAGCCTATGTTTGCACTTTTTTACAGTCATAAAATGTTTTAAGCATAGTCATTTGTTTTCCTGGTTTTGCATATGAATTAAAACTATTTTATATTTCCCTAAATCCTTTAGCCTTGATGTGCGGGAGACTAAAACTTGCTTCTATGGTTTCAAATGATTTGAAATAATAGCAAAGGGAGACTAAATATTTCTCATATGTTATATCCCCCTCTTTGGTTTTCATACATAAAGTAAATTTCACAATGTATAAGGATTATTGAATGCTGGAGATGTTCATCTCGTATCCTATTTCCAAAAGAGGAGATATATAATATGCGAGAAATATTTGGAATCAAGTCGATCCTTGCAGTTATCTGTTATTTAAGATCATTTGAAACCATAGCAGCAAGTTTTAGTCTCCCTTCCATTAAGGTAAGAAGTTTTGGGATATATATATATATATATATATATATATATATATATATATATATATATATATATATAATGATTGTATCTTTGTAGTTTTTTTAGTTGTAAATCCACTATACATTTAGTGTTTATCTAAAAGTGTTCATTAACAAGCAGAGAGGAATTATAGTATGTTTATACAATCATTATTGTCTACATATGTGCTTACATGTTTTGCTGCAATTCCTTAAGAGATAAAATTGTATTTAGTACAAGAATGTTTGTCTGATTCTAATTCTACCCTCTTTATGCTATCCATGTTGTTCTTTTTTGCTTAGGTGATTTGTTTACATTAAAAACTTTCTAAAAAGGGACTGTTTAAATCCGGTTACATAAGCATAACATCGAGTCTGAATATACTGTTTCTCTAAATGGGTTTCAACAGAAACCTGTATGCAGATATGTAGCTAATAATAATATTCTTATAAATATATTGCGTGTGGATATATAAATATATATATGTGCATATGTATGTACACATATACATGTATGTGTATGAGTAGAATAGTGGAAATAGTATTTCGACGAGATAGAGAGATAGAAAAGAACAAATCAAATCACACGGCCATCAACGTTTCGTTTTTATTGAAAGATTTCTTCTAAATGAGTAAACAGAAGAAAATAAAATACCAGTACAATATTTGAAAATATATTTGTTGTAATCAAAAGTATGACGTTGTTCTATTTTAAAACGAAAAAAAAGTCGTTGGAAATTCCAAAAATGTTATAGCGTTGTGAAAGTGAATAAAATTTTTTAACGTCATATAGCCGTTAATATATTTAAAAAAGACATAATGTAATTTATATTCGTTTTCGGTAAATATGACCGTTATAATTCAAATGGGGATGTGTTACTGAAATGAAATGACTATTTTTGTTATGTAATTTATTGACTGATTATATGTATTCATTTTTATGATAGATAGTGTTTTCTATGGTGACAGTTAACCTGTTATTTAAAATCAAATTATGTGCTTTTAATTGGAGTTTACTTAATAATGGCGATAAATTATAGAAACCTCCATGTTAATTAATCGTGCTTGAATTTGCGGTAAGCGCTGATTCAATTAAATTTAACTAAATTTGCTGGTTTTAAGTTGAAAGTATACTTATGCTGCAATGAATAAAAGAATAATGTATTCAAAGAATTGTTATTTTTTATATCCCCTTTATGTTTATTAAGCCTTTCTCTAAGGTACATTTGGTTTACCAAGATAGCAATTATATATATATATATATATATATATATATATATACGTGAGTGTGTGTGCATGTGTGCGTATTATATGTATACACAGATAAAAATACATATATATACATATACATATATAGGTACATATATATACATGTATGTACAACCATTAAACAGTTTTAATATTACATATTACTTATATGGACGAGTAGTGACTAGGGTTGGGACAACAGCATATTCTTTTCATTGTTTTGGCTCTCGAGTGTGCATTCGTTGATATCTTTTATGCTTTTATATAGAGTGATGTGGTTCTCGCTTGATTAACTGTGTCTAACTGCGTCGGATATATACTCGAGAGTCAAAACAATGAAAAGAATATGCTGTTGTCATGACCCTTGTATAAAACAAGGTTTTCTGATGAACAAAACCATGTTATCTATTTATATAAAAGCGAAAATGTATGTGTGTATGTATGTACGCTTTTCCTCGCTAGTTATTAAATAAAACAATTTTGTAATTACTTACGGCAATACCAAAATCTACAAAGACAAAAAAAAATGAGATCCGCACAGAATTCTTTGTCTTTTTCAGTTTCCAGAGTTCACAAGAGATAATTATCAAAATTATGCAGTGTAGTTTCAGTTGCAAAATAAACATAAAAGTTCGCCGCAGTACGAGACAATCGATTCAATTCGTATGGAAATATATAAAAACTAAAGAAACATTGCAAAACTGAAAATAATTACTTACATTGGACAATGTTTATCAATATTTACTTTTTTGAAGTAGAAGTTATCTTTTCTTAACATGATATATTTTTTTATTAAATTTCGCGACCGGTAAAATTATAAGGACTCGTTTTTTTTTGTTTTTTTTGGCCTTTGACTTAAAAAGTATACATTTTTTAATTCGTGTAGCATTGTATGCAATTATGAATTCTGCTGCAGTAAAGTATAAAATTAAGAAAGAATAAAATGAAAGAAATATTGAAATACTAGCAGAAAGGCCGAACCTTCGCCGAGATTAGATGATTTTATTGTCATCGACATCAGTAAAATCGCCCATTTTGTCAATCAAATCGATTGATTACCTGCTCTAGTTGGGGATCGACCGCGGTGCACTAGAAGGAAGATTCACATGCATCTCACAATGACTTAATCCACAATATATCACAGTTTACATTGCACTGTAGAGAACCTACTGTTGATTTTATAAAATTATTTTTATATATAATGGCTTAAATTTAAGTTTGAAGTAGAAAAGTCGCGTATCATGCGGCAATTATGCGCTACACAGAAACATTTATTTCGAACGCGCCCCTGTCATATTAAAGAACCTTTTTTATATGCCTGGCCTTGCTGTTTGTACGGTGATAATGGCTTGAATTAAAGTTTAAAATTGAAAAGACTAATATCATGCTTCGATTGTACTTTAAACAGAAACATTCAATTCGACGCGTTCCTGTCATATCAAAGAACCTATTTTTTTATGTTGGACTTTTCGATTTGTGTGATAATAAAACTTCTCAAATTCACTTGTGATGTTAGGCTGTGTAAGGTGTTAACTTTGGTCAAAATCGTCTGTTCCTTCTTTTATTGGATTATTTCGATTATCGATAAAAACACTGCCAGGTACATAAAGTACCTTTGTGTGAAATTTCATAAAAATCCCCCCAGCCTTTTTCAAGTTTATAGAGAACGAACTCACACACACACATATAGCCACATATATACACACACATATACGCACATAAACACACACACACACACACACACACACATAAACACACACACATATACCCACACATATACACACATAAACACACACATACACACATACATAAACACACACACACACACACACAGAACACAGAACATTCTATATAATAATAAAGATAGAGAGAGTGTTTGTCTGACGTTTGGCGACTAATAAAAGCGTTTATGACTGATTTTCTCGATTGAATAGAAATGTTTCAAACATCAGTGAAGACTGGGGCAATTAAATAGGATTAGTAAGCAAATATGTAAGAATTTAAAAATATATATATTGACGAGGAAAACCGCAGACTACTAGGGTAACCGAATAAAGAAATAATAGCAATATATACTAGAAACTTTATTTCTACTTCTATGTTTCTTCATTTAAAATGTAAACATATTCATTTACCATATATTCGCTTTTGTAAACAAATGGATAGAAAATATATTGTAAAATATCTTCCTCATAAAATAAACATTCTCCCTCTCTCTCTCTCTCTCTCTCTCTCTCTCTCTCTCTCTCTCTCTCTCTCTCTCTCTCTCGATGTATCTATCCCCATAAGTCTTGTACTTTATGATAGAAGCAATATGGTTTTGTCTGCAGAAAAATAATTAAAATCCGTTCAATAACGCAAAAGCATTTTTCCAACAATTTCAAAAGGTCAGACGAAGTCAGAAAGAAAATCAGTCAGATTTTTCACGTTGGTTTAAAATAATTTGAAAATAATTTGAAAAGAAATTCTCTTCTTTATGGTATTTTTTCCTTAGATCTTCCGAAATGACTGCAATATATGGAAAATTACATTTCTGACATAAGTCTATATTATTTTGAATATTTTAGATAAAATATTTAGATACTTAAGATAAACAGCGAGTTTGCTCATTTGCCGGAAAATGTACACTAATGTATATATACTAGCAGGTCCCGTGCATCAGCGTTGCCTTGTGCAAGTATACCCCTTGTAAAAAAAATTAAACTACGGTTGTTAGTAGTAGCAACTGCGGGCCCACTAAAATAGCAGGCATTGGAGCCCGTAGCCAAAATGAATGCACCGTACCAAAGTAACAACGTTAGTATCTATTAACCCATTCTTAACATGGGGATTTGATTATGTGATGAGATTATTCCGTGTTTTCACCTAACGTGTCAAATAAAAGCAGGGTAGTACGGCCTATTAGATAGCAGGTGTTACCGTCCGCCTATGAATTATCATGAAAATAAAAGAATAAACTAAAAATTAATTATAACCCAGTGCATTTATTCAGAAGGGAACATTGTGTCACGAGGAAAGAAATAATAAAAAAAATACTGAGGCGGACCTGAACAATGATTCCCGTAGCCTTTAAATTATTCCTTTTCACTTTTTCGTATTGTTTTCCGGTGGTTATCATTGAGTTCAGGTATAATTTTCAGATTAAAAAAGAAATTTATGGTAGTATTTTTAATGACTAATAGTCGGGGATCAATTTTTAATGATAACGTTCTAATAAATGGAGCACACACTTCTAACTCATCTTCGACTCTAGCTCCTATATTGAGAATTCATTTCTGCCATGACGTCATACGTGTGTCCAAAAACGTGATCGACCCGCGTTGCCTGAACATGCGTGGTTTTCATATGTTCCTAAACCGTTTCTGCGGACAAAGAATTCTTACTAACCTATTTTTCGACCTAACTTATTTTTCAATGTGTTTTTAATTTGCTATTGTTCGTTATTTTCTAGATGACCTTATTTTAATTCAGTTTTCATAAAAAGAATTGAACAATCAAAATTCCTTTTACCACAACATATCTAAACTATTTTATGTGAACTGAACAATGCTAAATTCCATTTCTGAATCTATTTCTGAACCTTGCTTACAAGGTTCGAATCTCGGTCGCTCCTAATCTCATTTTTACTTATCTAATGTGTTTCTTACTTGTAACAGCAGTATTTACAACGGGAATGGCCAAAAGGTATGTGTTCACTGTAGCAGAACTTTATAATTCCAAACGTAAGCCTGTACATTTAAGCGCTGAAAAGCCCCTGAAAAATTACGAATAAGTGCAAAATAAAAAAAAGTAAATGGTAGGGGCAGAATTGTTCAGGTCCACCAGTTCTTCTTTTTTATTTTTTTTTCTTTTGCAATGAGAACGTTATACCTGTAATCAATAATCGCTGGAAAATAAAGTACGAAAAACTGAAAAGGTGAAATCTAAAGGCTAGGTTAAGCATTGTTTACGTTCGCCAAACCATGTTAGGGTGTACCTGAAAAACTGGAACACTCCATTATCAAAATTGACCTTTTCGTCTTTTTCCAACTATTTGTGCGGATTATTATCGATTGGACCCTCGGCTACCAGGAAAGGCTGTACATTTAAAGATTTGGAAAGGGGGTTGCCGTTTCACGTGCAACGTTATAGTAAATATGAAAAAAGCGATATACTTAAAGATTTGGAAGGGGAAATTTTTTGTGTCAATATATATATATATATATATATATATATATATATATATATATATATATATATATATATATATATATATATATAGACACACTTTATACATTACTAATATTCTCCTGGGTTTCCTTTATTAATATATTCTGATTAGTTTTATACGATTTCAAATCATCATGATAACGAACAAATGCTTTATTTAAATATTTAAATATTTTAGTTTTATCGCCACCTTGTTTTATCATCCTTATTACTATTATTATTATTATTATTATTATTATTATTATTATTATTATTATTAGCTAGAAACTGGGGCATAAAATCTATTAATTTTAATGTAACGCGAGCTATTCCCAAAAACTTTGTATTTAATGCTTCCCTAAAACATATATATATATATATATATATATATATATATATATATATATATATATATATATATATATATAAGGCAGGTACTATTTTTGTGCGGCATACAAACTATTTTAAAGGGGAAGGAGTTTCTTTTATCAAATATCTAATAAATCTAAATCTTTTCATATCTAAATCCAGAAATACAGCTTGCGTTTCTCTATGCTTACAACTCATTTGGGTATATAAGATGTTTATTTATTTATTTTTCAAATTTTTCGTTATCGTTTATACATATAAGGTCGGCAATAAATTTCCTACAACCATGATAATTATATGTTCTGGATATATCATTTTTTATTAATTATGGCGTATATATACTCCAGCCTATGTAAATAAAGATTGGCATAAAATCGTGCAGGATCTAAATCCAAGGGAATGCCTATCGTTTAAAGTAATATTTTGTTTACTATTTGAAAATAACTTTCTTTAATAAGATGACTTATAATTATTTTTAAAAATGCCTTTGGAAACACTAATTTTACTACATTTTTTTACACCAGAAAAGCTTTAGAATTTATAAAGTTTACGTATTTACCTTTACCCCCTGCAAAAGCTAGATTTATAGTATTATTTAATTCTTTTATAATTCCTTCGTATGGAATTTTAGTATGCAACGTACTAAAACCATAAGTTGCTATAGATATTGCTTTTATTCTAGTATTGATGCTATCTAATTTTTCTTTTACTTAGTGTGAACTATTTACCACCCAAAATAATTTATATTACTATAGAACTTCTTTTCCTGATGAAAATTATTGATTTGATTGATGATTAATTAAAACACTTAAGATATAGCTTTACTTAACGGTTTGCTAATGTAAGTCTTTGAGGCTACAATAAACCTAGCGCTAACCTAGTGCATTTTAGGTATCCAGTCTATACATGGAATGTTTTTTCTTCTATATTTAGTCCTACCTTATCACTGATAATACTATTATTCAGAATAATGCTATCTAACTTATTATTATTATTACTTAATATATAAGTATCTGAAACTTTGCCGATAATTCATTCTTCTAAGCATAAACGTTGTATATAGTATTTTTACATATAAAAGCTATATTATTTACCGCTTTATCAATTGGAACTATTATAAACTGATCTTGAAGTATTTTAAGTTTCCTCAGTATTTCTGGATTTCGAAGGGGAGGATTAAATTTTTATGGTCTTTAATTTTTTTTTATATGTTCAACATTTTTATTCACGAATTCAAGTACATTTTTCTTCCATGCATCAAACGTGTACAGTAATAATTTATATTTATTTGCCATAGGTATAATTAAAATATCTAGTGCTTCTTTGTCGCATTTAGTATAATTAAGTCATTTAGGATATCTATAATTTCGATCTTTAATAAGGAGTTTTCTTAAGTTAGGATTTTTACTATCTTTATTACATAAAGATTAGGAATTACATCCACATTCTGGACTATTTTTTAATATTATCATTTATAATAATATTTGCTACCGTCTTTTTCTAATTGAACACCTCGTTACGTATGGTCGGCCCTAGTTTATATGTAATTATTGGTTGTTGCTCTTTTGCCTGTAACTTATTTGGTAGTACTTGTATAGCTTTTGGATTATTTAATATTTTAGGTAAATTTATATCATCAAATCTTTTATTTTCATACGAGACTACATAAACATTTCTAGGTTTACTTTATACCTTCCACGGGTGGCGTTATATAATTTAATATCGATTATATCCAGAATATATTCATACCATTGAATGAAGTAGTTTTTCCTATATATCGCATCCGGTTGTAATAATATTTGCTATTTTCCTCCAAAACCTTCTTTTTTTTTCTTTGATTAAAGAGTTTTCTAATATAATTAAAGACTCAGAAATTTTGGTAATTATAAAATCTTTAGTTTTTGAAGAATTCCTCGCATGAAATAACCGATTCTGTATTGTTTCTGTTAACCACACCTCTCCTAAGTCACCGTTGTTAAATACCAGTGGCAAGTCGAGGTTCAGGGCGATGGTAAACGATTCCGAGATAAACGGAGAGTACAAATAGCGCCTGGAATTCCTAAATAGTCACCCATCTGGTACTAGCCAGGCTCAACTCTACTGAGATCATCTCAGAACGCATATACGATGAATAGGATTATGAAACTTCAACCATATAATATTACTGAATGAAGTGTTAAAGACAATTTTATTTTTCTATTTCTATTGCATTAATCGTATAAACAGATAGGTGCAACGAGACATGCTAATAATAATACAACAATCTCAAATGGGTATACCGTTTCGAGAATCTTATCGCTTAAAGGAAAATTTAATCGCGATTTTTACAAGGGAAAACACCTAACCGATGACCAAAAACTTCAGAAGTCTTCACTACCACAAGACTTTCAGCTGTCGACGCCGATCGTCTTCATCGATTCATTAATGCTACATGGAACTTTGCCAAAGGCAAAATCCAAGAATGATTATATGCAATAGAACCCACACGCGCAGTCCAGACAAAAGCGAGCCATTGCATCAAAAAATTATATACAATATAAAATAGTTAATCAAATTATAGTTTCTTTTAAATTGATTAAGTTTAGATTAATGGATATGTTTTATTAATAAATGCAAATAATATATAATTAATTTATTATTTGCATTTATTAATAAATCATATCCATTAATCTAAACTTTTTACAAACGAACCTAACTCATAATTTAAATCATACTGTTATAAGTTAAAATACTGACATGCAATAGGTTTTAGAGATGTAATCCAGATTAAGCGAACAGACCATCACAAAAACTATGTATAATTAATTATTCAAAAGGGGGAAATTTTATTGAATGTTTGGTAATTATTCGATGAAGTGCCAATAAATAAACTGTAAAATGGAAGGTCGGGTTTTCTATAAAGTAGGCTTATAATATGTTTCTATTTTTGTATTATATATGTAAGCCACACCTAAATTAATTACTCGATCATTATAAATTTTGTAACACCGCTGCTGGGTTCAACAGTAAGTACTTTGAGCTATATATAGTTAAATTTTTTTTTTTTTTTTGACAAGGGGTCAAATGGAAGGTAGAAAACGTTTGTGAACATTCAGATACATCTATTTTCGTTCAAGTTTCACATATTTCACTCCTTTCTAGATTTTAAGGGCGTTTCATGTGGCATGATATTGGCTCAACCTCCAATTTGAAAATTCACAGATTTCAGATCCGAACAACATTTTTATTTAAATTAATTAAAAGTTATTAGTACGTGATTGAATAAGAACACATAATCTTATCATAAGACCACATAGAGATACGTCAGGGGGTTAGAATACTCTGCGCATGCACGGCTATTTCCATTTCTGTCCAAGATCGCGCTTTGTACAGTCAGACTTTTAACCTTGCGTTAAGAAGGCGTCATATTATTTTGTTCGCCTCGTGTCATGGCTTAGACGTGAAACAATGTGTCTCCGAAAAAATTGGATATTTCTCTTATTCAATGTCTATGCGAGACGAGATGGAACTCATGGACTTCATTAGGTGTGTCAGAAACTGCGTGAAAAATATTGAATACTTCGATCCTCTGTCTTTCCAAGCTTATAACTACTCGAAAAATGTAATTTAAACCCTAATATTTTTTTTCAATTAAAGGAGCAAGGACCAAGGTTTCATTTAAAAAAAACAACGTGATTTAAAAAAAAAATAGGTTTTAACCTTCGGACTTTACAGGTAAATTTCTAAAAAAACACTGCTTTTTTTGTTTTAAATTTGAATATGTTATTTATTGATCTTTTATCTTCAATTTGTTATATATAAAACTTTGGTGAGTAAATTAATTATTTACTTTTTAACAGACATTTCAAAATAGGGGCCGTGAATTAATTCGACCCCCTGTCTTTCCAAGCTTATAACTACTCGAAAAATGTAATTCAAACCCTATTGTTTTTCAATTAAAGAGCAAGAACCAAGGTTTTATTTAAAAAAAACAAAAAACGCAAACAAAGTGGGTTTTTTTTTAAATGTTTTTAACTTCGGATTTTACAGGTAAATTTCTAAAAAACACTTTCTTTTTGTTTTAAATTTGAACATACTATTTATTGATCATTTATCTTCAATTTGTGATATATAAAACTTTGGTGAGTAAATTAATTATTTACTTTTTAATAGACATTTCAAAATTGGGGACGTGAATTTAAAAAAAAAAAACGTTTGGCTAAAATATTATATTCAGTTTATTGGAAAGAGCATAAAATTTTACATTGACTCTGAAAATATCATAAAAATTGAATCAATAGAAAAAGTTTGATAGATTTTTAAATTTTAAAAATTGAAAAATACTGAACTCGTAAAATTCAATTAATTTCATTACTGTTATGTTTTTTAATAAAAAAATAATATTTCTATTACTTTTTATACAACTTAATTAGTTTATTTGGGAAGTATAATCCATAAAGAAAATAAAAAAAAACAATTTTAAAAGAGAAATTACGAGTTTTTTTATATTTTATTCGCAGTTTCGTGTTAGAGGTGTCAAAAATTTCTACAAAAATTCTGATATACCTAGGACTTCATTTCCATTTTAATTGTCCATACAGGACGCCTGAAATAACCTGTCCAATATTATTGTGTCCCTAACTCTGTCGTTACCATATTATTGTTGATAAAACAATTGAATAATTTAATTTAAATTGTAGAGAATCTGTTTAAGCGAAACTTGATGATACTTTATCTTTATCAAGCGAACCAATTTGCGTTGATACAGACGCAACGACCGTACTACATAATGATGATACAAGTTTCACATTCCAATTTTAAAATTAGAGACCGGGGCGTAACTTCTCTACACTCTATACGTTGAATTGTCTATCTCGTAACTTTCTCTTGTTTTGATATGTTTTCAATTTTTATCTCGACTTATTTTTGTTCTGTACTGAATATTTGTTAAGAAAACTTACAAAATCCGCTCCTTATTTATTCTAAATAGTTTTCGTTTTTTATTTATTTATTTATTTATTTATTTATGGTGGGGGGAATGGTATACCAATATACTTTAATAGCTAAATAATAGATAGTTTTACTTTTTAAGTGAAACAAAAATGTACATAACATACAAGAAATTCAAGATAATTTTTAGAGTCAATTAAAATTACATGTTTATATTTTTATAACGTACATTGAAAAGTTTATGAAAGCGCACTTTGAAAATTGTTAATTTCAAATTAAATTTTGTACCTTAAGTTTTAAAGTTAAACAAAAAACATTTTTGGAACCATTTTCATGTCTTGCAAGAAATACTTTATATATATATATATATATATATATAAGGGAGTAAACACAATATGCCAAGTTTAGAAGCGTTTAAATTAAGATGTCAACAAAAGCAAACGTGTTAAGGAGGGATATTAGTAAGTTATAAAGAAGGGTTTGTAATTATGCTCACACATAAATATTTGTATACATGTCATCAAACATGGCAGTACCAACGCACATATATACTTACAGAGAAATATTTTTAAAAAAATAAGCAATTAAAAAAAATTAAAAATAAAGAAGTAAAAAACTGAGACGGCTTTATATAAAGGTACTAGCATGGGTACCCGGCGTTGCCCGGGTGTTTGGAGGTGTATGCTGAGCAAAAAAAGGGGGTAATTTTTTAAACTTTGACCCCTATTATGACCCCTGAAAATTTATTGTGTTGGCCTCAAATCAAGTTATTAAGTTAGATCCATGTCCACGGAACCTATATCTAAAATTTCAAGTGTGTAGACCCAAAATTGTCGGAGAAGTTTGGTAGTGTTCTCAAAGCTAAAATCGTTGGACTTTGACCCCTTAATCGCCAAATTTCTGGCTAAAAACCGATCACATAGATTTTTCCAAATCTCAGTACCCTGTATATCAAATTTCGAGTCTGTAGACTAAAAATTGACAAATTTATTTCGTAGGGAAATTTACACAGACACACACACACACACACACACACTTTCACTTTTATAGATATATAGATTTAAAATTTGAGGCTGACAGAATGACAAAATTATATTGCAAACCGATATATTAAACAAACGAACTTCAAAGAGACAAATGAACACATAAGTAAAAAAAAAAAAATTATTAGAAAACATTTATTATTCCACCTCTTTTTTTTTTACAGACCTGACGACTGAGGTTCGCTCTTAATAAAAATTGTTTTTTATAGTCTTAATTTTGACTTCCCTTTTCATAAAAAAACTAAAAAAAAAATCAAGAAAGAAAAGAAATTTTATTTTATTTTTTCATTAATTTCTTTCTGTGCAAAGCAATTCTTTCAAACTTACTCTGTTTCCAAAATGTTTTTATTTTATTCCCCTCCCCCTTCATTCATTTTCCTCCGCATCCTGGCAAGTATTAAAATAAACCATTTATAATATATATTTATGGATTTATTTACTTATCATTTCTTTTGTATCGGTAAATGAATTCCATTTAAAAAAAACTGTAAAAGTCACGTTAAAGGTGATTAAGTTGGAAAGTAAGTAAAAATTTACCCTTTTTACTTTTATACGATTTCTGATCACTTTGAAAATGGTGTGTGTGTGTTTTAAAAAATTTTTTAACTGCTATAATCTCATTTATATATATATATATATATATATATATATATATATATATATATATATATATATATATAACAACGTGAGTATTCATATAGTTGGTTTGTATTACTGTACACATAGATTCGAAAAAATAGTCAAAAACAAATATATAAATAAATGTTATCAAAGGCAAGATAAGTTACTTTTCTACCTAACTGGATATATTTTTTGTGTTTTTATTCAATGTAATATATTTATTCAGCTCGAAAAACATACAGTGTTTACCGATGTGTTGGAAAATTCAAGATGGCGTCTCACACCCTCTTTAACACCGTAAGTTTGGGAAAAGGTGTTATAAATAAAAAACTATACAAAATACTATTAAAAACCCGCCGAATATATGTCAACCTATGTCACGGTAACATATATTGAGCGAGTTTTTAACAGTATTTTAACAGGGCACATCGTAAAAACTGACCCATCAATTTTCCTGAAGTAAAAACTATACAGTTTTTAAACTTTTAAAACTATACATTATAAAAAGAAAACTGTTCGAGTGATTTTTTTTTTACATGGGTGTCACCACTTATCAAGGCCCAGAGGCCACTCAAGGATAAGGGTTAATAGGTATACATTAGTCATTGTGATTTTAGCATAGTAAACAGTGGGAATTTTGTAACTTGGATTACTTGAAAAAGAAAACTGTTCGAATGATTGAAAATGAAAACAAAATAACAATGTAAATATATTGATAAGAAAAAAACAAAAACAAACGAAGTTTCCGTTTTAGGAACCCGAGTTTAATTTTATGTCGTAATCATTCAACTCGTTAGCGGTTTTATTCAGCGATTAGGGATAACCATACGACATATCTAATTACCAAAGCGATTTTTTTTTTATTAAAACTACACCTGTTTAGTTTTAATGAACCAATTTTTTTAAAGCCAACACTTTAGACTTTGAGAGCGTGCAACTGCACCCGAAAGGTTGATTAGGAAACTCCAAATCCTTTTATGACTCGAAAAAAAAGGCTTTTTATCGGCTTAAATGATAAACTAATGTTAAATATTAGTATTTAATATAATGAGATATTAATCTACACAATTTGCCATCGATTCTGAAATAAAATGAAATCCTGACATTGTGATCATTTTTGCAGGTGTTATGTGCCAAATATTGAAATAAGAATGTGTAAATTCAATTATTGTAATTTAAGTCTTTAATTTTAAAGTCGATTTTATTTATAAAATATCTTTTTAGAAATCAATCTCAAAAACAATCTGAACAATAAATCTCTTTTGTTATGGCTAAGTTTTTGTCAAGGGTAGAAATTATAATAGACAAGTATTCATCCATGATGACATTTTACCGATTTCCTGGTTTACAGGTATTCTTGCTAAATTTCTTCGAAAGAATTGACATAAACAATACTTCAACTAAATACGTATATTTCATGCAATAATGACTTTTGTTTCCTCTGACTTTTCCTAAACTAAACATAAAACATCGGTTAGGGTTAGTTTAACAATCTGTAAAAGTACCTTCCGTTTTTTTTTTTTTTTTGTACTTCTGCAGAGAAGGTAAAAAACCGATAAAAACTGGATATATTTTTCGTGTTTTTATTCAATTTAACATGTTTATTCAGCTCGAAAAGCATACAGTGTTTACCGATGTGTTGGAAAATTCAAGATGGCGTCTCACAAATTCTTTAACACCGTAAGTTTGGGAAAAGGTGTTATAAATAAAAAAAACTATACAAAATACTATTAAAAACCCGCCGAATATATGTCAACCTATGTCACGGTAACATATATTGAGCGAGTTTTTAACAGTATTTTAACCGGTTTTTTATTTATTACACCTTTTTCCAAACTTACCGTGTTAAAGAGAGAATTGGCCGCCATCTTGAATTTTCCAATACATCGGTAAACACTGTATGCTTTTCGAGCTGAATAAACATGGTAAATTGAATAAAAACACGAAAAATATATCCAGTTTGGTAGAAAAGTAATTTATCTTGCCTTTGATAACATTTATTTGTTATATATTTGTTTTTTGGCAACTTATTCGAATCTATGTGTACAGTAATACAAACCCGAAATGAATTTAAGACCACGAGTGAAATGAGAAAATGAAGAAAATCACATTTACTGTGTGTGTTTACTGTTTATGGAAGTCAGCGGGTTTGGTTGCCATAACAACGTGACGGTAGTGAACGTGTGTGTGTGCGTGTGTGCGCGTGTGCTTGCTAGTACTACTACTAAGTTTGTAGGAGCGTTTGATTTCGTGTACATTAGTTTCGTATAATAGTTTCGTATTTTTTTAATTTATAAATAACAAGTTATTAAAAAATTAAACCCTTCCAAGATGGACAATAAATAAAGCCATAATATTTTATGGTAAAGGTAAGAGCGTAGAAACCATTGTTTTTTAGGAGATGTGATTATTGGATTAACCAATCAGAAATCGTCTGTGGCACACACATCTCTGTTTTTATAGATATATAGATAGATAGATAGATAGATAGATAGAAGATAGATAGATATAGATAGATAGATAGATAGATAGATTATTTTATAAGCATTGTATTCATCAAAATAGAAATAAAAATTAAAAATTAAATTTTTTTAACAATTTCAATTAATGAAAAATTAAAAATATAGTGATGATAATAATAATAATGATAATAATAATAATGATAATAATAATAATAATAATAATAATAATAATAATAATAATAATAATAATTGTAATGGTAATGATAATAATTAAGATAACAAGAATAATGGTGATAATAGTAATAATAATTCCAGTGATAATAATATTAGTAATGATAGTAATAATAGTATAATCATGATGATGATAATAATAATAATAATAATAATAATAATAATAATAATAATAATAATAATAATAAAGAATATGATAAAGGTAATGCTAATAGTATCAATAATAACACTTTTAATAAACAATCCGATGATAATATTAAGTTATTATAATGAAAATAATAATAATGATAAAGATAATATAAATGATAATAATGATTATTATTATTATAATAATAATAATAAGAAGAAGAAGAAAGAGAAGAAGAAGAAAGATACAGGTAAACATAAAAATGAAGCATAAAAAAGAGTACAAAAAAGTTCCAAAGATTACAAACAAGATAAAATTATAATAGGTGATGATGAATCTAGGAATGGGGGAGTCATATACTTGGTGTTATAAAAATAAATACCAAACAGATAAAATAGATAAAAGGTGAAATAAGAGAGAGGAGTAAAAGATAGTAAAATAGAATGTAATAAGAAGAGAGGCATGGGTATGCAACAAGATCTACATTATAAACTTATAAATAATGAGAGCATAATATCGGGTGTTACATAGTTATGAAGAGTGTAAGAATAAAGAAATGAAGAATAACAATAAAAAAAGATGGTTTAGAAAAGAAAAGAAAATTTACTAAGGAGCTGGGATTTATAATGTTCACAATTAATAGAGGTTTTATTTTCCTTAAATAGTGAAATAAATCATTTTTCGCTTAGGCAAGGTAGCACGGTGAGTTAAAAGATTTGCAAGTGCTTCTTTTTCTAAAAATGTCCCATTTTACAACTGGCGTTAAGTTCCGCTCCTTTAACTTCCCATAGTATGTGGCAAGTGATGTTCTGTTCTTGTATTTTGAATTGTTAAATGAACATTTATGGCCGGAGGACCTCTCTTTGAAGGTGTTATTGGCCATGCCAATATAGTATTTACTTATATAGCGACTCTCTTCAGTCGTGATCGTTGCTTTGTATACATCGGATTTGACAAAACAATTGCGTTCAAAGGGGCATTCAGGCTTGTTTAAACAATTACAAGATTTGGTATTATTGAGTGCACATATATTTGGTTCTTGGTTGCTATTTAATATGATCCTATTGTGTTTTTGATACTTTTTTCAAGGTTATCACTACAACTATAACTTAGTTTGGGAGTGTTTTATTTTAAACTCTGATGGAGGATGTTTCCTAGTGGAAAATGCAATTTTATAAGATTAATTTTCCTATATTTGTTTTAACCATCAGGTTATAGGGAGGGGTGCACCAAATGACTTTCTTTTTTCTATTGTTAGTGTTTTTTTTTTTGATTTGATGATGTCTCGATATATTCTACTTGAGTGTTTTTATATCCACTACCCTTAAGGGCTGTATTATAGAAGCTTTTATGGGCATTGAAGATTTCTTTGTTTGATGATTGTTACTAATCTTTTACTGATAGATTTCAGGATATGTTTAATTGCCGATTTTGGGTGGTTGGACATGAGGTAAGCATATATTGGATTAGCATTGTTCTTTCTATATGGTTCATAGGATTGTTTTATTAAATTGAAAGTTACATCGAGGAAGTGTACAACTTTTAGATTTGAGTTAGTATCGACCTTAGGATTGATTCTTTTAAATTCTCTAAATATAGTCTTTTTTTAATTCCCACATTTTGGTCCTTTAGAGTTATTTTCTACCATAATACCATCATCTCTGTATAGGCTTATAGCGTTCACCTCGATATTCTTAGTGATATACAAAATGTAAAGGCCAACTAGATCAGTCATTTCTGCTGAGTCCAGGTGTCCCATGGAAACATCAATAGAACCTGCTTGCCCCCCCCCCCATTTGGTCCATTGTTCATTTTTACTGATTAAGACCGTATTTCTACATCTCTTGTTAATATCAATTTCGGTTTTCGTAATGTTGAAAAGAATTGAGGCAAACTCCATTATCTCCTCGAAAAGATGGATAGTAATAGGAGGTAGTAATTTTCGATATATAATTGGATAAAGAAACAATTATGTTTGTTTTTATACTAGAAAACCAACTAATTGCGTCAACAGTATTTATCCATAAGTTCAATTTATATGCAGATTTAATTTGGTAATTGACTCTTTCAAGTATCGTTTTGCTATTTTTTCCTATTTCAGGTCTAGTCGGGTTTATGGGTCTGGTTGTTAGTTTATTCATGAAGTTTGTCTTATGATCGTTAAGTAGGATATAACATTCAATAGTTTTTAATTTGCTTAATCTATTACTTATTTTTAAATTGTTTGTTAAAGTTTTTGTTTTATTTTATTTATAATGTCTGATTTAGATTTTTTTTTTATAATTTAATAACCTCGTTTTAATTTCTGGGTTTATCTCCTGAATATCTTTAACCTGGAATTTCAGCTCCCTCATTGTTGAGCACTCTACAAAGCTAGTTCATTTCATAAAGACGTGGAGAAAATTAACTTTACACATCTCTAAAGACCATCGCAATCACTAATAATTGGAATTATCTTCTGGTCCTTACAATGAAGATAGTGAAATGGATTACAATTTGGATTATTTCGGATTTAGAAACCAGGATAATGCACCCCATGTTGAACAACTGGATCTATTCGAGAATATTATTATTATTATTATTATTATTATTATTATTATTATTATTATTATTATTATTATTATTATTACGAATATTAGTTTTACTATTAAGAATATTATTTGTTATTATTAGTTATAATTATTATCAATATTAATATTAATATTAATATTGATAGCAATATTATTTTCATTTTTATTATTATTATTATTGTAATCTCCATTATTATCATTACCATTATTATCTTTACCATCAAGATTATTATGTGTTATTATTATTATTATTATTATTATTATTATTATTTATTTATTTATTTTTCATTTTTATTATTATTAACATCATTATTAATGAATATTATTTTTATTATTAATTATTTTTATTATAATTATTCATTTTTATTATCATCATAATCATTATATTTCCTATTATTACTTTTATTATTATTATTATTATTATTATTATTATTATTATTATTATTATTATATCTTGATTTTTTTTATTAATTGAAATTGTTACAAAAATTATTCTTAATATTTAATTTGTAATTTTTATTTCTATTATGATGAATATCTATATATAAATATTTTTATGCTATGTTTGCTGACATGTATACAAATATTTATGTGTGAGCATTATTACATACCTTTCCTTATAACTTACTATTATCCCCCCCTTAATTCGTTTGTTTTTGTTGACATCTTAATTTAAACGCTTCTAAACTTGCCATATTGTGTTAACCCCTCCCCCTTTCTTGCAGAAATGTAATGTAACTATACTGACCCTTACGTATTCCTTGCACCTTTCGATTTTTCTCTTTTCGTTTTTTTCTCTTCTTTTCTTTTTCTTCTTGCTTTATTTTTTCTCCTTTTTCTTCTACTTTTTAAGATGCGACTTACTTATTCTTCTAATATCATTCCACCCTTCTCTTTCTACCTTTATCTTATTAATTTGTTGTCTCCGCATTTCCCTACAGCGCCATCTATTTTTAGTTCTAAAATGTTACTTAGTATCATCCCTCCCACTCCAAGTAAGCGTTTTAATATTTTCTTATTTTTTATAATTAAAAAAAAAAATATTTCTCTTCTTCATTTAAGAACAATATAATCTGACTAACGGATATAAACTTTATTTCTCTCACCCGATGAGGAACAGTTAGTTTTGTAATAAACCAATTTGCTCCGAAACATTAGCATGTTCAGTGTAGCGATTATGTAATATTTGTCTATATACATAAAAATAATATATTTGGCTCTTATTTATTGGGCAGTTTTAATAACTTTGCTTCAATTTATGGGTTTTATCTCTTGAATATCTTTAAGCTGGCATATATATATATATATATATATATATATATATAACTACTTCATTTACCCACACAAATTTAATATACGAAAGTATAGATTCATGCGTAAACTTTAAGTATTTACTTCAAAAGTGCTCAATACGTAGGTAGAGCTAGTTAGTAATAAGCCTAATAATAAGCATAAGCCTGACGAATCCTACAGTGGATGAAACGCAGAATATTCAGTATAGCTTAATCGCCATATATATTTTATAAATTACTAATTACTATATATATATAGATAGATAGATAGATAGTTATGAAAGTAGTTTTGTACATAAAAATAATATATTTGGCTCTTATTTATTGGGCAGTTTTAATAACCTTGCTTCAATTTATGGGTTTTATCTCTTGAATATCTTTAAGTTGGTGTATATATATATATATATATATAGAGAGAGAGAGAGAGAGAGAGAGAGAGATAGATAGATAGATAGATAATTATATAGTTATGAAAGTAGTTAAATATTAATAATATAAATGCTAGTATAATTTCATTTCGATGGTAACTCTAAAAGCAATTCCTAAAAATGTCCATGCTATTTACATTAATTTCCCCTTGTAGTCTGTACTCGGTTTATAATCGATACCATTTTCTTTATCAATATGTTCCAAATAAAGATGGCAGCCAAAGAGAAATAGCCACAATTTTTTCCTTTTATGTGATGCAGCCGTGTTTATATAATTATTTTTCTACTTATCCACAGTAGAATTATTAAATTACTTTACAACTCACTTTAGCCTTTTTATTTTTTGTCAGTTGATCTTTTAAAACATCGTTACGCATTCTTTAAAACATTTTTCTATACATTGCTTATCGAGAAACTTTAGATATATTTTATACAAATTAAAAAGTATTTTTTGCAAGGCATGAAAATGGTTCAGCAAAATGTTTTTTACATAAACTTAAATACTTAAGGTACAAGATTTTATTTGAAATTAACAATTTTAAAAGTGGCTTTCATAAACTTTACAATGTACGGTCTAAAAATATAAAGATGTAAGAAATTGACTCTGAAAATTATCTTGGATTTATTTTATGTCATTTATATTTTGTTGCACTTAAAAAATTTAATTTATATATCATTTAGCCATTTATATATATGGGTATATCATTTTCAACAAAAAGAAAATGAGAAAGTGTTTAGAATAAATAAGAAGCATATTTTATATAAGTTTCATTAACAAATATTCAGTACAAAACAAAAAAAAGTCGAGATAAAAATTGAAAACATCAAAAAACAAGAGAAATTTAAGAGACGGACAATAATGTTTTCGCAAGGCAAAAGCCCTTATCGGATTAGATTGAATGAAGTAACAAAAAACATTTTGTGTACTTGCATTTTTGCGCAAAGACTATGGTAGTTTTTATGTGTGCGTGATATTAATTTTCGGAAATTTTTCTTGTGAAAATTTAGACATTTTTTATTCAAAATTTATTCATCATTAGTAATAACTGGGGCTATGACAGATTTTTTTCATTATTTAAACTCTCGGTAATATATCAGTTTATATCTTATATGTTTTCAGATAGAGTGAAGTGGTTCTCAATTGATTAACTGTGTCTAATTAATCGGATATATACTCGAGAGTGAAAACAATGAAAAGAATATTGTCTTGTCATATCCCTAGTAATAAATTCAAATGACTTCCCTTTCGTCATACTTCTCACGAGTTTTACTCGAATCCTTTTTACAATGGTTTGGTTGTTTTATTTTACGGCAAATTAACTTTAGCTTATTTAATGCTGAATGCAGTAGTTTTGGAAAAAACATTTATACTTCAAGTTATTTATATCTCAAATATTTTTATGCCGTTTGGTTTTATTGTTTTGCAGAAAAAATAGTGTTTTGTTTGTTTTTTTTTTGTTGTTTTTTTTTGTTTTTTACTTTGCAGTACATGATTGTTTTGCAAAGGGAAAGGAAACAAAAATAACATCAATGTATAACATATTTCTGTTCAGTAAGTCCAATCTTGCTGCACCATATGCTTTAACAGGTATTACTATTCCCGGCCAAAATGGACCTAGAAGCAATAATAATTAAAGGACAACTCCACGTTCCCCACACTCTCCAAACTGAGCCTCACTACTGGATATCTTTTAAGGACATACCTTTTGTTCTCACCTAAAACATCAAAAAAAAAAGCTTTAAAAAAACATTAATTTTTCTTCGTTTCTTTTCATGTTTATTTTTTCAGTCTCAGCCGTTGTTATAGGTCGCTTTTCACTACGCCTCTAGTGCAGTTTGGAACGAACTTATTATCCTTTTTTTAAATTGTCTTCTACTGACAATTTTATATTTTGAAGTGGTGTAACTTCGTAGTTTTTCCAGATATTCTAATTTTGTAAGTGATTGGCTTGTTTTTGTTTTGTCTTTTTGGGGAAGGGTAGTTTCTCCTTAGCCCAAAAATCAGGTGGCAAACTGACAGTTTCTGAAGCTCCTACAGCTCACAGTCATATGTGGTTTTGGAACGTGGGAAGTGAGCATCGTACCTGCCTTTATCAAGTTCTGGTTTGGGATCTTTGATATTGACGATGTTGATTTTTATTTTTGCCTGTTTCAAATTGATCTAACGGTGTAAGAAGTGGCGGTGCATGGTTGCAACTCAACTTTCTTTTCCCACCAGTTAACAAAACTATGCAATAAAGTTGATTTTAATTAAATTGGAACCTGGTGGCCCTTCTCTTCCCATAAAACGATTCCAACCGCAGCGGCCTTATTGCGTAATAATGGCGATACAAAAAAGTTTCTTACCCAACTGTACAAATGTTATCTTTCGTATAAAAAAGAAATAGAATATAAATAATATAAAAATATCGATCCGTCTGCATTTTTACGCGGTTTTCCGTGATGTTGCCTCGTCATACCTCAGCAGCTTGCGTAAACGACCGGGATACAGCAAAACGCTCAGCCAATGAAGAATCCATTAACAATACGACATTACAAACGTGATGTGTGTTTAACGAATGAAAATCTCAGCAGACGACATTTAAAAAAATGAAAGAAAATAGTTTTAATCGCACACAAAATGTAACGCATTAAAACACTTTGTAGATGTCATTATTAGTTCAATCAAAATACGTTTTATAATATTTTTATTACTATATGTAAGGAACAACATAAAAGTTTACCGAAATCTGATCACCACAAATCTCCTAACTATGACGTCACAAAACGATCACAGCCATCGCACTAAAAATGATCAATATTTCTCTTTAAAAGCTGTAGCTGTTGCTTACATAAGAATTTGCATTTTTATACTATATATACATACACACACATATATATTGATATAACAATTTTTCTAAAAAATTTTATACTAATTAGACAGGCGAGGTCATGACGTCATTAATGACGTCATGATGTATATGTACATTTCTAACGATTATAGAACACACAGTGCCAGTTCAACAGTTACTTTGTTCATCATCAGACACTGCTTCCTACCTCAGTAGCTTAAGCTTGTGGAGATTGTCTTTTGTTTTGCCTTCTTTGGCTCTGTTTAGAGTCACCCAGTTTTTTCTACCAAGGTTTGAACCCTGAGGGAGTGTTTCTTTGGGGTCAGGTAGGGCTTCATTTTTATTCCTGCTGTTATAGTCTCGCCATCGTTCCATCCTATAGGAGGTAGCTTGCCTGGGATCGATTTCCTCTATATTGATTAAGCTACTGCGAGATTTTAGTCTTTGTCTCACTGATTGGTGGCCAAACAGTGAGTGCTTGTGGTCGTTAAGCTGTTTGTACCGTTCTATTCTGGTGATGACTTCTCGCCTGATATGTGGTGGTGGAATACCAGTTAGGCAGTATAGAGCTGGCAAGGGAGTTAGTCTTAGGGCACCAGTTATGGTCCGGTATGCCTTGTTCAGCTCTACATGATCTATCGCCCCCACAACAGCGGAGTTACTATCTTTCAAAGCATATCTGAGAAAATTGACCAAGTCCTTTCTACTTATCCTTCAGCTAACATTCACGTATGTGGAGACTTCAATGTTCACAACGTCGAATGGTTGACCCACTCAAACAAGACCGATGATGAGGGGAGGTTCTGTCATGATTTCTCCATTGCCTATGACCTCACTCAGATTGTTCAGGAACCTACCCGTGTGCCCGATAATGACGGCCAGTATGCGAGCCTACTAGACCTTTTTCTCACAACTTGCCCTGAACTATGTTCAGTTTCTGTTCTGTCGCCTCTTGGATCTTCCGACCACTCTGTTGTATCAATTAAGATAAAAATGAAATGTAATAAGTCCCCAGACGTACCTCTTCATCGTACAGTATATCGATACACTAAGGCTGACTGGGATAGCTTCCGTACATTTATATCTGATCTACCTCTGCATTCCATGTTTAAAAAGGATGTGTCCTCTATAGTATTAGACCTAACTGAATGGTTAATTGTAGGTATTGACCATTTCATACCCTCTAAAAAGTTTCAGCAAAAACCTAACAGCCAGCCATGGTTCTCTCCAGAATGTGCTGCTGCCATTGCGCACAGAAATCACTTTTTCCACTGCTTCAAACGTAATAGATGTATGGAAACTAAAGCCGTTTTCAGGACTGCCAGCAACCATTGTAAGAAAGTAATAAGGAACGCAAGAGAGTTGTATGCTCAATCTGTTAAGTACAAAGTAGCTGAGCAGCGGCTTGGTTCCCACCAGTTTTGGCAAATAGCAAACAGAATCCTGAACAGAAGCGTGTGCTCCATCCCAACTATTATCAATGGACCTGAGGTAATCTCGTCAGCATCAGACAAAGCCAAACTCTTTGTCAAGAACTTTGCAGCTAATTCTACCCTTTGCAACCAAGACCGCCAACCCCCAATATTTCCTCTTGTATCAGAAAACACGCTATGTGATATACGTATATCTGTACGTGATGTTGCCAAGCTAATCAAAAACCTTGATTCCAGTAAAGCAACTGGCCCTGATGGTATTCCAATTATAGTACTCAAAAAACTTCAACCTGAACTAGCGCCCATACTTACAAAACTGTTTAAACGTTGTCTTAAGGAGAATAGTTTCCCATCTCCCTGGAAAATCTCATCAGTATGCCCTGTATTTAAGAATTCAGGTGATCGCTCATCCCCCTCTCAGTACAGGCCAATAAGTCTCCTGTGCGTCATGAGTAAGTTGCTAGAATCTGTATTAAATTCAGAAGTAATCAAACATCTCAACAAAAATAACCTTCTTAGTGACACTCAATATGGTTTCCGTTCTGCTAGATCTACAGCAGATGTCCTTACAGTTATATCTCATAGGATTAGCAAATCTCTCGACGGTGGCAATCTTTCTAGGGCAATTGCTCTTGACATATCTAAAGCCTTTGATAGGGTATGGCATAAAGGTTTACTTCATAAGATCGCTAGCTATGGTATAGCTGGAAAAGTCTTCTCAATTATTAAATCATTTCTTTCTGATAGGTTCATAAGAGTAGTAGTTGAGGGGCAAAAATCAGAAGCTCACAGTATTAATGCCGGTGTCCCTCAGGGATCCATCAACTCTTTTCCTGATCTACATTAATGATCTTCCAAATCATATCCTTATATCATTTGTAGACATTTATGCTGACGACACTACCATTTATGGTACCACATCTAAGACAGTAAACGAGCAAGTTCTCTCCAATTCTCTCTCCTCTGATCTTGAGCACGTAGTACAATGGGGAAAGGAGTGGCTGGTTACTTTTAATGCATCTAAAACCAAGTTTCTCTCTTTACATCATCAACATTCTAATCCACATTTGTCATCAATTGAAATGAATGGCTCTCGTCTTCAGGAGGCCTCAAATTTTGACAAGCTTCTGGGCTTGACCATTACTCCTGATCTTAAATGGAACACGTATATCAAATCTGTTGCCAAGGCCGCTGGAAAAATGGTGGGATCTTTCTATCGATCCAGTAGATATCTCACTGCTGATGCTATTCTCTATCTATATAAGAGCCAGGTACGTCCAAGGATGGAATACTGTTGCCACATCTGGGCAGGAGCTGCTAGAAAGGACTTGTCCTGCCTTGATAGAGTTCAAAATAGACTTCGTAGCCTCGTAGGAGATGTCCTTTTCTCCTCCTTGCAACCTCTATCTCACAGAAGAGATGTTGCGAGTTTGTCTCTGATGTATCGTTATTTTCATGGAAAGTGTTCAACTGAGCTTCAATCTATGGTCCCCCCTCGCCAAACTTTCACAAGAAACACTCGTCTAGCTGTAAACACTATCAATAATTTCCCCCACTCTTTATCTGTGCCTAAACCTAAACGTAGATTCCATGAACAAAGCTTCTTTCTTAGAACTGCACGCCTGTGGAATTGTCTTCCGTTTTCCTGCTTTCCGGCTGACTACAATATGGTTTTGTTCAAGTCTAAAGTAAATAAGTTCTTGATGAGCCGTTCCATATAAGTTATTAAATTTACCAAATTTTCATTACTAATGATTACTATATTGACCAACTTCTACTGTACACTCTTTAACCCTTATCCTTGAGTGGCCTCTGGGCCTTGATAATGTGGTGATGATTTTGTAAAAAAAAAAAAAAAAAAAAAAAACATCAATTTTATGGGTATGGCATGATCTTGCCCATAATTCTCAGCTTAAATGCTGAAGGAATATCTGCATCTAAATCAGAAGTCTCTGATAGGTGATGGCCGTAGTGTTTGGTCCTCCAATGTAACTATCAAATGCTATTATAGCCTTACTAAAGTGCTTTACTGAGAAGAGTTGCATAGTCATCAGCAATTCAACAATACGTCTTTTTTTTCTAACCATTTATATATAACCTTTTTTTTCTAGTCATTTCAGTCGATGGAGAAAAGAACATCCGTCAAGAACGTTATGTTCCACTTTTTGATAAATCCTTGAGTACTGCGTTATCTGAACTCTGCTGTTTTATAGCAACCATCAGTTGTATTTTGTTTGGTTTGCGTAACAGATGTTTTGCCTTGAAGAGGAATGGTAGGTGTAATGAAAGTTCATGAGCCATCACCTCATCACGGAAAGATAAAGAGTTTGCAACATCACAAGAAATATTTTGAACAAAAGAATCGGGTCTGTTATTTTGTTCTTAGCAACATCAACTGCTACACTAGATGTCAGGATCTTGGCTTTCATAGACCACCTGCACAAAACAAAAACAGTGATTGACCCTCCATTGCTCCCAGTATTTCTTAGCCAATGGTAAACATTATTGTAGAAAGAGGACACCGGCACAGAGTCTATAACCCACCCACCCGCCGATGTTCAGACATTCCACTTCCTCTGATGAGTTTTCCGGTAGATTTTAAGGGACGCCTTACAACATGTAAGCTATTCATAAACCTATGGAACACTGACAGCATATCATGTTCCAGAGTCAATGTAAATAAGAGTATGAATGCATCAAATTTGTTAGCAGCTCGTGTCGTTTAGCTCAAAGTGAACGATATTGCCAGGCTGACGCACTTACGGGCCGGAATAAGAATATTTTTGAAAAAAACTTAAGCGAAATATAGTTAGTGTAACGAACATGCTACAAGAGTAAATAAAAAAAAAGAAATTGCTAGTCAACATCAAATATCGTTTGGTCAGGTGCAAAGGTATTTATATCTAACTTTTTCTATTTATATTAGACTAGCAGAATTGCTCGGATACTTAAAAAAAACTAAACAGAAGTTAAATAATACGACGTGCGTTCCAAACGTAATACCTCCTATTTTTTTATTTCACCTGAATGGATTAGCAGGAGCTGCAAATCGCATTGCTGACGACTGAATTCATACATCTATGACCTGAAATTTTCATCACTCTGTTGCAGTTCTCGACGGTCTGTTACGCTAGAAAAACAAACGCTGTCATGTACGTGCGTCAAAATCAGAGATGCGTCATTTAATTGCTGGAAAAAAGTGCATCGCCAATGGTGATGAATAGATAAAAAAATGGGGGGGAGCAAGAAAGTCGCAAGTTTTAATGGTACCACTCCCATCTTCTAAGCTCTTCAACTTTCTTGGTTAAAAAATAGCAAACTTTATTTTGGAACTACCATTCGTATGTATAACATCTTTATATTACAATCTACTTCTGTTTTTCGCTCTTTTGCTGTTCATCTATCTTTCTCTCTTTTTGGATCCGCCATTGACCACTCTTCTCGCCCCTTTCTTCTCCTCCGCTTCTTCCATACCTCTTTCTTTTTTGATGTGTTAAAACGAGATTATTTTATCATGTCCTTGAAAATGGAATAGAAGTGAAACAAACATGTGTATAATAGCGTTCTTGATTTTGTTATTGAGATAGTGTATCTACGAACTGCATGTATGCCTCCAGTGAGCAACGTGTGTGCGAGCTTCGTTGGTTGTACACTTTTGTGTGTGTTTAACGTTGTTTATCAAGTGCCTCCTCCCCTCTCTCTCCGGGAACTATACTGGATTGTGATATGCGTACTGTCGTTTTAAAACCAGGCACAAGAGAAAGAAAAACGATATGTTTGGTTTTATATAGTATGCGCACAATTTGGGGACTTAATATCCATTGTGATGTATCACATAATAATATAATGTTCTAAATATAATAAGTTAACTAAAAAAACAATCTATGATTTTTATGAAGTGTGTTCTCTTTTAAAGGCCACGTTTCAAAATGTGAGCTGAATTGGGTTATTAGTTTGCATATTATTATTACTTTAGTGAAGCAAGTTTTCAAAACAAAGAAAATTTTTAATTTTGTGGGTTTATAAAGAATTGTATTCTCATCATCATCATCATCATCATCATCATAGTCTGCTTTCGATGCGGACACGTAAATAAAGGAAAATATACTGTCGGCGTCTTTTTTCAAATTTAACTTAGTCGATGTTATTACCAAACATTTAAATTTGTTAGCATTTTGAAATGCCGGGCGCTGTGTGCAAAACGCTACCTCAGTGGCTTTGTAAGTTTAAGATTTTTAGCAACCTGCAAATACAACAAATATAACAGCCAATTCTGTGTCTGTCCTGGACTGACCAGACACCTGTCAATTACGGATCAAATTGAATAAATTCAATGAACACAGTATTTCCTACTAAAAAAACAAGTGTGCGTGTTTTAATTATAACAAATTCAGAAGTGATAATCCACTGGCGATAATGCCAGCGAATGCTATTTTCGAAACACTATTTCTATAACTCAATTTTAAAATTTTCGCAAAGTGCCTGGAAGTAAGCCATTTTTTCCCAAAAAAAGTTGATGAACCGTCAAACCGTTAATATTTTCTTGAGCATATGCGCTTCGAATTTGTTGAACTTTTTACTTGTTTCTCTTGGTTAAAGTGATCCAGAACCCTCCCAATTTATTACACAAATATCAAACTTACAACACATCAATGTATTTGATATCCCGCCAATTTTATTGCATAGTGGGACTACAGGAGACTAAACCTGTTCCCCACCAGATTTAACTGCTGAGGAGGTGCTAGGCACCCAGTCGCATAAAGCAATAGCAATGCCCATTTAATTTGAATGTTTAGCGATGACAAATCGACGAATATGTCATTTCAAACTTAAACGTGATAAAGCAATCGATTAACATCCAGAGAGGTATTCTAATAGCATTTTTTGGAATCATCCAAAATATTTGAACTCTTGTGCGTAATTAAAATATTAGATTGGCACATTTTTGGCATTTTAATGGCGATGTCGATAATCTTTGTTTAACCGGTTGCAATCAGTCGACCGGAACACAAATTGCTGATAACAACTGATATTGGAAAAGAATGTTTGAAGAAACGAAAAGTTTGCAAATCGTTTTTATTGCTTTTAGTGTTCTTTTTGTTTTTCTTAACCAAACACTGTGATAGTTTAATCAAGTACCGCTCAGCCGTTATTTGTGATAATAAACGATTATTTTATCGAAGCAGCGCAGCAACTTCATCGCTGCTTCATAAACGATACCAGAAATACTTAGGAAATTAAGATATAAGTGATTCGATAGCATCTCTAACATACGCGTTTTCTCAGGTTTTAAGTTAAGACCGTTTGTCTGGTTATTTCGAATATCAACCTTTTTAATGCTAAATGCAGTCATTTTATAAACGTTATTGATAACGTAAAATATTCATATAATAATGTATTTTGTATTCATATATTTTAGAATCTGTTCAATCCCAATATAAGACTTACAATTACTAAAAACGATTATATTTGCTCTTGCATGGATTTTAAAGTGACAGTCTGGTATTTTAATATAGCCTTGTGTTAGGTTTACGCTTTCTATTTAAAACTAGGTCTGATTAATACCATCGAGAAACGTAAGGGATTATTTCATAGTTTTATGGAAATCATTGGGAACGAAGCATGACGCCACTTGATGTAAGGAGCTGACAAAAACGAAATGTGATTATTTCAAAGACAGCAGACGCCTATTAGCTTTCGTTTTGAAAATATTAAGGCTACAGGTAGGATGCAAAACAATAACCAGGAAGAGAGTTTGCAGTTCTTGGCCAGAAGTTACTGGAATAAGAAGCTGTATTACAATGAGGTATAAAAATAGAATTGATGGAGACCTCTAAACTAACAACCCCAACCGAGCAGGGACAAAGGAAGGATGGAATAGATCAAACAATTCGGAATAAAACAGACCATGATATTATTTAGAGAAACAACTAAGGCTAGCAGCATGACGTCTATGAAAGAGAGTGAGAGAGAGAGAGAGAGAGAGAGAGAGAGAGAGAAAGGATGTAGAGAAATAGAACAGGTGAGATCAATCAAATTACAGATGCTCTGTTCTATATTTTATTAAGAACCTCCAAATGGGTCAGAGATTTACCAATCCAAATATAACAGCAATACTCCATACATGATCTGATACTATAAGAGATAGAGAGTAACCTCAGGCGTGAGAAAGTGTTTGGCGATATAGAAATAACCGACTTTACAGTAAACAGAGATGTAATGTACACAAATAAGTGACTCCACAGTTACTAAAGTTCCCGAATTGTGGTCTGTCCCCCCCCCACCCCTGGATGTACTTAAAGCTACTTCTCTGGGCAATGTTTAAGTAGCCAGCGTTTAAGTAACTGATGGAGTTATGCGATGGGTAGGCAGTAGAAAAAATTCTTAATAAAAAATATTACAAAAGGTTCGGAAAAGTGTATTTCGGAGTGTAGGTTAATGTGGCGTGTATATCGGCGAACACCTTACTCAAGGTTGTCCGAGGCAATTTTCTGCCGTTCGCATCGTGTGCGTTTCTAAGATGATTGAAAAATAAAAGTATTTTTTTTTTACCAGACCCCCCCCCTCATTTGTTTGAGGGTATTAAAGAACATTTATGCGTGGATTTAGTACAATTCCTAACATTTAAATGAAAACGAAGTAAATGTGTAAACCAAGTAATAGCATAACTTTGTTCCGAAATGTTACATGCAATAAAGTTATTAAAAATAATGTTACATACAATAAAATTCTTTTTGCATTATCGGCTAAGTGCCTACATTTTGCCTCCCACGTGTGGGCTTTTCGTCATCTTGATTTCACTGAAAATCCGTCGCCTTTATCTAAAGTTTTAGACAGACATGATGATTGAAACGTCTTGTCAGACGAGTGCCACTCCCTCAGACACTTAAAGTCCATGAGCCCAAATGCCTGAGGGAGTATCTATACAAAGATAATGCTACAGATTCTGACCTTTGTACGACAGCTAAGTCTCTCTCTCGGTTCAAAATGTTGAGATCCAGCAACAAGCAAGAGCAAGATAGCCAGCAATAAATTAAAATGCAGACCAGCTTAATGCGGGTACTGGTCTCCCGCTTTATGGTTTTTTATATCAGAGGTTTGCTTCTCCTAGAAATGTTGCCTTCACCATGGCTTACCGGAGCCCTCTCCACCCCAATACACATATACACACACACAAATATACACGGTGCTAGTTGGCCGTTGACCCAGAAAAAAGGGTTCATTCGCCCTTTGGAAGGTCTTGTTTTTAATCCTTCAGGGAGACTAGCCGCCCTCCTCACCAAACAAGTCTGGACAAGTTTAGACAGGCATACAAACATGCATACATACATAAATTTAAACAGACAGGTGAGATTTATGGGTGGATAGAAGTTGTTGATAATCAATGACTCTTAATTTTTTGTATCATTATTTTTCATGGCAAAATTGATTGCAGTATAAATGTTGTTATATAGGAAGAGAGAACATTTACGTTTGAATTTGTGCAACAACAAATAACGCAAGAGAATTAGATTTACGTTGTATGTATAGACGACACGCGTCAGAAACCCAGGATCTATTCCCCGAGGTTTATTTAAGTGAAAAATCACTGTATAATCGGAAAGACAAGCCAGGTGGATACGCACGGGAGAGATCGAAAGACAGACTAATAAATAGCTAATCTGGCTACATTTAGTTGCATTTGTGCGCCCACGCCCATCTTTCTCTCTCTCTCTCTCTGCCATAAGGGACGAAGCACAAGAGAAGTCTTCTCTATCTGAAGTTTCGTCAGAAAAGAAACAAAATAATCTCTGTTTAGAAGAGCTTTCGCAAACTTCCGTTTATGTGTCACCTCTAACCGTTAAAGTGTCCTGCAAACTTTTCTATCTAAACAAGGTCCTCGTTGTAATATTGTTTCCAGTCATGCAGTGAATGGTTGAGAAGTTTATAACTATATCCTCTCACTTTCTTTCTCTTTCTTCTCTCTTCCAATTCAACCACTTTCGAGTAGAGTAACTGAGTTACAAGATATGTCCAATAGGTAACATTCCAATCATCATTGATATCCTAGAAATAGGATTTGCAAAGAAAATAAATCTAGTCTCCAGCCTATTTTATTGTGAATTCTACCCATCAGAAGAAAATAAATCGCTTCAACAATAAAGTGTTAGGAAACAACGCATCCACGTGTGAGAAAGAGAATTTGGCCATACAAGTCTTTTTGTGGTATTAAGTCATTGTGCGACAATAACAACAACAGGAACAATAGCAACAACACAAACAATCAGATAAAAGAATAACACGTAGGTCAAAATAAAAATAATACAAGAAATATAGAAAGAGCATTGTACAACTCGAAGCGATATTCTGAGATTGTTAATATCACATACAATATTGTTGAAGAAGATGGAAGGTTGAAGAATGAGAACATCATTAAAAACCTTTCTTAACTTCTGAAGTACTTCTTTTTCTACAGAAGTCAAAGCTCGAACTTCATCGCCACTTCTCCATACATCTGCTCCCTTCACTGGCTCCATTGTCTCAGAGTCATTGATCTCATCTGCCTTAGATCTTTCAAACTCCTTCTCATCACTTTCCCTAACCATAGCATTCCATTCCTTCTCACTTGCCCGCCTCCCATCATCGCTTACATTTCCCTTCTGCACTTTCACTCTCTCTCTCTCTCTCTCTCTCTCTCTCTCTCTCTCTCTCTCTCTCTCTCTCTCTCTCTCTCTCAGTGCTTTTATCAGAGCTAGTTTCATCAATTTTACTTTCGCTATTCATTTCATTCCTAACCATCCCTTCAATCTCCTCCCTTGCAATCACTGAAAGTAGGTTGTTATTTTTAATTTGTTTTAACTCGCGACACTCCTAGCTCCTCTTTCTCCTCTAGATTCCCACTTTTCCTTCACTTTTCGAGTATATCCACCAGATTTAGTACTTCCACTTCTTACAAAGTATTCCCACAATACTCTTCTTTCCCCATCCGTCCATGGTTTTTTGACATTTCCTGTTCCAACTCCCTGCGTGTCTTTGGATCCTCTCTGCCAATTCTCACTGCCCCTACATCCACCGACATCCTCAAAATTTCGAACAGTTGTATAATGACGACAGGACCCACCCTGTTTACCAGTGGGACACCTGCCGGCGTGAGACGATCGCAAGATATTCCAGCCTCATTCACGTCGTTATTTTCAATAGTATGATTTGACATTCTCCCATAAATGGGGTTGGTGAATTTTAGGTTACACCACAACCGATGGTTTTATTGAGACTTCATCTGTATGAGGGTTCCCCAGCAAGGTTAAAGATCCCCACCCGACCTGTCTCCTCCACCCTCGCTACTATTACCACTACCACCACCAACAACAACAAAATTAAAATTTACAATGATCATAGTAACACTAATAATAGGAGTAACGACAATAGCAATGACAACAAAAACAACAAAAACAGCTACAATAATAATAATAACATACTGCTACTACTACTATTAATAATAATAATAATAAGTAGAAATAGTAGTTATTTTCCTGATCCTTCATGAAATCACATTCGACGCTCCTAATCCGCAAGTAAGTAAGAAACAAATGGCAACTGATTTTCCTAATTAATTGAATTATGAATTTTTTGTTTAATGAAATTCGTATGAGTTAGCATGTTACATATTTCTTGGTCTAATTGATTCTGTTTTTCGTATTCTTGCAGGTGAAAATTGTCAACATCCCTAAGTTAATTAAGTACCATAAAACTTACTGGATTTGAACTTAGCACATCTAGGCCACCAGTCGTTATCGTTATCCATTTAATCACCTACCTAAATTTTAACTAAGAAAGTATAATAAAAAATGTGTAGAAATAATTCGTAAAATGAGCAGTAAATTCAACTTTTATTATAAATTGAAATTCTAATATAAAAGTGTCATATTTCGTAGTATTAACACTTATTAAATCTGATTTCAATGAAAATAATTACTTCTCGTCTGCTTTTTTTTCACATATACGAAATAAGTTCTATTAATGTACGATGTCGATTTTGAACGAATCATCATTTTTAGTCGCCTGCAAGCGATTCTGTAAGTCACTCCGTCGGTCGGTCGGTCTGTCTGTCCGTAACACTTTTGTGCTTGGCCTTTTTGGTTAAGATTAAAGGTCTGTTGTTAATACATGCTGTTCTTAGCTTTTCTTGGCCTTTTGGCCAAGATCAAAGTGTAGTATCTGTCCGGCAGATACTGCAAGCAAAGACCATATGTGGGGGAAGCCCCACATATAAGACCTTAGTCAATGTAGGGGAAACCCTTCATACTAATTGTCACTATCCAGCTCCCCTACTCCCCGGAGAGTTGGTCCCCATTTCCCCTTTACTCCTCACATTAAAAATCGGCCTTGTGCCTAACTTGCTCGGTGGGGGAGCAAATAAATACAGCTTTTCTTGGCCTTTTGGGCAAGATCAAAGTGTAGCATCTGTTCCGGCAGATACTGCAAGCAAAGACCATATGTGGGGGCAACTGCACATATAAGACCTTGGTCAATGTAGGGGCAACTCTTCATACAAATTGTCACTATCCAGCTCCCCTACTCCCCGGGGAGTTGGTTCCCATTTCCCCTTCACTCCTCACATTAAAAATCGGCCTTATGCCTAATTTGCTCGGTGGGGAAGCAAATAAATACCCTTTTCTTGGTTTTTTGACCAAGATCAAAGTGTAGTATCTGTTCTTACTACATGCCGTACTTATTGTGATATAAACTGTGTGATTACTTTTCTGTATTAATTTTATGTAAAATGATCACCCACTTAACAATCAGTCAGTCTCAAAGCCATTCAAGTCGTTCTCCAGATCATTTAAGTTGTTTTTGAAGGATTCCAATTATTTTTAAGCAGTTAAGTCATTCTTAAGTTTATTCAATTCATCCTTAAGTTCATTAAAGTCATTATAAGTCATTTACTTTTTATTTATTTAAGTCATTTCAACGCATTTTTCGGTCATTTTAGTTTATCTTTAAGAATTTCATGTCAATCCTACATTCACGCATTCATTCATTCATTACACGAGAGCACGCGACTAATGGCTATCGGCATTGTTATTTAGCGTGTGCGTATTAGCAGTTTTGAAGACGTGCTAACTAGCAAAGGTAGGGACTAGCAGAAGTATTATACAGACGATATACAACAATCATGTATCACCTAGTTGGAAAAAATTGAAACTATGAATCAATGTTTTAAATCACTTTCATATACAGATACAAATAGCATTACACCACTTACAACGTTTAGCCATTTTTGTACATAAGAAAAACTGAAAAGAGTCCCCCCTCGCCAATCTTTCACGGTGAACACCCATCTAGCTGAAACCATTGTCAATAATTTCCCCCACTCTTTATCTGTGCCTAAATCAAAACGTAGATTCCATGAACAAAGCTTCTTTCTTAGAAGTGTACGCCTGTGGAACTCTCTTCCGTTTGCCTGTTTCCCTCCTGACTCAACTCGGATGTCTTCAAGTCCAACATAAATAAATTTCTGATAAATCGCCTCCTTAAGTATGAAATTTTACAAAATCTTGCCATAGCTTGCCTTAAAAGCAATAACACGTAGTTTATACCATCGATCAATGTCAATACTCCCATCAGATGGCAATCATTTTCCTTTTTTTAACGCTTATCATCGAGTGGCTCTTGGTCCCAGTAGTAAAACGGTGATAAATTATCAAGTGATGCCAAAAATTGATGCAAGTCAGACTGATGTCATATATACTAGCAGGTCGCCCGGCATTTCCCGGTCGTAAAATACGAATAAATATTATATTTTAATTCATGCAAGTTTCTTATTTATTACAAGCCTGCGTGCCCGGCGTTGCCCGGGTGTTTGGAGGTGTGTGTTGAGTAAAAAAAAAAATAATGGTACGCGGGCAGGCTGGCTCGAGCCTGTACTGCGAAGGAGGAAAAGAACGTAAAAAAAAAAAACGTGATGTGTTTGCTGTTACGCTCATCGCCAAACCAGAAAGAGCGTAGGTTTAAATTAAGGCTAGTCGATCAAAAATAGGCGATGATTTTTTAAAATATCGGCGACGAAAGCGACTCTTCCCTTAGAAAAGTGTCCAATTGAGAGTGAAGGAATTAATATCTTTAGCCAATTTTTCGATATTTGCCGTCCAAAGGGTCGGCTTCAAAACGATAACATTTTCGTAAAAATCCGTCGCCTCTTTCGAAAGTTTTAGGCAGACATGCAAACATACATACATGATTGAAACGTCTTGTCAGACGAGTGCCACTCCCTCAGACACTTAAAGTCCATGAGCCCAAATGCCTGAAGGAGTATCTATACAAAGATGATGTTACAAAGTCTTAGGTTTGTACGACAGCTAAGTCTCTCTCTCGGTTCAAAATGTTGAGATCCAGCAACAAGCAAGAGCAACAAGTTAAACTGCAGACCAGCTTAATGCGGGTACTGGTCCCCCACTTTATGGTTTTTTAAATCAGAGATTTGCTTCTCCTAGAAAGGTTGCCTTCGCCATGGCTTACAGGAGCCCTCTCCACCCCAACACATATATGCATACACACAAATATACACGGGGCTAGTTGGCCGTTGACCCCGAAAAAGGGTTCATTCGCCCTTTGGAAGATCTTACATACATACATACAAAGAGATGATATTTATATTATAGAAGATTTCAGAGCCAATTCTCTATTATTATCAATAATGATTTCAAATGTTATATAAAAATATATGACGGGCCCCATCCGCTAAAATTGAAACCAAAACGTTTAGCATTCCAACGTTAGTTGTTATTTATCTACTCAGCGTTGTTACTGTCTGAGCTACTGATAGATGGATGCAAGAAGTTAAATACATCGTCTAGAATCTTCTGAACGGTTCAATATTCAAAGCGTCGAGCGAATTGAAAGTGCCAGTCACCAAGTTCTCCTCATCCAACTTGTCATTCTTTATTCTAGCAACCAAACGAAAAGCATTTATTACATGCTATCTCACTGAAATATGTAGAGTTTCTGGCGCCTCCGTGACAAGTAAATAACAGAATGAAATCGGCTAATGGCACATCGCGTTACCGAAGTTCCGACCACGAAGAGTATTTACGGTTAAATCGTGAATAATAAAATATCATGATTCCGAAAACGTATCTCTGCTGGCAGGTATCTAAAAGCAACGTACAAGTATTTTCATTGCATAATTATCTAACTATCCATAAACCTATAAAATAGAGATTTTTCTCGCTCGGACATTGATATTAAAAGCCTATTTTTAGCATTTCGAAATTACTAAAATAATATACTCGGTCATGGATATACGATCGACTTCATGAAGTTAACTTATTTGTATACTACATTGAAAAACGAGTGTTCAGTAATTAATTGTGGTTCTTTATTAGATGATTGGTTAAATTTAACTATTACGCTAAATTTGTTTTATGCATAGTTTCTACATTGTGAATAATTGCATAGGATGAAAACTTTTAGCACAGGAATATACATATATATATATATATATATATATATATATATATATATATATATATATATATATATATATTAGTGGCCTGGCAGGGCCACAGGAAGCAAAACCAAGCAAAAAGCACCGAAGCGAAAGTCATCCCAACGCAGCAAAACTAAAGCTGGCTTGCTAGGAAACAAGACATATGCTAAGTTAGGCATATTTTATAGGACCATAGATATGAGCATTTCAATATTCAATTTGGCGACGCGTATAGATATATATATAGATATATACATATATTGATATACTACTTTTGGGGGCAATTTTAAAAGTTCGAAATCTCGGCAACTACTGATCAGAATTTAACAAGTGAAGGCTCGTTTGAAAGCTAATGTCCTGACTTGTGTAGTGGGCAATATGACATTTGCCCTTAAGATCGCACGTTTCAATAAGTGAGGGATCAGTTTCTATATTAATTGAACGGACAATAAGCACCCACTTTTTGGCCACCTGGATGGATGCTCATTTTACGTTAAATTAATATAGAAAACTGATCCCCCAATTTATAATTTCTTTATATCCTTGTAACAACTCGTTTCCTGTGATTTTTACTGTTGTTTTCGTTTTTTACTGTTATTTTCGTTTGATTACAAATATTTCTTATATGTTATACCTCTCCTCCGTGGTTTCCATACATAAAGTAAATTTCATAGTGTATAAAGATTATTTGATGCAGGAGATATTCATAATTATACAAGGCTTATTTGATACTAGAGATATGCATAATCGTACCCTATTTCCAAAAGAGGGGAGATACAGCATATTAGAAATTTTTGGAATCAAGTCTCCCCTTGCTGTTATTTCAAATCATTTTAAACCATAGCAGCAAGTTTTAGTCTCTTCTCCATCAAGGCTAAAGGTTTGTGGCATATATATATATATATATATATATATATATATATATATATATATATATATATATATATATATATATATATATATGGTTTAGTATTTTCCTCGCTCTGACATTAAAGTTAAAAAACTTTTTTTTTATGTAAATGTTATTTTTTTTAAAACATACTGAATCAGGGACATAAAAATGACGAGACCAGAAAGTTAACTAATTTGCATACTCTTTTGAAAAACAAGCAGTAATCAATTACTTATTCATTTGTATTGTTTATTAGTAGATGATTGAATTCATTTCACTATTACGTTGAATTCTATTTATGCATAGTTTTTACATTCTGCGTAATTGTTCTGAATTTTAGATGAAAATTTATAGCACACGAATATACATATATATATATATGTATATATATATATATATATATATACGACTACTTAATTTTATCACATAAATTAATATATGAAAATATAATTATATGTGTAAATTTCCTGTATTTACTTCAAGAGTGCTCAATACATAGGTAGAGCTAGGTAGTAAGTTATAAAATATATATGGCAATTAAGCTACACATAATATTCAGCGTTTCATTCACGTGTGAATGCGTAGGTTTAAAATAGGTCAGCTTACTTAGATATCTACTCTCCCCATGAAAAGCACACACAAAGGAATGGGTGAACCCAAGGTTAACTGTACCTTTCTCCTGAAAGTGTCCGCCCGTTAACTAATTAGGATGGGTGCGGTGAAAACTAGGAAGCTGATTGGCTAACTAAAAATTCAATAGCGGGTGCGTATATAAAAACGCGAGGTAACCACAACTCTTTGCATAAGCCTGACGAATTCTCACGGGAATGAAACGCGGAATATTCTGTGTAGCTTAATTGCCATATATATGTTTCGAACTTACTATATACGTATATATATATATATATATATATATATATATATATATATATATATCGTACGCATAGTTTCTACATTCTTCATAATTGTTTTGAATTTTAAATTAAAACTTTAAAGCACACGAGTATATATATATATATATATATATATATATATATATATATATATATATATATATATATATACAACGCCGGCAAAAAGTCAAATATGAACAGGTAATATTATAGAAGAATGAAAGGCCAATCAAATGAGGTATAGTTTGGTTAAACAGTTACATTAAATTTAGCTTAAATTTGTAGTTTTTGAAGAAGTTACAAGTGCGGATTTTCTTTTGCTGTATATATATATATATATATATATATATATATATATATATATATATATATATGTATATGTATATAACTACTTAATTTACTCACATAAAATCAATATACGAAAGTATAGATTTATGCGTAAACTTTAAGTATTTACTTCAAAAGTGCTCAATGCGTAGGTAGAGCTAGTTAGTAAGTTATAAAATGTATATGGCGATTACGCTACACTGAATAATCCGCGTTTCATCAACTCTAGGACTCTTCAGGCTTATGCGCAAACTCTGTGGTTGTCGTTTTTATATTCGCGCATAAGCCTGAAGAGTCCTAGATTGGATGAAACGCGGAATATTCAGTGTAGCTTAATCGCCGTATACATTTTATAACTTACTATATATATATATATATATATGTGTGTGTGTGTGTGTGTGTGTGTGTGTGTGTGTGTGTGTGTGTGTACCCGTCGTTGACTGGACTCAAAAACAGCCTACAGAAAATGGACTCTGATTTATGAAAGTATGATAGGTTATGAAAAGGAAGGGTTGTAAAGAGATAGCTTCGAATTTGGGGGTACAAAACCATAGAGAAATATGATGAAAGTAAAAATAAAATAGATAAATCCCATAATTTATTATACCATACCTGTTCACACTGAAACACTTATCACAGTATTCTGTGGATCTATATTAAAAAACCTTGTTAAACTTTGTGACGTATTTCCATTCTATGGAGGTCAGGTGCGAACGAACACCCCCATAATTTTATTATACAATAATTCTTCAAACTGAAACATAATTATCAAAGTATAATTACGCAGATATGAAAAGTCTTTATTAAATTTTGTGCCTATTTACATTGTATGGAGGCCAGCCGCGAACGCAGACCCCAGAATTTTATTATAGCATCCCTATTTAAGCTAAAACATACTTATCAAAGTATTATTATGTACATCTATATCAAAAACACTTGTAAACATTTGTTTTTTAAATTTTAAATTTTTTATTTCCATACTTTCGTAACCAGGCGCGTACGCAGACTCCACAATTTTATTATACCATCCCTATTTTAGTTAAAACATACTTATCAAAGTATTATTATGTACATCTATATATTATATACTTGTAAACGTTTTTTTTTTAATTTTTAAATTGCTTATTTCCATACTTTGTGAACAAGGCGCGTACGCAGACCCCACAATGTTAATGAATCATCATCATGCCAGATCAAACATACCCATTCGTGTGTCTTGATACATCTTCTATCATTATATGTGATCAGTTTTCTGTAATAGTCGACGATATAGGAGCCTATTCGTGACCAGACATGCACACAGACGTTCAGCTTTATATATAATATATATAATATATATATATATATATATATATATATATATAATATAATATATATAATATATATATATAAGTGACCTTGTCAATTTGTGTGCAAGAATTCTCTACCGAACTCTCTCTCAATGATTGAATAAAGCATTACCTTTGCAAATTAAAACATTTATACCTCACAGTCGCTTAACGTTTAACTTTTCGTGTCCATATATCGGTAGATAGACGATAACGATGCTAGATAGATCAATAGCAACTACGGCTGGTGTGCTAAACATTCTAGATTTGATTATAATGTATGGTACGCAAGACATGCAGTAGCGTCCAAAACTAAAGGAACCAAAATTTAAAACCTAATATTTGTTAGAAATAACAATTGTGAAAAGCTGAAATCTTGACAACTGGTAGTTGTTATCATCCATAATAACATACTAAAATTTGAATCATTTGCAAAGTATAGAAAAAGAATTATAACAATTATTTATTTATTTTAAAAATATTAACGTTCAAAAGTAAGGGACAAAATTGAGAGAAACAAGGTAAACAGCCGAAAAAACAATAAAAATACATGTACAATCAATATTTAGTAAATGAGCCCTTGTTCTCAATGACAGATGCACATCTTCGACTACAAGAACGAATCAGTTCTTGACAATCCTCAATACTAATTTTAGGCTATTCTTCTTTAAGCTTCACCCACAAATCCTCCGTGTTAGTCGGATTTCTTTCCATAACTTTCGCTCTTAAGATCTTCCAAAGATTTTCTATTGGATTTAAGTCAGGACTTTGCGGTGACCAATCTATAATTTCGAAATCTTGCTCGCTAAGGTAACTCATTACCACCTTCTCATGGGGCATTATCTTGCATAAAGGTAGCCCTATCGAAACCTGAATTCTATATGATTGGCACAACATGATATTGAACAATGTTTTTATAGATTTGTGCGTTTACACGAGTTTGTAACCGAACAAAGGCGTTTATCTTGGCTAGGAAACATTCCAAATACCATGACGCTTCCGCCCAAACTAGACATTTTTCTTCGTATACTTTGCATTTAATCTTTCACCAATACGTCTCTTTACATTGTATTTTCCATCATTTCCAAATAAATTTAACTTACTTTCATCACTGAAAAATACTTTTGCCCAAGTTTCATATGTCCAAATTACATAACTGTCTCTTAATCTTCGAACTAACAAGTGGTTTCTTCCCTGGGGTCGATTAAATAGCCATATTTCTTGCAGTCGTCTAGAAACAGTCTGTCTTGACACATTAACACATGAGGTACTATCCATAACCCTTTTAATTTCTGTGCAAGACTTAAAACTGGGCTTTAATGACATACGCAGCATTATTCGATCTTCTCTTGCCGAAGGTTTGTGGGGTCGGCCGGTTTTAAAAGTACTAACTACTTTGCCAGTATCATTGCAGTATTTAACAACCCTGCCTATAATACTCTTGGAACGTTTCATTTTCTCTAAATTCTCTCTAATGGTGTGTTTTTCCTTATGTAGCTTCACAATAGCTTATCTCACAGAGTAATCACGTTTTTGAAGTTTCGCCATTGTCCCGGCTGATACAATGTTTATAAATGACCAAGTAAGACTTATTCTTTAGAGGAAATCACAAAAATTGAATATAGCATACTGTTTACATTGTTTTTCTCAATTTTGTCCCTTACTTTTGGACGTTCCTATTTTGAAAATAAATAAATAATTGTTATAATTCTTTTCTGTCCTTTGCAAATGATTCAAATTTACGTATGTTATTATGGATGATAACGACTACCAGTTGTCAACATTTCAGCTTTTCACAGTTGTTATTTCTAACAAATATTAGGTTTTAAAATTTTGTCCCTTAGTTTTGGGCGTTACTGTATTTTTTATAACTTTTTAAATCATTGCTATATATTGGATAATTATCAATGGAGAATTAGTTGTATAAATTATTTATATAAAGTAGTAATTTTCGTGCGTGTGTGGGTTTCTGTGTGTAAAACTTATGGCGTGACCGCCTAGGAGAGCGGTATTGCTCCCCATTGGGGGGGGGATTAATGCCTACTAAAACACTGAGTGAGGCCGGATAATTATGCTGAGATTGTCTGTTAAGCGTTAATTGGATCCCGGACAGCGGCGAGTAACCTATCAAAAGGGGTGGATTTATTTTGTTTTTGTAAAGCAGACATATTTTATTGTTTGAGAAAAGTGACAAGAGATGTCAGATTAATGTAGAATGAAATCATGTATTCGTTTGTCCTGACGAGCCCATGCTCAGGCAGTCTGGCTTTCTGAGTGCGAGGGGTCAAAGTGTTAACCTTTTGAGCATGTGAATAGATTCAAGTTCTGATCTCGGATTCGCAAGCCTGGCAGGGTGCACACACGCAAAAATTCAGGAATTCCCCAAGGGATGTGTTAAGTTCTGATTGGTCTGGGGAACAGCTTACTCAACCCCATCACCATCCAATATAAGCAAATGCCCGAACCGAAATTAGAAGATCGAAGCCGAATCTCGAGAGAAACACACGCTCCCAAGAAACGCCACTCCCTCTCTCCATCACGGCCGCTTTCGTGAAGAATGAAGAATAAGATCTTGATTGTTTTCTTGTGTAATCGAACGGAACAAATGTACATATGTAAACACCTGTAATTTTCGTGAATTAACTTTTTTAGTAGACTAGACCCCCCGAGTCTGTTTTCTTTTTGATTTGCATTAAAAGCTAATTGATTTTCAGCAGAAGTCGACACGAAACCTGCGACGCTGAGAATTTTGTTAAGCGCTCACAGAGGAGAAGATCATCGGCAATTGCAGTTCCAACGGGGTCAGAAGCCATCTGCTGACCTAAGCCGGGAGGCTTACATTAGTTGCCACGACGGTGATTCGACTCTGAAAAAAATGGTACGGCGAAGAAGAAAAAAAAAAGACAAAATATACTATAAAGAGAAAAAGAGAGATTGAAAACTAAGTTAAAAAAATCGACAAAAAGCATGGTACAAACAAACAAACAATATATATATATATATATATATATATATATATATATATATATATATATATATATATGTTGAAAATTTAAAAAGCCAAAAGCAATGTGAAAAGGGCCGGAATCACCAGAGTAAAGAAAAGAAAAACAAACAAATAGAAGAGTATGTTCAAGTAGAGAAATGTCTAACTGTTTATTCATCTATCATTTCTTACCTCGTTATATAATTACTTTGCAACCAAGTTGTTGGTATATCCGGTGTATATAAAGTCCATTGGTGGTATGGTACTTTGATTAATTTCTGGAGAAAATACCTCCCCTTTTCAAAAAGAAAACAAAAGTATATTCAAGATGGCGGAAGAGAACAGGACTGCAGATAGAGGTCAGGACCGCAGTAACGTGTGACTAGTTTAAACCGTATGGAGCTGGGGGTAATTTATTTTATTTATTTTTTATTCATTTATTTTTGTTATTAACATTTCTTGGCTATATATATATTTTTTTATAATCTTGTTTAATTTATTATTATTATTATTATTATTATTATTATTATTATTAATAATAATAATAATAATAATAATAATAATAATAATAATAATAATAATATTATTATTATTGTCTTAGGTAAATTATTGTTAGGAAATAAATCCTTGTAATTATTTTTACTGATATTTGTCATTTTACAGTAATGCCGTGAGGTCTACGGTTGACGCCGGGAATTTCTAAACAAACGGTGGTTAAACGGGGATGTTCATTCATCCACGCACAACGTTAATCGTAGTTTTCAATTAATGGGCTTCTCTTTATGCAATATTAAACTCAGTACTTATAATAAAGTTTAATAATATTATTTGTTTTAATTTTTACTTTTTATATTTATTATTTGGATCATTTAAATTACTGTTCTCGTTTTGGGTTTTTATTTTCACACTGTATGGCTAATGTAATCTCTAATCTTCTTAATATATTTTTTCGAACTTGGGTCTTGGAAACCATACGGAATTTCGAACTAAACATTCCACTTCGAAATTCCACAAAGGTTCTCGAGTTCTATATACAGATTTTTAAGTTCAAAATATGTACCTGGAGAATGCCGAAGGTTACATCAGCCGCAGCCGAAACATTATAAAAAATAACATCAAGGATGAGAACAGTAATTCGAATAATCCAGATAATATACATTATCAACTCTTATCTAAAAATTCTGAAACCGAAAAGTTTTAATAGTTCGATCTTCAATTAATTTTGTTTCAAATTGTTTTGTTTGTTTCTACACGTTTATGCCTTTATATTATTATTATTATTATTATTATTATTATTATTATTATTATTATTAATGTTGTTGTTGTTATTATTATTATTATTATTATTATTATTATTATTATTATTATTATTATTATTATTATTATTATTATTTAAATTACATTTCGTCCGCGTGAATAAATTTAAAACTCCCTGCCGGGTTGTGCGACAAGCAATCCTCGGCGGCAGGTAAATGTTAGGTTTTCAATTCACGAAACTTTGTTTTCTGTTAATTGGTAAAATAAAATTGGCAGAGAAAAAAACAACACCAAAATAAAACCCGCCTGTTTAATGAGAATCCAGCTGACAATATATTGCATCACTGATTGAAAACTATATTTTTATTCAATCTTATTGCGCGTTTCCATTTTATTTCAATTTCATTTGTGTTTAACAAAAAATATGAAATAAACTTAAAGAAACCATTTTTCTATAATTCATTTTACTAATTGAATTTTCGTATTTTCGAATTATGTCCGTGTATTCATGAGTATCAGATCCGAAAAGATACACGAGAATATACACTTTACCGTAAAATGTTAAACCCATTCTTTTATTCTGTGCGATTAATTGCAATCCATACAATAGGGATGAAGTTCCTGTCCGCCTTTTATTTGATTATTCTATTCCGTCAAAAATAACGGAAACAAAGTATGCTTCTCCAGTGTTTTCGCTAATATTTACATATGCCATGCAACTTTTTCTAATATAAATAACTATCATTTCTTCAGCTTATATTTAGAGTGGAAGATGTTTTTATGTACTAGAGGCTCGCCGCTTTACGAGACCCAAACGCCACGTGAATGCAAGAATTAATGAGTTTGCCTAGAGTTGTGGCCATGATGACTGAAACTGGGCGGAGTTTGATTATTTAGAATGATGATTCAACAAGAATGTGTTACCCTTAGACTTGAAAATGACCATGTTGTATTCAGCTGGGAAGCAGATCCGTGATATTTTGTTCCAGAGACGGGCAATTCTTAGAAAGAAACTTTCTTGAAATTTAGTTTAGTTTTGATGCAAAGTGCAAGAAAATAATTTTTATTTTCAGTGGTTGTAAACAGACGAGATTTTGATGTGAATGATTTACAGAAGGTGGCGATAGATTGAGACTCAAAAACTAACGATAGAGTCGGGAAATACAATAAACCACTCTTCTGTTAGAAAGAGGTGGTAGGGAGGAGAACGGAACACATCCCACAAGATTTCGGAGTCGATTTTTACTCTGCCGTGGCAGGAAAGTGTTCTCTAAACGACACCTCACGTAATGTGACAGATATACGCTATTATTGACGTATTTGAGACTTTTTTTATTACATTTTCACCCCAATCCAAGCACATTGCCACTTTTGGTGTAGGGGGCTACTATCAAGGGCAAAAACTACTGGGGTATGCGGCTAGATAATTTCGCCAGAAGTGAGACATTTTCTGGAGCGATGAAATGGTCTAACTATTTTTTAAACGACCTTAACAACGGATTTTATGTAATATTTCCATTTCAAATCTGAAGGGAAGCTCAGTCCCATAAGCTTATCAAAACTTATAAAGATTTCTTCATGGATTCAGTTGGGCAAGAGTAGTATCAGGATGTTGAAGGGTTTGAGATGAGTTACGATTAACCAGACACTTTTTCCCAATTGCACTACGTGCTTCAGATAGAACGAGAGAGAAATACAGATCTTGATTATTAATGTTCTTCGATTTATTGCCAACGATAGTTGTGTAATCTGCATACACGTCTAGAAAGGTAATTAGCGTGAGGTGATTGATAAATATCAGATAAATTTGCTGGGCTCGGCACTCAGGCATTGATATTATGTGCTTTAAGTTTCTGCCCATCAAAGACTACTTTTATACAACTATCATAGAAAAAGGATTTTTAATGGTTGAGAAGGCATTTTCAAATAATCCATAGCTATCTAGTTTGTGAAGCAATATTTTGTAGTAAACTTAACCCTATTAAATGCTTTTGATACGCGAAAAAGATGTATTTGCCAATAGGTTCACTGATCTTGTGATATTACAGCCAGTATATCAGCTGTTGAACTTCAAGAACGAAATCTAGATTGCTTGTAGTCTTGTATATTTCTTGATAGAGTGGTTGACAACTTCTTGGTTTATCACAGATTCAAATAACGTCCTAATGACGCAGTGAAAACTGACTGATCTGTATTGAGATGCTGAATTTGATGTTTAGTATTATTAAATACTGAACAGACTGGCGAAGTGTTTCAATATGATAGAAAGCATATCTTCTTTAAGCTACAATTGAACAGCCTTGTAAGAATATAAGCTAATTCCATCAGCAACTCTTTAATGATTTTGGTTAGAATGTTGTCAGGATCAGTTACCTTGTATGTATGAAGGTTCTTGATTGCTTTGGCAATATCAGGGACAGATATGTGTATATCGCTAACAGTGTTTATCGTCATAAGAGGGAATTAAAAAGGTAGGCAAATGGTGGAATTTGACGCAAAGTTCTTTTCAAAACGTTTGAATTCATTAGATGCTATGGAAATCATGAATAGTCCATTGATGATGGTTGAAATAGGGGTTGTACATTTTTTATGAACTCTATTTATTATTCGCTAAAACTCTTGGGAACCAAACGTCTGCTCAGACACTAGATTGATTGATTGGGCATATGGCTCTTTCACATTGTACATAACCTTAGTGCAGTGTCTGCTCGCAGTCTTAAAAATAGGCTTTAATTTCCGAGCATCTATTTCGTTGAAATCAATTGAAACAATGATTTCTGCAACCAATGGGGACGTCACATTTAGGATTGTACCAAGGCTGTCTGTTGGGTTTCTGTTGAAATTTCTGAGGGGGAATGAAACATCCAATACCAAGAATTAATAAATCAGTTATAGCGGATGCGAAGCATATCACAGTCTTTTTAAAAATATGGGATATAGAGAATTTTTTCCGAATTCATTTTAGGCGAGGAGGTTGTCTGACTTGCTATCAATAAATGGAATGTTTTTATCAGGAACTAGAAAAGGCACATTTTTTATCCGTAAATAATTGTGCGGTGGGCTTGATTTAGATTGATTTAGTCAAAAATAAAAACACATTTGTTTTTATTATAGAGTAAAGAATTATACTCGTAAAGGTTTAGTTGCGTTTGCATTAACACCGCAAGTAGATCGCATAACCAGTTTGAAATAAGAGCGACAAAATTATACTTAATCATTCATCCTTTCCATAATTTTCCCAATCTGGTTATTATATAATCTATATATCTATAAAGTGAAATTGTCTGTGTGTGTGTGTGTCCGTGTGTGTATATTTCTTTACCAAACTACTCTGTCAATTTTCAGTCTACAGGCTCGAGATTTGACGCAAGGGGTATTGAGATTTGTAAGAATCTTTTTAATCGGTATTCGGCCAGATATTTGGCTGTTAAGGAGTCAAAGTTCAACGATATTACCTTTGAAAACTCTACCAAACTCCTCCGCTAATTTTAGGTTTAAACACTTAAAATTTTTATATGTGGATGATTTGGACATGAATCAAATTAATTTGATTTCAGCCCAAAACAATGAATGTTAAAGGGTCAAAATTGGGGTAAAAGTTTAAAAGATTTGACCCCTGCTGTCTCTACCAAATTACTCAGCCAATTTTTGGTCTAAACGTTTGAAATTGTACATAAAGTGTATTCCGAGATAGGGCAAGCTTTTTAATCAGTTTGGGGGCGACAATTTGGCTGCCAAGTGGCCAAAGTTGAAACAGCTAACCTTTGCAGACTTTACCAAACTCCTTAGTCAATTTTGCATCTAAATACTTGAAATTTTAGATGTAGGTCACCTGGATATGAGTCAAACTTTTTAATATATATATACATATGGGCATAAAGTTATGAACAGTACATAGGGCCCGAACAATGCCGGGCTGAACTGCTACTATATACATAAAGAGAACAGACTATCTGTTTCTCTTATGAAATAAGAAGACCAATCGATATGTCACTAGAGAAATAATGACCCGCGGTATTGTTAATTAAAGAAGTCAGGCGTGATAAGCAATACGTGCATTTGTCATTATGATTATAAAAACAATGGTGATTGTTGTTAAAATGTTTCATCGGCCATTTAAAAGAAAAACTGAAAATTAAGCAAAAATGGCATATTGTAGAAAAAGAAATAATGAAGTATGACACGGGTAAATGTCAATTCATTATTACTAGTGTGTATGAGTGTGTTATGATTGTATTATGATTGTTTATGAGTGCGTTATGATTGTATTATGATTGTTTATGAGTGCGTTATGATTGTATTATGATTGTTTATGAGTGCGTTATGGTTGTAGCTTCTTACATTAGTGGAGTTTGCCCACATGATGTAATACGCGTGTAGAACGAGTTATTTAATCGTTTGTGAACAAGAAAATAAAGTCAGAAGTTATTAGCTAATGCTAATACCCATCTCACACACACACACACATACACACGCACACACACACACACACATATATATATATATTTATATATATATATATATATATATATATATATATATATATATATATATATATATATATATATATTAAGACAAATGTTATTAAAAGCACGGATTTTTTCTGTTTCACAATTTTCTTTTTTATCTTCTCCAATCTCGGAATAATTTACTGGCTCCAGTTCAATATCGCAGCATTTGGGAAAACATGGCTGCCATCATTTTGAATTCTGAAGAATCATGGTAAAGAATACTTAGGTCTTGCAAAGCAAAATAATATAAAAAGATTAAAAAGACTTGAAGCGTTTTATATTAAGACAAAAAAAGCCTCAGATAAATAATGTTAATTACGAGTACAATCGAAATATTTTAAAATGCCTAGGGAAGTAAATTTTAAATTTTAAATATGTATATATATATATATATATATATATATATATATATATAATGATTAAAAAAACTGTCCGCCCACCAAACACGTAATAAGTCACCACGTGACCGTAAGAACAATATGTATATATATGTATAATTCCAAACGTAATTTTTACAACAAAATATGCCTGAGGATGATGCAAGTATTCCTATCGAAAGCACTCGCAAAAGAAACTTATGGATCTAACCTAAACAATTTAGAGAAGAACGCAAAAAAATTATTCGAGGATTAGAGAAAATAAAAAAAAAATTGTGAAACAGAAAAAATTCGTGCTTTTTAATAACATTTGCCATAATGAGAATATGCTGCCTAAATATACCATATATATATATATATATATATATATATATATATATATATATATATATATATATATATATTTGTTATTTCAAGCGATACATACGGTTAATATTGGCTCCGCCTCGAAGTTCATTTTTTTATTTACTTAGAAAGTCGCCCTTTTAATTTGTTTGGACGTATATAACATTTTTATTTATTTATTATTTTTAAAACAGTAATCTACGTACACGCGTGTTTCGAGGTCGTTACCTCTCGTCAGCGTAGTTCAACTGTTTCTAGGGATCGAACCTCAGACCATGTTTACCACAGTCCGATGCCTTAACCGTTATATATATATATATATATATATATATATATATATATATATATATATATATATAGAGTCCTGGTCAAAATCATAAGCCCACTTAAGAAAGTAATCGTTTACGCATAATATCGAATTTTTAATTAAACAAACGGTTGAAACTTTATTATAATAAATTTTATTAGAATAAACTGTATTATAATAAACATATTGTGATAAACTGTATTGTTATAAATTGTATAAGAATAAACTGTATTATAATAAACTGTATTATAATAAACTTAATTTAATAAAATTTATTATAATCAACTGTATTATAATAAACATATTGTGATAAACTGTATTGTTATAAATTGTATTAGAATAAACTGTATTATAATAAACATATTGTAATAAATTGTATCGTAATAAACTGTATTATAATAAACTGTATTATAATAAACTTAATTTAATAAATTTTATTATAATCTATTGTATCATAATAAACATATTGTGATAAACTGTATTGTTATAAATTGTATTAGAATAAACTGTATTATAATATACTGTATTATTGTAATAAACTGTATTGTAATAAATTGTATTAGAATAGACTGTATTATTATAATAAACTGTATTATTGTAATAAACTGTATTATTGTAATAAACTGTATTGTAATAAACTGTATTATAATAAACTGTGTTATAATAAACTGTATTATAATAAACTGTATTATTGTAATAAACTGTATGTTAATAAACTGTATTATAATAAACTGTATTATAATAAACTGTATTATAATAACCTGTATTATTGTAATAAACTGTATTATTGTAATAAACTGTATTGTAATAAACTTTATTATAATAAACTTTTTATAATAAACTGTATTATAATAAACATATTGTCATAAACTGTATTGTTATAAATTGTATTAGAATAAACTGTATCATTATAAACTGTATTATAATAAACTTAATTTAATAAATTTTATTATAATCAACTGTATTATAATACAGTTTATTATAATAAATTTATTATAATAAACTGCATTATAATAAACTGTATTATAATAAATTGTATTATAATAAATTGTATTGTAATAAACTGGATGATAATTAACTGCATTGCAATAAATTTTATTATAATAAACTGCATTATAATAAACTGTATTGTAAAAAACTTTATTGCAAAAAACTGTATTATAATAAACTGTATTACAATAAACTGTATTGCAATAAACTGTATTATAATAAACATATTATAATAAACTGTATTATAATAAACTGTACTGTAATATACTGTATTGTTATAAACTGTATTATAATGAACTGTATTGTAATAAGCTATATTATATTAAACTCTGTTGGAATAAACTACATTACAATAAACTACATTATAATAAACTGTATTGTAATAAACTGTATTGTAATAAGCTGTATTGTAATAAACGATTTGAAACAAAAAACGCAAAGAAATAAGATCATATTGAAGAACATATGCTATAATACGAGGTTCGTTTGAAGAGTAAAGCCTCCATCTTTGTAACTCAAATAGTTGAAGATCTACGAAGACCGGGGTTCTGGCATGTAAACGTGTGTTCCAGATTTTTTTCCATACATAGTCACAACAACTTTCAATGCATTTTTGCCAAAAATTCAATCACGCATTTCTGCTTTTTATGCACGTCAAACGGGGCTTGCTTTCTAAGAGTCTCACTATCCATATCTGAAACAGAGTGATGAAACTCTCAGGTCATTAATGTATTTTTTTCAGTTATCTTAACAATGCAATTTGCGATCCCCTCTGAGCCATTCGGGCGGAATAAAAATAGGAGGCATTACTTTTGGAGCACCCCTTGTAGTATTTATAGAAAGGAGTTGAACTAGCAACATCAGGTCTGTTGGAGAAAGTGCAGAGGAAAAGATAAGATGAAGTCAATAAAATTACAGATACATTTTTGCACTTTATCAATAACTTTCGAATGGCAACAACGGGCAAAATATGACAACAATGTTAATATTGTTGAGGGGCATCCCTGCAGAAATGTTGAAATATCAACTTGCTTTTAATAAATCTTATACAACGTATCATTAAGAAAATGCATTGTACGTTTGTTGAGTTGACGTTAAATCGATAAACCATATAGAATTCGTTATGGTTTTTCTTACTCTTTTAGATGGTATCCATCCAGAATGAGCAGGGCAATATATGTTCATTTCTTTAACACTCAAGGTTTTCTAATTGTTACTTCATTAAACATTAATATAACAGTGTAGCATTAACGTTATAGAGAAGTATTAGAGGACTTTATCTGTGCCTAAATCCAAACGTAGATTCGATGAGCAAAGCTTCTTTCTTAGAACTGCACGCCAGTGGAACTCTCTGCCGCTTGCCAGTTTCCAACCTGACTACAACTTGAACGTCTTCAAGTCCAACATAAACAAACTCCTGACAAACCGCCCCCTTAAGTAAGACACTCTATCAAAACCCACAATACTAATGATTACTACAATACTATCTCATTGATTACTGTACACGCAATAACCCTTATCCCTGAATGGCCTTCGGGCCTTGATATGTGGTGACCCCCATGTAAAAAAAAACAGAAGTATATCATCAATAATTCCTTGTGGCGTTCAATCTCTAATTTTATCCTCTGTTTTCAGCCCAAGTCTCCCCGGTTGCAGTATTACTGTTTAATTCCCATTTTTCTTTCTGTCCTTCTGCTTCTATAAAACCATTTTACTGACATGTGACGGCAGTCTCAGATTAATATTGTCTTTGTTTTAATAAAGTCAAGTTTTGATTCAAGCAATAATATCATATTTTCTTATTCATAAGTTTCTAAAAACTAAATCCTTACCGTTTCCGTCGTGTTTACAGTTTTTTTTAACAAGTAAAACTGTTGTAGTGTTGATAAGTTATTTCAAATCGGATCCAGCATCGCATCTGATTTTATATTTTATGTATTATTTACTGCAGGTTTTATCTAGTACAAGAATAAATTTGGGCACATTCTGGCACGACGGTCTTGTTTGCTCAGGGATTACACTTCAATCTGAATGACTTACAGTTGTGTGCGGTTTTAAGAAAGCATCCTGCTACATTAGATACTTGCATTGCAAGCCATGTTTTATTTCAGAAGAGTTTCCGATGGGTAGCTATTCTGTACAAGTCCTTGAGATGAAAATTTTATTGGGTAACTGTTCTGCACAAGTCCCGGAGATAAAAACGTTTTCAGTGGGTAGCTGTTCTGTATAAGTTTCAGACTTTATAATTTCGAAGGTAAAAAGCAAAAGATCTTTCTCGTGTTGATACGAAAAATTATGTGCTGGAATGTTAACAGATTCAATATTTTTATAGAGCAATTCTGGTTTCTGATTGGTTGTCAGCAGAACGTGGCTCCATTTGATTGGTCAGTTTCTATTGCCAGTGTCTATAAGTAGAAACTTCCAACCTTTGGTGATTATACCCTCTAAATAAATAAAAAATATTGCAATAGATTTATTACAAGTATCCCAAAGAGCCCCTACCGGGGAGTTCTAACCAGTTCAATCTTAGATAGATTTTAAACATCCCAGAGAGCTCTATTAAGTAACTGAATCTCTCCCCACATTGAACTTATTTATTGTTAACCTTGCTATAGTGGAAAGTGATAGGTACAGACGCATATATTTTCACTATTCCCATAATGCAAGCGCGTCAGTATACCTGGCATTAGCATCACAATTTGTCTAAATATCCAGCGTCTAGCTGCCAATTTCCTTTTGTACAGAAAGCAGCGAATGAAACTTTCTCAATGAACAATGTCTCGTTATTCGCCACTCACATGAATAGACGTTGATTTCTTGAAACAAACACTATTATTGTCGGTTGACTAGTGATCACAAAATGCTTTAACATTTGACAAGTTCGACTGAGGTTTGACCTTTTTTTTTTAGCTAAAATTAAGTTCAAGATTTTTAGCCTTGAATAATGTATGAGGTAGTTGCATCCGGACGCGACAAATCATCTCCAACACAAACGTAACATCAGATTTGTATGAGCCTAATAATGGACGAGTATTTCTAAGCTCTGTCCATTACATATACACGTTTTCCAATGAAAATGTATTTTTAAACTTAAGCATGATAAACTGAAAAACGAATTGACATAGTCTTTTATCGCATGCGTAAGCGTATTTGAAAATGATATTTCACATTTAAGTTTGAAAAATACTATTTTAGACTTAAGTGTAACAGACAGATAGACGAAAATCAATGATCGCATCCGATTCGAGATGCATTTAATTAATCTATGCGTTTAACAATAAAAATGCTATTCGAAATTTAAGCATGAAAAACTGACGAAAATTCTATTTAAAATTTAAGACAATAGAAGAAACCTTTGAAAACTACCTTCAGTCTATAATGAAATGGGGCCGTAAGTATATGTTAACATTGAAAACTACTATGATTAAGCTTTTTTTCTTGAATAAATACCTTCTTAACCGCAGATTGCATGGCTAATTACTTTCTAGATGAGATCTCATCGTTCAAATTTCCCGGCTTATCTTTCACAGGCAACATAAATTGAAACAAATACATTGGGGGCATTTCCAACGTTGTTGCAAATAAAGTTACCCCCATCTACCGTACAAAACATTACTCCCACCTACGCGAATCGTATATCTCTACAAAGCCACCATTCGCTCAGGCATGAAGTATTGTTGCCACATCTGGGATGGTGCATCTACAACAAGGCTTTCACTATTAGACAAGGTCCAAAAGAAAATATCCAATCTAATAGGTCCGCACTATGAATTAAGCTCCAACATCTGTCCTTTTGTCGCAATATTGCATCCCTATGTCTATTTTACAAATATTTTAATGGAATGTGCTCTGATGAACACATTGTAATTGTGCCCCCTTGACGTACATACTCTCGATTAATCTAATAAACAGCAAAACCTCACCCTTAACTTAACTGGTGTCCATAGATGTCGGAAAACCTTCTGCTCTAATAGTTTTTTTTTTTTACTCTAACTACTAGACTTTGTATTTCCTTCTCCGTTTCTTGTTTCTTTGACAGTATCGCCCTGCAGAAATTTAATTGTAATGTAAACAGACATCTAGTTGTTTAACTCCGCGCAGTTCCCTGTTAGATATAAGTTCAAATAATAGCCACTTGCGTTTCAAAGTAGCAATACGCCTTGTTTGGTTTGTTAGGTAATAAGAAAGGCGTGACAGAGAGATGGACAAATCCTCTTATGGAAAAGCATAGACGCATCTAAGAATGCTGTTTCAGACATAAGCGTGAATCACCCTCAAAAAATAAATATAATATAATGTAAGAATAAAAAGGTGATATGCATTAGGAAACATATGGTGCTTCATTGTATTCCTGGCAGTACACATTGTTTTTTGTTGGTTTATAGAATATTAGTAGGCCGCCCGGCGTTGATCAGTCGTAAATACGCATAATTTTAATTCATAGAGAAAATGAGATGTGTGCGTGCGAGTATTATTTTTTTTTTCTAAACAATTCAATTCTTGTAAGTAAAAAAAAAAAATACTCGAGCTGAGATCGGAACCAAAACCTAAAGACAGTGAGTCAAGTATAATAACCATTAGGCCAGCTTGACACGGTCTTTAAAAGGTGTTTGCAAATCTACTTAATCTTAACATAAAGACTTTGTCATGCGAATGATTCACGCATGCGTATTCGTGGAACAGTCGACAAACAAATAAAAATCCGATAACTCTCACGTACCAATTTTTACCCCTTGGCAATCCTTTTTTCCGGATGAAAGCTGATGAAAATGTTTCCAGATGTCTGAATACCCTACATTCCAAAGTTCAAGACTGTAGATCATAAATTCATTGAACATATAGGTTAAGAGTTGCCCTCACACACACACACACACACACACACACACACGCATATTCTCATTTTTATAGATATACAGATATTCATCTGAAGCTGCCCATGTGAAGATATATTGCTGGTTGAACGGGGTTGTAGAAAAAATTAATTTTAAATCAAGGCATGTTTACAATTTTTGTCTTAAAATAAAAGTATAAAAAATACAATGTGTAATATGAACTTGAGTAACTGCAAATTCAGTGGTATACTTAAAGAAACATCTGTAATATGTAGGTGGATGTTATAACATCTTAGAAGACATTTCTTATGTAAATTAAAATAATTTGAAAACCAGAAAATGGCAGGGATATACATGCGACTGGAGACTGCTTGTGAGTTTCATCATCTAATGAAACTTCTTCGTTTGGAAGAAGCAGGTCTAATTCATCTAATGCAAGTGCGGCTTCGGTTCGCTAATGGACGAAGAAATAATCTTAAAGAATATTCTTTATGGCCAGCTCGCAACCAATTCCAGACCAGTAAGACCTGCGAAACAAGGATGTCTGTAAGGGAGACATAATGGCAGGCGAGGAGTCCGTAGCTAAAGATCGCAACGCTGGAGAAGAATTGTAACTGAATGCACTAAGAGAGGTGAGGAGAGGCGAGATCAGTATTGGAGGAAGATGAGAGAGCATAAGGGTCAGAGCGTTGCTACAGAGCACTCGCTACCAGAGGCATCTAAAACAGAGTCTGTCAATCCACTTACAGCAAACGCTGCTATTCTATCACACAGACTGATGAAATGCGTAGAACCTCATGGTCTCCTGAGATGCAAACAAAGTAGGGTGACCATTTCACATGTATCTGCGTGTGTAGTTCTTTGATAATTAAACATTTTATTATTTTTTTATTTACTGTTAATCGAATTGGAATTAAAAATGTAATATTGTCGCGTGTTGAAGCTGTGCACACACGCACATACACACATGACAGCCGGTAGTCAAAACGTATTGCACGATTTGGGGTGAAGCTGTCAAAACTGATATCATTGGTGGTGAAAAGTTAAGTACTTAACCCTCACTGTTGCCGAGATTAGAACTCTGAGAGACAAAACAAAGCAGCAGAGACGGGAGGACGCAACATTAGAAGAGCTCGCTGTTCAATCCACCCCTCCTGCCCACCTCTGCCTCTAGCTTGACGCACGTACACGAAAACAATAATAAAGTAATAAATTTATAAAAAAACGAATTTTGCATTACGAGTTGTTTCTGGCTGACAAAAAATCGACCAAGGTGCGACTTCACCACAATATGCGTAACATATAAAAAGAAGTTTTTAAATACTTTTTAAAATAATATTTCAATAGGAAAGCGAATCCATAAGAATGTATTTTGGATTTATTTGTAAACATGTCGGGCATTTTAACATTTTTAATCTATGTAAATAAAACAGTAGATGTATGTGCCTGTCTGTCTGTCCGTCTGTAAATATTTAACCGATAAACTCTTAAACTATTGGTCATATAATACTGAAATTGATAGGAAATAGTAATTATATACTAAGGATAGTTTATAATGACTAAAATCTTTGTTTGGATGAATCCATAACGCGCACATATGTCGCCGAGTTGAAATGCAAACTATTCATTTAAACTTGCATCATATTTTTATTGTCTTCTGCGCATGCCCAAATTCAATTCATTTTTCCAAGTCGTTAAATATTATATATTTTTTAGCTATCTTTTGATAGTTCAACCCGTATGGAACACGGTTGAAACGCTAAATTTTTGGTTTCGGTTTTAGCTAATGGCACCTAATTTATTTTTATTAACTTTTAAAATCACTACCATATATTAGGTACCATATAATATCTAGTAGAGGATTTTCTCTGTAATAATAAAAACGAAATCTGTATGAATTAAAATCTATTTAAACGTTGTTTACGATTCGGTGAGACCATGTGACTCTCACTAGTAGTTGAATAAAATGAATTATTTCGTGACTATTTTCGTGAAAATAATTTAGAAGTATTTGAACTGAAATGGACAGTAATTTAAACTTGCTTCAGCATTCTTAGTCTATCCACATGTATTAAAAGATTGAAAGTTTTTGAAGCTTTTTACATTCAATATTTTTTTAGAGATTGAAATATTGCTTTTAAAGAATTAGTCTTATAACAATGTCTTCAAAAATAATTTGATGATCCAAAGATACCAAAATAATAAAATTTTAATTCAAGGGTGTAAGTTCCATTATAGAAGCGTTGATTTAATTTGAATAAAATAAAATACACGTCAAGTGTGCTTGAAAGCCAAATCACAACGCAATATTAGAAAAATAAACATATTTTACTTGCTTGAAATTCATAATTTAAATATATTTCAGAGTCAAAATCCATCCTAAGTATGTTATTTTCTCACTTTTTTTCTTCTTATTTCTTGTCATGTTGTAAAATTGGCGAATGAAAAGTGTGTTTTAAGGATTCGCGCATTGTCTATCAGCGGTTGTATTTTGAAATGTTGGAACGTGGCGTTGGTTACGTAATATTAACCTCAAGGGTGTGAGTTCCATTATAGCAGCGTTGATTTAATTTGAAAAATATAAAATACCCATCAAGTGTGCTTGAAAGCCGAGTAGCCAACACCACATTCTAATATTTCAAAATTTCAAGCAAGTAAAATATTTGTTTATTTTCGTAAAATTGTGCTGTGGGTTGGCTTTCAAGCGCACTTGGTGCATATTTTAATTTATTTTTCAAATTAAATCAACGTTGCTCTAATGGAACTCACGCCCTTGACGTAAATCTTACGCAGTCATCAACACGTTTCATCTCAAAATACAATCGCTGAGAGATCTTTAAAAACAGTCTTTTCTTTCGCCAACTTTATAACATGGGCAGAAAGAAGAAAAAAAGAAAGAAAACAACATACTGAGGATGGAGTGTGGCTCCGAAATATATTTAAATTATATGCGTATTTTATTTTAATGAAATTTAACTTTAAAAAATTATATTTTAAAAGAAATAATAATTTGTATAAAAGAGAAAGAACAAAGACTTTCTTAAGCGAAGCACTAATGAAAGCAAACAGACGTCAAGACATCGCCGGGTACGTATATCTCATATTCAAATAAGCGAATCTGAGTGAGATTAAGTCTGCAGCGGAAGGAATGTAAAGGATACTAGTGTAAAAAAGAACCAGCAAAATGTAAGGAACGGAGTGCGAGGGAATACGTTGCTACATCAACCGGTTCAGCATTATCAGCATAAATTTTAAGAAAAATATCAGTTTATCGTTTTACTAGCCGTTCAGTCCGGCGTTGCTCGGGCCCTTTGCACTGTTCAATGTTATTTAGCGCTAAATTCTTATTGAGGATGATCTGTGAGATGTAATTGGTGCTAAAATATCCTATCATGCTAAACTAACTGAAATAGTTGTTTTACTGCAGAATGTTTTTTTTTCATATCAATTGCAATGTCAGTTTTTGAATATTTTGTGTTTCAAAATAATAGAACAAGGCAGGTAAGTAAACAAATTAGTTTTTTTTTATTAACACAAATACAAATAAAATTAATCAATATTTAGTAGCAGCACTTTTTGTCTTGATAACAACATCAATTCGCCGAGGAATGAAATCACCAAGCTTCTCGTAATCCTTTGTAGACACTGAATCCCATGCAGCCAAATGTTTGGCCAAAAGCCGATTAAAAAGCTTGCTCTATGTCCGAATACACTTTATGTAAAATTTCAAATGTTTAGACCAAAAATTGGCTGAGTAATTTGGTAGAGATCGCAGAGGTTAATTTTTTTTTAATTTGACAATTTTTACCCCTTAACATTAATTGTTTTGGGTTCAAATCAAATTAAAAGTTTGATACATGTCCAAGTAACGTACATATAAAATTTCAAGTGTTTAGACCCAAAATTGGCGGAGGAGTTTTGTAGAGTTTTCAAAGGTCAAATAGTTTAATTTTGATCCCTTGATGGCAAAATTTATGGCCGACAACCGATTAAAAAAATTCTCAAATCTCAATACTCCTTGTGTCAAATCTCGAACCTGTAGACTGAAAATTGACAGAGTAGTTTGGTAAAGAAATATACACACACAGACACACACACACACACAGACAATTTCACTTTTATAGATATATAGATATCAAAAAGGTATTATAGACATCAATAAATAAGTATAGAGTCGTTCCAGAATATTTTTTACAAAAATAAATCATTATTATCAAGGTGGTAAGTTGGTAGTTTAGTTATCGGGAATGGTGTAGATTGGGTAAAATTTGGATTACTTAAGGGGATGGCTCAAAAATAGATTGTTTACATTTTTTTTTTCATTATTCAATTTTTTTTTATTCAATTTTCACCCCAAACAAGGCACAGTGCCACTTTGAAATAGGGGGCTACTATCGGGGAGATAATTTGCTGGTGCATTATGAAGGGAGATGAGTAGCAAGATGTTTGTTCACATTACACTTGAACTTCTGTATATCAGTACAGTTGGGAAAGCAGAATCCCAGAAGGGAGTTTCAAAGACTTGCAGTTCTGGGGAAGAAACTATTGGAGTAGAAGGCTTTCTTAAACCTAGGGATCTCTACTGTAAAGGGGTGAGACTTAGTTGCTTGTCGGGTTTGTCGGGGGTAGTCACGTCGAGGAGGTACAAGTGCTTGTAGTTCGTCAGAGCAATCACCATTAAAGTATTTGTAGAACAGGCAGCATTTCGTCGATGGGACCGAGGCTGAATCCTAGATGACATTTCAGGACCTATCAGGTTGGCGACTCTCTTTGAACCCTGTCCAGGAGTGAGAGACAAGCAGCAGATGCACCAGCCCAAATGTGACAACAGTACTCCATACATGGGCGAATGATGGCCTTATAGAGGTACAGGATACTTTCAGACGTAAGTAATTTTCTAGCACGGTAGAAAGAGCCCATTGGACTCGAAAGCTACGATATTGCAGTCGACTGGGAACAGGCTAGTGGAACAGTGTTCAAAATGTAGGCGGTTCTGGAAAAAAGGGTTTTTTTCATGGAATCTGCGTTTAGATTTAGGCACAGATAGAGAGAGTTGGGAAAGTATTGATAATTATTGTAGCTAGTCGAGTGTTTTTTGTGAAAGTTTGGTAAGAGGGGACCATAGATTGGAGCTCAGACGAGCACTTGTCATGAAAATAATGATAAAGTAGAGACAGGCTTCGAATGTTTCTTCTGTGAGAAAAGAGGTTGTAGGGAAGATAAAAGGGCATCACTTATTTGGTGTCGAAGCCGATTTTGAACTCTATCAAGGCAAGATGGGACGCTGAACTGTTAATTCTCATGTTTTTTCCAGAAACGCGGAGGGACTGTATCAAGTTGGTTTTAATATTTCTTGAGAAGTGACCTTTTGTGAGAAGTTGTAGCTTTATACGGTGTCATAACGAGATTACATCCTTTGGTCGTTTCCCAGGGCCTGTGTTGTTAAGAGATAACGTATGCTTTCTGTAGCTGGAATTAACATTACAAAAAGCTTCTTTCATCATGTGGTTTCATGCCTGTCTAAAGCGATTTCCATTACAAAAATATGAAAATTAACTCTCTCTCTCTCTCTCTCTCTCTCTCTCTCTCTCTCACACACACACACACACACACACACGCTATGACACCTGTTTATTAGTACCTTGTACGGCATTCACCGTGAGCGGATTGTTTTATCCAAAAGAAGGAAATATTGAAGTAATATTAAATTCATAATCAGTCCTCAATCGATAGTATATCTCGGCCAAGGGAGATAACGACGTTTGTTTTTGCCGTTCTTTTCATGAAAGTATCGCCGTGCTTCCACATACAGCCGCTGGTATTTCCAAATTGTTAGCCATCGATGAGGCTCAATATAATTTAACTTCAGTAATCTGACAAGAACCTGTTTATCAACAGTAATATGTTGTATTAAGTTATGATGTAAACAGAAACATCGCTGCCCCCCACCACGACAATAGTCCAATGTAATACGCATTTTATCTTAGAATTATCTCAAATCGATCAAATTAAATCAAATTCATTACAAAAAACAGCAAAGTGCAACAAGCCATGTAAAAGATAGTTACAAATGGTGACGTCAATATAAAAACGGGGTATGGCAGGATTTATCACTACGTCTTCTGGCAAGCTTTTCCGCAGAGTGTAAAAGCGGTGAAAAATACTGACTTTTTCATATTGAAACGAAATCACGTAATATCCATCGTCAACATCCACATGCATATAAAATGCAATGTACTTTTAGTATCAGAGAAATGGCTAGAGAGGCCACGCCTTATTTGCTCAGTGACAATTCCCAGGAGATCCAAATGTTTAACAAAACTACATATTAAATAAGGATTAGAAAAGTTCAGAAAGTAAGATTCGTTTGTGCACAGAAAGAAATATTTTGTAATTCGATTAGAAAATATATAAAAGAAAAATAAACGGATAACGTTGTCGGAAATTATATGGAAAGGTCAAATAATCTAAACGCAGACGTCTGTGTTATTTTGAGTGCTTTGTTATCCAGTGTAAGTACGGTTTTTTTTGTGGCAGCACTAATCTTCCATAAACAAATATTTTTTGTTTTGCGAATCTTTTCACAGATTTGATGTGAACAAAAAGGAGAAAGTTATTTGATTTGATGTACAAGAATTTTGCTGTGATTGAAGGCATTTCTTTGTTTAAAATTAGAAACGTACATTCCCTTACCTTTCCTTCATTCCCTCGCAGAATATATAACAACAGACTATATAAATAAGTTATTGCATTCTATCAAATAAAGACATATCACCTTATATGCGTAATGGGGCACTAAAAGCACAACATAGCATATTTATATATTTATTAGAAATATTTATCAAAAATTAAGAATTGAGTATTAAAGTTACCTTCAAGGGTAAGCCCTCCCCCTTATATAATTCTGAAAAGATTGATACACAAGTAATAATGCGAAGTTCATACAGCATAATCACGTTGACACAACGGTTCTCCTTACATCACCGTAGTAAAACAACGTGGATCCTGATTAGTATTAAAATGGGTGATCATTTGGGAATTATAGGTGCTGTATGTGATATCCGCTTATCTCGGCATTGTTTCCAATCATCTTGGACATCTCTTTGCCACTGGACTCAAACAACGTTGATTCAGGGGAAGTGTCGTTGGAATTGCGCAAGCCTTGCCTCACAATTAACCGCGCAGCTACCATTACAGGGGATATCCATTGTCTTTCGAGACTGAACGGAGGTGATGATTACGATGAAAGCTAAATGCATGTTATGGGAAATAAAACATTAAGAACCACTTAGTTAACGATACAAAGGGTTTATTTATCTCCCGATTCATACGCTTGTCACAGCAGCCATATTTTATTCGACAACGCTGGTGGTGTGACTTGCTATTTGCTTTTTAGTTTGTTTTTTACTCACATAAAATTAATATACGAAAGTATAAATTTATGCGTAAACTTAAAGTATTTACTTCAAAAGTGCTCAATACGTAGGTAGAGCTAGTTAGTAAGTTATAACATATATATATATATATATATATATATATATATATATATATATATATATGGCGATTAAGCTACACGGAATATTCCGCGTTTCATCCACTCTAGGACTCTTCAGGCTTATGCGTATAAGCCTGAAGAGTCCTAGAGTGGATGAAACGCGGAATATTCCGTGTAGCTTAATCGCCATATATATTTTATAACTTACTATATATATATATATATATATATATATATATATATATATATATATATATATATATATATATATATATGCTAGCATAAACTATTGTGTAAAGCAAAGAAGGTGTTGTCAATTTTTTTTTCAAGATTCTGGAAACCATATTTTATAATTTAATTGAAAATTCTGAGATTGTTTTCTAGCTGTAAAAAAATGATAGATGCATAGGCAATCGATCGTTATGCGATAAGGTATTTGATGTATTTGCAAGAAATAATTACAGTGTTTTGAATGATGGGATGATAAGTGAATATAAATTAAAATGGTTGAAGGTTCATTACTTTTTGTTGAACGATAAGAAAAGCAGTTCAAGTTAAAAGTGCATTCAAAATATTGATTGCGTTATTCGGTTCGATGGGTTGAAACATCAATAATGGGTATAGATATTTACGTCCGTATACTGTCGGGAATACAACCCCCATTCCCCTTATAAAGATATGAAATTCAAATTGGTTTGATCGAGTAGCTGGTTTTGGAAAACAAAATGGTTGTTTTTGCAACATTAACACCAGAGATATGATTGTGATTTTCAACCTGGATGCGTCAAGTTCGAATCCACTTTATTCCACAGAAGAGCTTTAACCACTTAAGGATGTTAGCAACCATCACGTTATCATTTCCGTAAATACTTGATATTTTTCTTAAAAGAATTCTAACTAGAAAGATATCGGGGAAACGAATGCTAATAATAATCATCTGCTTCATACGAAATGAACCCTGCTCAACATGAACATCAGGTCTGGTTACAATGTGTTGTTGCCGTCGCGTGTGCGTTGTTATTCAAGAACACACTTTAGTTAAATTTAATAAATCAAAATATCTATGCATACTCAGTGTCATCCCAATTTCTCGCACAAGCGCAAAAATACCTCCGAAGCGCCTGGTGGCAAAGTCGTAGCTATAATTTTAAAAGTTGAAGCTAGAGATATTTTAACCAACTTTTAATAAAATAGGATGGTCTGTCCATAACTATCAAGCACCAAGCTACTTTATTTAACAGTATAATTAGTTTCAACGCGACCCCACAACGAAACTGTACGAGAAAAGCTCAAAAAATGATTTCGTATGAAAAAAAAACAAGCTAGTAATCTTGATAAAATCCTTACTGTCTTGAATCTTAATATATATATATATATATATATATATATATATATATATATATATATATATGTATATATATATATATATATATATAATATGAGGTTATTGTTAACCAATACAAATTTTGCTTTCGTATAAGCTGTATCGCCTGAAGAGATCTTTAGTTACTAGTAACTAGCTGGCCGAAACTTGCTCATTACTGTGTAACAACAAATTACTGTTTATCTAAAATAAAATGAAGAGTATATATATATATATATATATATATATATATATATATATATATATATATATATATACGTTTTATTTTTTATTACCATATCTTTCTGTTAAGTTACATTATTGTTTCAGCTACCCGGCCGTTTTTTTTTTTATTTTGGCCGTCTGTAGCTTCCTCAGACTTTTACAGGTAAAAGTCTGAGGAAGCTACAGACGGCCAAAAAAAAACGGGCGGGTAGCTGAAACAATAATGTAACTTAACAGAGAGATACGGTAATAAAAAAATAAAACGCATATTTGCTCTACAACAGTATTGAGCACTTTCTTCAGTTTTTATTAATTACCATTTCCACTATATATATATATATATATATATATATATATATAGAGAGAGAGAGAGAGAGAGAGAGAGAGAGAGAGAGAGAGAGAGATGATGATGGATATATTTATGTGTGTGTAAGAAACAATAACAGTATAGTTGCATTCCAAGATCCAAATATTTTTTTAATGCAAAACAATTTCTCCAGCATGTTTAAATTCCGGTACATTGTTTTACAACTCCGTTTCGTTATGCAGTAACAAGCAATTATTATGACAATATATATATATATATATATATATATATATATATATATATATATATATATATATATATATATATATTTCAGAGGAAACATAATTTAATTTAAATACCAAAGAAAACAAAAAAAAAAACCGACAGGTGAAATTATTAAAATTTCCTTAAGGCCTTATCGTCTGACCCTCTAAGAGGAAACGTCAGAATGATGAATTAAAAACTAAGAATCGAATGAGGAAAGAAGGGAATTTGGTTTCAGTTGGAAGACCAGTGAGAAAAAAAAATCTCACTGTTCAGGTGGTTTTAAATCAATAAATATTTCCAACTGATGTTTCAAAATCTTTTGTATACACAGGCTAGGTCGAGAGTTATTAATTGAGGCGTTAGTCATTAATAACTCTCGACCTAGCCTGTGTATACAAAAGATTTTGAAACATCAGTTGGAAATATTTATTGATTTAAAACCGCCTGAACAGTGAGATTTTTTTTCGTCATTGAAATTGTATTAGCATATTTGATGCGGAGTTGCAGTAAAACTGTTTACATGGTTTAGTCAGATATTGCGCAGAAATGTTAATATTGGTACTATAGATTAGCTATTAATAATTAATTTACACTAACTGTAATTTTTTTCAGATTGCTATATTTAAAACAGTGTAAAACAACCCATCACAATGACTTGCAACTCTAAAAGAAAACAACTGACACTGACTTTACTCGAAAAACGTGAAATTATAGAAAAATTAGATGCTGGAGTTGAAAATAGCGTTACATTAAGAGATTATAAGATTGGAAGAATACACGGTTTTACATCAAAAAGAAAAAGGGGGAAATATTGAAAGCTGCTCCTTTTTATCCAAAGACATGGCAAAAGAAGGACTCTTCGCAGACCAAAGCAAGTTGAATTCGATCGAATATTGCATGAGTAGTTTGTAGCAAAACGGAATTAAGGTGTAGCAATAGCTGGGCTTATGTTAATTGCTAAAGCAAAATCTCTTAAGGAAGAGTTGAATATCACAGAAGATATGAAATTCAGTGAAGGCTGGCTTATGGGCTTTAAGAGTAGACATGGTATAAGACAATTAATAATATCAGGCCAACAACGGTCTGCTGATACACACTCAGCATCAAATTATTGTGACAAGTTCAAGACGATAATTGCCGATTATGGTTTAACACCAGAGGATGTTTACAATGCAGATGAAAGTGACGTAAATCGGAAGTGCTTACCTACAAAAACATTAGCCGGATCCAAGGAGCAGAAAATAAAAGGATTCAAATTAAATAAAGAAAGACTAACAGTGATGGTATGCCCTAATGCTTCTGGAACTCATAAACTTAAGCTTCTTGTCATCGACAAATCAAAGTGTCCCCGAGCATTGAAAGGAGTTTCGCCTTTGCTAGTATCTTATTATTCTTCACGAAATGGATGGATGAATCAACAGTTGTTTAAAAAATGGTTTTGCAAGCAATGTCACTCCGAAGAGATATAATCATAAAGAAGCTACAGAACCAAGAAATTGTAAATTTTCGTGATCGCTTATGGAATGCAATGACAGCGCCCGAGAGATCAATCGTAAAAATAGAAACTGCAATGAGACTCATTCAATGAATAACTAAAAAAAACTGTATTTTACATAAATGTATGATTTATGTATATGATAACTTAGGTAATAAATACCTAACAAGTAAGAGTAGATTGAATTTATTTTCAATGTTTTTTTATTCCTGGTAATGATATTTAACAATTCTTACTTGCAATATATCATAAACTCAACTTAATATATACTTGAAGTATCATATAGCATTGAATTGCATTTACTATTTCTTTATTCTTAGGAAATTAAAGTTAACTGCAGCACATTTTTTAATCACGAGACTTGGACATCATTCTATAGCTTGAACGAAGCGGATGTTCAAATTATAGGAGTTTTGCTGTATATATATATATATATATATATATATATATATATATATATATATATATATATATATATAGTCATCCACATACAGTACGGTTTCGCTGTTTCACAGCTCGTCAGTGCGGCTCGACATGCAATACCTCAAGCCAGGATCGAAACGCCCAAACGACAGTCGAAGCTTCTAACAGTTGCGCTTTACGGCTGCTACTAAGCGGACAGTAAATTAACAATGTTTTGACAGTGTCCAAATACCTAAGCTCATTTTGTTTACACAAAGAGCGTCGCTTCATACACTAATGATAATTATATATATATATATATGTATATATATATATATATATATATATATATATATATAAAATTTCTCCCGCTTTTTTTTTCTCCCTCGTTGTGCCAACATTTTTAATCGTTTTTTTTTTTAAACGTAAATAAATTTAATTAATGTCCCCGTACGTTGGCACATTAAATAAGTTCCCCAATAGAACTCTTTATTTTCGTCACAATACTATTTAGATTGCTATCGATTTACTCCTGAAGAGATGATAGCCGAAAGAGCTCTCGAGAAACTTCCGCCTACTATTTTATTTAAAACCATATACAAATTCTGTACCTCTAAACATTTATATATATATATATATATATATATATATATATATATATATATATATATATATATATATATATATATTTATATATATATATATATATGAGAGAGAGAGGGGGCGGGAGAGAGAGATTTTAGAAGAAATACATAGCACACACTTTTTAATAGCTCTGTATCGTCCATTCCGTCACATAGCCATTCTAGTTAAATATACGAACATAAAAGTTTGATTAATATTATTGATATTATGTCTGCTAGCTCTTAAATAAAAATGTAAGACGTACCAACTCATTCGGACAAACGTCATTTTCAATTGTCGAGTAGCATAGGCCTCACTTGTTAAGCAGCGAAGCCAACACTCTTCAACTACCAACCCGAATCATCTAAGTATATAAATCCGTCCTCTTTTTCAGCGATCCCTACTTTTTCCTTATTTACTAGTGTACACCTCCACCACAAATAAAGGAAAATACTTCTCGTCGATGTTCGTTTGTATTTATCTAGATATTTTACTAAAATATTCATAGAAAACATCGAATTACGTGATTCAATTTTTTCATGTATAAATTATTAGATGAATTCATCCGACGTTTCTTGTGTGAAGAAAAATTACTGCTCGGAAATAATTTCAAATAAAGCTTATATTATTTTCGCCTTGAAAGAAATGGTAATAATAACAATAAATGCAATAAGAAGCCAAGTAAGAAAAACACTGTCAGCGCGATGATGTTTCTTGCAAAAACTACTGCGTTTCTTACAAACAGCTGTAAAACGGTAAATAGCTTTCATGAATGAAAACAAATTCGTTTTTATTTAATTAATTTAGGTCTTAAGAGTACCAATAAAATACATTATTTCACTGTTTAATATAGTCTGTCTATTATACAAGCAGTATTGGTTACATATGTGCGTACATGTTTCAGGAGAGTCCCAATTCAGGGACAACACTTTATCAGACCAAAAAAGAATTGATATATGAAACACGTATGCACATGTGTAACCAATAATGTTTGTATAATAAACAGACTATATACCAGCTCTATCCTGCATTGAGCACTTTTTAATAATCATGTAAGTTTCACTAAATTTACATATAGGAAACAGATCGATAAAACTGGTGTATGTATATATATATATATATATATATATATATATATATATATATATATATATATATATATGAGTGACCTTCTCTGTCTATATCAGAAAAAGTCTCTACTAACCTCTTCTGTCGATTACAGATGTGAAACTTGATTTATAAAGGATTTGGATGTGTGGAAAAAATACGATTTTTTTTTTCGGTAATAATAGCAATTAAGGGGTCAAAATTGAAAAACAATTGAATTTGGTAGGCGTAAGTCAACTTAAAGTGCTCTTTTATGCATACGCAAATATACATTTATAGGTTAAATAACGTTACATTTAAACTTTTTTATTGCGTATTGACGTTGCTCAGAGGCTAACGAATAAGGCTGTAGAACTATATGTTTTTGTTTTGTCACCCAAGTCACATTTTTTCTTTTTACTTTTAAAGTCACTACTATATACTGGGTAAAATATAATAATCGATAGAGAGTTACGACATGGCAACACTTGGTGTTTTGCTCGTATATATATATATATATATATATATATATATATATATATATATATATATATATGTATATATATATATATATATATATACTAGCTGTACCCGGCCACGCGTTGCTGTGGCTCAGTTTGTTAAAATGGAACACATGTGAAAGTAGAGAAAAGTTTGGGTTTTTTTTTCAAGAGAATGTACAAATTATTTTTTTTTTTAACAGATGTTAAGAAAATAAACAGAAAAATACTTCCATCATTAATTATGAAAAAAAATAAATAAAATACGATAAAACTTGCTGAGTATGCACTGTTTTACGGTTGTTGTAAAAATGGAACGGAAACTTAAATTTCGCTTCATTTTAATCTTTCTTGATTATTTAATTGTCCCCCCCCCCCAACGAATATAATCAAAACAGTAACATTCAACAATTGTACTTTATCTATATAAAACACAAAATGGGTGTTTGTATTACTGTACACATAGATTCGAAAAAGTTGTGAAAAAAAACAAAAACAAATATATAACAAATAAATGTTATCAAAGCCAAGATAAGTTACTTTTCTGCCAAACTGGATATATTTTTCGTGTTTTTATTCAATGTAACATATTTATTCAACTCGAAAACCATACAGTGTTTACCGATGTATTCGAAAATTCAAGATGGCGTCTCACACCCTCATTAACACCGTAAGTATGGAAGAAGGTGTTATAAATAAAAAAAAAACTATACAAAATTTATAACATCTTTTTCCACACTTACCGTGTTAAAGAGAGAATCAGACGCCATCTTGAATGTTCCAATACATCGGTAAACACTGTATGGTTTTCGAGCTGAATAAACATGTTACATTGAATTGGGAAAAGATGTTATAAATAAAAAACCTAATGAAATACTGTTAAAAACTCGCTCAATACATGTTAATGCGACATAGGTTGACATATATTCGGCGTGTTTTTTATAGTATTTTGTATATTTTTTTATTTATAACACCTTTTTCTATACTTACGGTGTTAAAGAGGGTGTGAGACGCCTTTCATAATTTTCGAATACATCGGTAAACACTGTATGGTTTTCGAGCCGAATAAATATGTTACATTGAATAAAAACACGAAAACGATATCCAGTTTTGCAGAAAAGTAACTGATCTTGGCTTTGAGAACATTTATTTGTTATGTATTTTTTTTTTTTTTGACAACTTTTTCGAATCTATGTGTACAGTAATACAAACCCCCTTCGGAGGTTGGAATGGCCCCCCCCACCTAAAATGTAGTTCGAAAAATCGATTTTATAGTGAGATTAAAGAATGGTTAGTCTAAAAAAAGGGTGAAAAACAAAAGAAATAAGCAATTAATAATTATTACCAAAAGCAATAAATGCAATTTTTTTTTACTGGCACAAATAGAGTTGGATACACAAGTAATAGTCGTAGAGTGATAGAGTGTAAGTAAAACCTGGAATATCCGGTTGTTTCGTTTCGTTTTAACAATGGAAAGAGCAGAAAATGGAGAGAAAAGAAAGAAAGAAGGAAAGACCGAAAGGAAAGATAAAGATAGGGAAGTACCCCCACCACCATCACCCATAAAGCAAAAAGACAACGAAAGGTAAGAAAGAAAGCAAAAAAGCACGTAAGGAAAGAGCGAAACGGAAGTTGTGTTTGTGTAAGTAAGTAAGTTTGGTGCGTTTCACGTAAATGTCAATTCAGGTTTTCATTAAACTTTAACCACGCGGGTTATAACGAAATCGAAGTAATGTAATTGTGAATTCAATTCCAGGTAACGGATTGTGTTCTGTTTGAATCTAATTTTATTATAATAAATGCTTTATAAATTGTGTTTATGTTTTATGCTAACCAATGGCAAAGTAAGAATGGTTCGTTTCAGTGTAAGTCCAGTCCAGTTTTTAGATAAATTCTAACCGGTGATCGGTTTTAAATGTCTCCTGTGAACGTTCTGGTACGGTGTAAGTGAGTGACAGTGGTAGGATGAATTTGTTAGAGAGAGTTTACTTTACTACTTCCATTAAATGTAAGCGATTTTTACAGTGGACTCTCACCAGACAGAATATAGGAAACTGTGATCAGCGAGATCCTTGATATGTAATAACCCTATAACATACGGCAGATTTCGTGATTCAGTTTGTGAATGATACGGCTGCACCAAATGTATACAGGTTCAGTCCTATAAACGTCAAAGTCGGAGGGGAAAAAATGAGTTCATTTTATTTATAGAGAAGATAGATAGATAGATAGATAGAAGAAGATAGATAGAAGAAATAGAAGAAGAGAAGAAGATATATATATATATATATATATATATATATATGTATATATATATATATATATATATATAAAAGAATTGTTATTGAGTGGATAATTTCTTTTTTAATTTATTCCAGGTGGTGGGGTAAGTCTGGTGAGTTTGTCTGACTTGCTATTGACTTTCTCGCTTCCCCTCAGTACTTCAAATAGTTTTAACCTGAGACTAAAAGAAGGCCGGTTTTATTATTTTGCTAAATTTTGCTTGCCGGCATGAAAATATTTATATTTATGACTATACACATTGGTATTTTTTTAATGGAGTCGTGGATATTACTACCAGCAATAGCATGGCGTTATCAGGGCGTTACGTTTGCTGAATATACACAAATACAGAGGCAATACTGGGGTTTGGTTAATAAAGAAGTTGCGTGATATTTAAGAATGCCTTTTAATGCAGCTGTGTTTTCCGCAACCTATTCTTATTGGCTTACAAAGAGTTTTCACACAGGTCATCAAAGATCTAATTAAATACAGCCTATGGTGTTCCCTGGAAGCTGACTGACAACAAGTCTCTCCATATTTTCCAGTACTCTCCACCTCTTTCGATAACATTTGCAAATAAATGTGTATTATCGAAACAGCTGCTTGCCGTTGATATCTCGTTGGCAGTGGCCATTGATCTTCACTGGAATTTGGGTGACAATAAGCCTCCCCAATGTCCCAGTTCTCTTCGCACTTATACAGTGGAGGTCTGGTCAGTGCTCATTCCTCGGCCATTCCTTCCTCCTTGATTACTTGGCTATTTGGTCTCACTCTTTTGGGGGGAAAGGAGACAGTGATGTGGTGATGGGGTGGGTTTAGAGAACTTATAGGTATGCAGCTTCAATGTTCTTAGTTCCATATTATTATTATTATTATTATTATTATTATTATTATTAATAATAATAATAATAATAATAATAATATTATCAAGAAGAAGAAAAAGAAGAAGTCCTAATATGTGCCGCACAGAAGCAATCATTCAGACCAAATTATGTAAAATATCACATTGATAAAATTGGTAAAAGTCTCCTTTGTCGACTGCGAGCAGAAAAGTGGGAGTGTAAAATCTATCGTCAGTAATTGTGGGAAGTTAACTCAAAAAGAGTACAAATGACGCCATGACAACATTGCTAAAATTTCCTGTAGAATATATCTAAGAAAAGAGGGTTGGAATGCAGTGAAAAATGGTACGAACATGTTCCAGAACTAGTGGTGGAGAGTGGTAATATAAAATTACCGAATGTGATAATTTGATTACAGCAAGGAGACTATATGTAATCATTTCAGAGAAAAAAGAGCACAAGGTAATAATCACTGATACAGCAGTATCAGCTGATATGAATGTGAAGAGAAAATGAAAAGAAGATGATCGAAAAGTACCAACACTTGAAAAGATAAAGACATTGTGGAAGGTGAAGAAAGTAAAAGTTGTACCTGGGAGTGTGATCAAAAGATTTGACAAGTGGATTGAGAAAAATTCGACTTCATTGCAATATATATGACTAATACCCACACTAACATCAAGACCGGAATATATTCCATCCCTTGCCTTGATTGTAGAAAAATATATGTAGGAGAAACTCAACGAATTTAAATAAAAGAATATATGAACACATCATGGAGAACGACCACCATTTTAATTTTAACAAAGCGACTTTCCTTAAACAAATACATAACAGATCCACACGACGTTTAATTGAGTCGGCTATAATCTCCCATTCCAACCATATAATTAAACAAAGAAAGGGTTTTTTCCACGTTGCTCCCAATTTGTCCAAATAATTATTAAAGAAAACAATTTAGACACAGGTTAAACTTGAAACACACACACACACACATATATATATATATATATATATATATTTTACACAGGCGTCACCGCTTATCAAGGCCGATAGGTCACTCAAGGATAAGGGTTAAAGAGTGTAGAGTAGTCAAAAGGACAATATAGTAATCGATAGTAATGGAAGTTCGGTAAATTTGTTAACTTAAGTGGAACGGCTCATCAGAAACTAGTTCACGTTGGACTTGAAGACAACCATATTATAGACATCTGGAAAGCAGGAAAACGGAAGACAATTCCACAGGCGTGCAGTTCTAAGAAAGAAGCTTTGATCATAGAATCTATGTTTAGGTTTAGGTACAGATAAAGAGTGGGGAAAATTATTGATAATGTTTTCAGCTAGTCTAGTGTTTCTTGTGAAAGTTTGGCGAGGGAGGGACCATAAATTGAAGCTCAGTTGAGATAGAGGTTGCAGGGAAGTGAAGAGGATATCTCCTACGAGGCTACGAAGTCTATTTTGAACCCTATCAAGGTAGGACAAGTCCTTTCTAGCAGTTCCTGCCCATATGTGGCAACAGTATTCCATCCTTGGACGTACCTGGCTCTTATATAGATAGAGAATTGCATCAGCAGTGAGATATCTACTGGATCGATAGAAGGATCCGACCATTTTTCCAGCGGCCTTGGCAACAGATTTGATGTACGTATTCCATTTAAGATCAGGAGTAAAGGTCAAGCCCAGAAGCCTGTCAAAACTTGAAGCCTCCCCAAGACGAGAGCCATTCATTTTAATTGATGCCAGATGGGGATCAGAACGTTGATGATGTAAAGATAGAAGCTTGGTTTTAGATGCATTAAAAGTAACCAGCCACTCCTTTCCCCATTGTACAACGTGATCAAGGTCATAGAAGAGAGAATCGGAGAGAACTTGGTCGTTTACTGTCTTAGATGTGCTACCATAGATGGTAGTGTCGTCAGCAAAAATGTCTACGAATGATGTAAGGATGTGATTTGGAAGATCATTAATGTAGATCAGGAAAAGAGTTGGGCCCAGGATGGACCCCTGAGGGACTCCAGCATTTATACTGTGAGCTTCTGATTTTTGCCCATCAACTACTACTCTTATGAACCTATCAGAGAGAAATGATTTAATAACTGAGAAGACATTTCCAGCTATACCATAGCTGGAGATCTTGTGAAGTAAACCTTTATGCCATACCCTATCAAAGGCCTTAAATATGTCAAGAGCAATTGCCCTAGAAAGGTTGCCACTGTCGAGAGATTCGCTAATCCTATTAGATATAACTGTAAGCACATCTGCTGTAGATCTAGCAGAACGGAAACCATATTGAGTGTCACTAAGAAGGTTATTTTTGTTGAGATGGTTGATTACTTCTCTATTTAACACAGATTCCAGCAACTTACTCATGACGCACATGAGGCTTATTGGCCTGTACTGAGAGGGGGATGAACGATCACCTGAATTCTTAAACACAGGGCATACTGATGAGATTTTCTAGGGTGATGGGAAGCAATTCTCCTTAAGACAACGTTTAAACAGTTTTGTAAGTATGGGTGCTAGTTCTGGTTGAAGTTTTTTGAGTACTATAATTGGAATACCGTCAGGGCCGGTTGCTTTACTGGAATCAAGGTTTTTGATTAGCTTGGCAACATCACATACAGATATATAAAGATCCATTAGTAATTTCACTTCATTTTATTATATATATATATTAAATTTAATAATGGCAGGTTTAATTGTAATAGAAAACTGATATAGTCTTAAAATATATATAAGAAACCGTATTTTTATGTTCAATGTATTCAGTTTAGAATACAAATGTTTAGGACTGTAGGATAAGTTTTCTAACATATTTCAGTTAATAATTATTCCAACCGAAGGTTTCTTCACCCACAGACTTTGATAGTGTTATTAGGCTAAAATAATTATTGCGTGAGATCTGTTAAAGAAGGTTAACCTATTTATCTATAGATAATGTTAGGCATATGTGTATATTTATATATTTGATGTACATTTTAAATTTATTGATCGATCATTATGGTTTCTAAAACCGCTGTTTTATTTAATTTAGTTTCATACAAAAAGAATGAAAAGGACCTGCAAAATTTGGTAAAAATCCTGATAATTATGGATTTTGTGAAATTTTACCCGCAGATATTATACACGAATTAATAAACGTTTCAGAGAGTTCAATCTCTGTGAAGTTTTTTTAAGCGTTTATATCAAAGCAATATTCCATTCGAAAAAATTATTATCATATTTGCATGGAATTTCATCCTCATTAACCACAAATTAAGCAGGATTCCCTGCATTTCAGTTTTCTCTCATACGCCTTATATATTGGCTTAAATTTTAGACATGTTCTCACATTAAAATTATATAATCGATTTTGATCAAAATAGGAATTGGTATTGTTTTAGGCAGGACATTTAGTGTCATGATTATTTATTATTAGGACTAGAACAAAACATATTCTTTTCATTGTTTTGACTCTCGAGTGTGTATCAGTTGATATCGTATAATCTTTTATACAGTGATGTGGTTCTCGATTGATTAACTGTGTCTAACTTTATCGAATATTTACTCGATAGTAAAATAATGATAAGAATGTTCTGTTGTCAAAGCTCTAGTTATAATGATGGTAAACCTCCTATCTAAAATGTTTATTTTGATTTTAATATTTGTAAAGTTACGTAAATGTGATGCAAAACTTCCTGAGCAGGTATATTATTTCAATCGTATTGGAATAAGTATTTTACTAATATATATATATATATATATATATATATATATATATATATGTATATATATATATATATATATATATATGTATATTAGTAAAATACTTATTCCAATACGATTGAAATAATATATATATATATATATATATATATATATATATATATGAACATATATACATATATTGTTAGAAAGAACGGAAAAGTTCTGTTTAATGACTTGTATCTTTTAGTACTATTATCGAATGTTTATATGTTGGATAGATGCGTTACGTTTTATTGTATTGTTTCCGCTAGCGATTTTTACTGAAACCTCAGTCGTTTTCAGGCGGTGGTTTATCTGCTGGATTTAAAAACGTGCGGCTATTTACAGAAAAGTACGTTTGGGGAGACGTGATCACGTGTTTAAGGCGTATCCAATTGGATGTATGTACAATATTTAAACAGGTGTATTAAAATTACGATGTAATAAAATTTACAATTTTAAATTCACGATTTTTTTCTTCCGGACGCATTATCGTTAATTACGTACCTAGACATTTTAATATATTACGACTGGATTCGTAGTTAATATCATTTATCGTTAGACATTTTTCTCTTATATACACAGCCTCTAGAACCTTGAGTTGGTTTAAGTTGGGATCATTGTGTGAGATTTTTATGTTTTCAACCATAATTTTTCTAATTCTTGTGTAGAGAGGTCATGTTCCTTTAGTTGTTGACTTATGGAACTAGAGCCTGAAATGTGGAGTGTCAGTCTTCGAGACAATGTGTTCGTTGGGATAAACAACCGCCTGAGGACAACTGAGTTTTCAGTAGAAAGCACTAGCGAAACAAAATAACAACATGTAACACATGGATCCTTAATATAAGTATTCGATAATACTACAAAAAGATTAATACGTAAATGGGAAAAATAAAAAAAAGAGTCATTAAACAGAAACTTTCCCTGCTTTTCAACGATATATGTTTAAATGAAAATTTGCTGCCTAAATATACACTATATAAATATATATATATATATATATATATATATATATATGTATATGTATATATATATATATTTGTATATATATATATTTGCATATATATTTTATATATATATATATTTGTATATATATATTTAGCTAAAAAAATGCGAATGTATATATATATATTTAGCTGAAAAAATGCGAAGCTCGCGGTTTGTTTACAAACAAACGTTTGAGCCCTTTACGAGTGGCGGACGGATGTTCATTTAAATAGACATTCGGACAGATTAATTACGGCCACCGCTTCCGTAGTCAGGGGGTAGAACTGCCGACTGTCATCACGATGGTTCTAGGTTCGATCCTTGGCTTGGGATAGGTGTTAGTCTAGCGGCACTGATGAGTTGTGAAACAACGAAACAGGACTGTATGTCGATGACTAAAATATATTTTATATATATATATATATATATATATATATATATATATATATATATTTGTATATATATTTATATATATATATATATTTCTATATGTATTTATATTTATATATATATTAGTATATATGTATATATATTTGTATATATATATATATATTTGTATATATATATATATGTTTGTGTATGTATATATATATATATATATATATATATATGTGCAAAAGTACCCGTCATTGACTGGGTTCAAAAACAGCCTGCAGAAAATGGACTCTGATTCATGAAAGTATGATAGGTTATGAAAAGGAAGGGTTGTAAAGAGATAGTTTCGAATTTGGGGATATCAAGACCAAATCAAAATATGATGAAAGTAAAAATAAAATAGATAAACCCCATAATTTATTATACAATACCTGTTCACACTGAAACACTTATCGCAATATTCTGTGGATCTATATTAAAAAAAAAACTTGTTAAACTTTTTGACATATTTCCATTCTATGGGGGTCAGTTGCGAACGAACAGCCCATAATTTTATAATACCATATTTCTTCAAACTGAACCATAATTATCAAAGTATACTTACGCAGATAGATTTGAAAAGTCTTTATTAAAGTGTGTGCCTATTTCCATTCCATGGAGGCCAGGCGCGAACACAGACCCCACAATTTTATTATACCATCCCTATTAAAGTTAAAACATACTTATCAAAGTATTCTTATGCACATATATATATCAAAAACACTTGTAAACGTTTTTATTTAATTTTTAAATTGCTTTTTTCCATACTTTGTGGACCAGGCCCGAACACAGACCCACAAATTTTAATGAACCACCGTTCTGCCAGATCAAACATACCCATCCTAGTGTCTTCAATCATTATATGTAAACAGTTTTTTTTTTAATAGTCAACCATATAGGAGCCTATTCGTAACCAGACACACGCATACACACATACACACACATTCAGTTTTATATATATATATATATATATATATATATATATATATATATATATATATATATACGCCCGTTTCTTTGTTCACAAACGCTTGATTAGATTTTTCATTATTCTTGTTTATTTCAGTGTTGTCATTTTGTCAACCCGCGGAACTTTTCAGGCATCCGTTAACTTACAAGAGCATGTGCGTGCAAACGAAATTCCAGCCCGTTTTTTACCATTTTTTTTTTTTTTTTTTACATCGAATAATTCGACAAGATGGATATTTTTATTGACAAATCTATTAAATCATTTTTATTAGAAATTATATTTCGTTTTCTGGAGCATTACCAAAAATGAAGTTATATCATAGCACTTTATAAACTATCGTAATATAATAATAGGTATTTTTTTATCCCAGATAGCTTGGCTGGAATTACACACACACACACACACACACACACATATATATATATATATATATATATATATATATATATATATATATATATATATATACACAAATATATGTATGTGTATGTATTTGTGTGTAAAATTGCGTAAACATAAAACTCGTGCCTGTAGTTAAAAATATATGATAATGGAATTATAATAAAAAAGAACTTAGTCTTCTCTCAACGTGGCCGGAAACTTTGTTTTAATCATCTTGTGCACGTCCCGGATATTTGTGGCAATTCAGCGATGCATTTTTAGGGTGCTGGCAATGGCCCTGTTGTCATAACTTTGATCGGTAGAGAACATGAGTTGTACAGCAACTCATTTCCGATTCGCTCGTTTAACATTGTGCCACTTTCAGATATTATAGAAGGCTTCTACCGCTTTTCAGATTTATATACAACTTGACCACTAGTAGATGGTCTGAAACTAAAAAGATAACAGACTTCATCAAACAGAAATGGAATCATGCCATCTTTTCTATGGCGACAGTTTGATCGTTCCAAGCTACTCTGTATATGTCAGTGTGTGTTTTTATTTCAATGTTATAGCCATATGTTTCTCATATACATTAAATGCTGAATTATATTGTTTTGTATTGGTAATCCATTTATCCAGAACATTTTATAAGACCTTATTGTACATGTTAGAATTGTCATTTTGTCTACAACTTTCATTTGACATTCATTCGTTAACTTACAAGAGCATGTGCACGAAAGCCAACTTCCAATCCGTTCTTTTTTTTTTATCGTCCTGGTCGATGACGAGTAATCAGACCCACTGGCTGAACAAGATGAGAAGCTTACCTGAAAATCCTATCAAATCCTTTTATTAGAAATTATATTGCGATTCCTAAAGCATTATCTAAAGTGAAGTTATATGAGAAAAACAATGACGTTTCTATCAACATATACCTAAAGCAGTGGAATTCTTTTGTTGATAAGATTTTCTGACTAGAATATCTTTCTTTCTTTATTTATTAATATATATATATATATATATATATATATATATATATATATATATATATATATAATTGACAGCGTCTGTGTGTCTGTGTGTCTGTGTACATATCCCTTCGCAATAACTCTGTCAATTTTAAGTCTACAGACTCGAAATTTGACATACAAGGTACTGAGATTTGGGAAAATCGATGGGATCGGTGTTGGCCAGAAATTTAGCAGTTAAGGGGTCAAAGTTCAACGATTTGACTTTTGAGAACTCTACCAAACTACTCCGACAATTTTGGGTCTACGCACTTGAAATTTTAGATATAGGTTCCTTGGACATGGATCTAGATTAATAACTTGATTTGAACCGAAAACAATAAATTTTAAGGGGTCATAATAGGGGTCAAAGTTTAAAAAGGTTGACCTCTGCGGTCTCTTCCAAATTACTCAGACAATTTCTAGTCTAAATATTTGAAATTTTACATAAAGGGTATTCAGAGGTAGGGCAAGCTTTTTCATCAGTTTGGGTCGAAGATTTTTAGTTACCAATATATAAATGTATGTATGTATGTCTGTTTGCATGTCTGCCTCAAACTTTCAATAGAGGCGACGGATTTTACCAAGATCAGTATCTTTTTGAAGGTCGACATTTAATACGACAAATACCGAAAAAAAAATTGGCTAAAAACATTAATATCTTCCCCCTTCAACTAGGCACTTTTCTTCAGGGAGGGGGGGGTCACTTTTTTCGCCAATATTTTTGAAAGTTATCCTCTCCTTTAGATGGTCTAGACTTACTTTTAAAAATTGTCGATTCCGCTTTGGCGGTGGTCGTGACAGCATAAACGTTAGGTTTTACCCCGTCCTTTTCCTGCTTTGCGGTACGGGTTCGAGCCTGCCTTCTTACTACCACTTTTTTTTTGCTCAATATACACAACCAAACACCCGGGCAGCGCCGGGCTGAAATGCGAGTACATATATATATATATATATATATATATATATATATATATATATATATATACATATATATAAACACACATACGCACACACGCACACACACCACACACACACACACACACACACATATATATATATATATATATATATATATATAACTACTTCATTTACTCACATAAAATTAATATACGAAAGTATAGATTTATGCGTAAACTTTAAAAAGTGCTCAATACGTAGGTAGATCTAGTTAGTAATTTATAAAATATATATGGCGATATATATTTTATGGTTTTCTAACGAATGATAAAAAATATTTTTTTGTATAGTTTTAAAGGTTGAAAACTTCAAAGACTATATATATATATATATATATATATATATATATATATATATATATATACAATCGTGTTCTGTAAGTACATTTCATTTTTATCAAAGGTTGTACAGTACTGTTTTATTTCGTTGAAAAATTAATTCGAGAACAAAGATGGAAATGCTTGTAATGGTCCAAACGTGTACATGATAATATTTGCAGTGAGGATTGTTCGAAATTTGAAAATCTAAGTCATCTTTTCCTATAAAACATCGTATTCTGTCAGGTTTTCTCAAAAGATGCATCTATACACAAAAGATGTATCTATAAACTCACACTTAACGTACGTATGTCTAACATGCTTCTCGTTATGAAGAAAATATGTAGGAAGAGAGAGAACAACTAAGAAAGTGATCAGAAGAATGAGCTATGCAGAAGACAGTAGAAGTTGGTGGGGGGGGGGTGAAAACGTGAATTCAAATGTCAATCAACAATAACAAAATATCTCGTCCTTCTTCGAAAGTTCAAAAAATAGTAAATGCCATCTCAACTTGTATGTTTGGGGAGAGTAAGAGAAAAGAATGAGAACTACGTATGGTTGAGGATGAGAATGAATAAATAAGAATGAGAAAGAGGGGTAAAACGCTCTAAAACGTAAGTTCTAATATCAATCATTAATAAAAAAAAATAAATAAATAAATAATAATATATCCTCTTCATTCGTTGGAACTTTTAAAAATGCAGGCCATCTTAACGTAACGCCATCTTAACTTAACACCATCTTAACTTAACTCTATTATGTTATTGAAAGAAGCTCTGTAAAATGTGAGCTCAAATGTCAATTAACAGTTTTAAAAATGCATTACTTTGTTGATTGTTTTTTTTAAATAGCAGTTCATATCGACTTAAAGTTATGTTGTTTTTGGGGGGGGTTTTACAAAGAAGTCGTCACTTATCAAGTCCCGAAGGCCACTCGAAGATAAGGCTTAATCAATGGAAAGTTTTAGTTTAGTAACTGTTTATGATGTAGTGCGGGTAGAATTTAGATTATTTAAGGAGACTGTTCAATAATAATTTGTTTATATTAGACTTAAAGGCTACCATGCTGTAGTTGGCCGGGAAACAAACCAATGGAATAGCCATTTGGTTGTGCTGGAAAGAAGTGGAGAGAAAGTATTTTATTAAATCGCGCTTAGAAATGGCTAAAAATATGTTCCAAGTTCGCTAATTATATTATACTTTAACATTTAATTTTATACATAAATTGAATTTTCTAACTCTGCAACGAAAGCCAAATTTGAGACCTTATATTTCGACCGGTGTTATTGCACAGTAAGCTCTCATTATGTAAAACGTATACTTTTTTCTAGGCACCGCCAAAAATGGCCGCAAAATGAAGTTGTTGTTGTTTTTTAAAACTAAATTACATTTATTAAAATCCATTATTTCTGAGTAACTTTTTTTTTCCAGAAGGATAAAACCCTGAATTTTATCATATAGAAAACAGAATAATGTAAAACTTTTTCTACTATTTTTAATTAAATTTTAAATGTTAAATTTTCCCAAAAAGTTAACAATTGACATTTTTTGTCTTGCACAAAAAACGTACTTAAATATTTAAAAAAAAAGGTTTTTGAAATAATTAATTTATTTATTTATTGTCTAACTAAGATTTAGGATGATTTTCTAAGAGAATATGCAAAAATATTATAATATAAGTACCTGAATTTCAAATAATTCCACTTATTCATATAGGTAACCAGATATTTCGCGTTCATGTAGAGTCGAGATCGACTCTGTTTACGTTTGCGGATTATAAGAAGAAAACTATGGAAGACCAAACAGGCCAAAAAAACTTATTTTTCAGTGACGAAAATTTCAATGTATTATAAAGCTGAGGCTGGCCAGTACCAGATGGGTGACCATTTGTATGAGTTTGGTTTTTAATGTATATGTGTGTGGGGGCCAGACTCCCCAAAATGGGGGAAGGGGGCAATTTAAAGCAGAATAAAAAAAAATTATTTCAGCGCGTTTGGTCCACCGTAGTCGAAAGGCGGCAAACGTTTTCAAACGGGATCGAAAAAAATGATGCTATTTTTAACACAAAGGGCACAACATTTATCGAATTTTTTTTTTTTTATATCAATTATTCAAAGCATGCCCTGTTTAATAATGGTCATGCATTATTCGGCTCGCTAAAAAAAAATTGTTAATTTATTTATCAAAAATTTTAAAATGGCTTTTTTCGTATAAATATTAAAAAAAATTTTTTTTTGTTTTGCTTAACTTAAATTAATTATTTTACTTAACATATTCACCGAATTTCACACTTCAAAACTCAAAAGCGGGATAATTAAACACAATCGAAGTTCTGATATTCAGACGTCAAAATAAGGTATGCAAACAATTTTTTTTTTTTTTTTTTTTTTTTATCTATAATTCTGTCCCTTACAACAACACAATATGTTTTGTTCAGTTTCAGATGATTATTTTAAGCATATTTGTTCCCACTTCAAAACAAGGGGGGGTTTTGTAAGCAAAAAAATATATATATATAAATATCGTTTATGAAAAATAAGTACATTGTTATAAAGTTTATTCTTCTCCTAATAATCGCTGAAAATGTCGTATTGATCGGATAATTACCTGATTTTTGGTAGATTTTTAAAAAGACGGTCCGTCAAAAAGTACTGACCTGCCCCCCCAATTTTGGCGGTGCCTACTTTTTTCATATTAACGGTTCGAACACTTTTTCACTTTAATAAATGGACTAATAATGTTAAGATTTCTTTAACAACGATACTCCTTTGAAATTTCGAGTCATTGGGGTTTTTTTTATCTTCTTTTTGCTTTCTTTGATAAGTGTTTACCATTTAAATCAGACCATTCTCTTATTTCACTCTATTAGCAAAAAGAATATTTTAATAGAATTACTCGATTTTTTTTTTATTGATTTTTTTTTTTTTTTTTTTTTTTGTTAATTGATTTCTTACTTCAATCTATTCCATTACTAAAATTTCGCTGGAATTTTTTTAATTAAAACTATTTACAACGTTGGAAAAAGAATAAAATAACATCTTTCTTTGCTTTCTTGAAATTTTGAAATGAAGATTGGTTATTCGTATCATTTGGATTTATCGGATTACTGCGCAGTGGTTATTCGTATTGAAAAAAATCTATACTCCTATAAATTTGGGGTTTTTTGTATTGATATTCATATTAAAAGCAATTTTTCTATTTATTTAAAATAAAATACAATTTTTTACAAGGCCCCGAAGCCACTCAGGGATAAGGGTTATTGTAAGTACAGTACGTTAGTTTGGATATTTAATAAAGTGCCTACTTAAGGGGGTGGCTCATCAGGAATTTGTTTACGTTGGACTTGAAGACATCCAAGTTGTAGTAAAGAGGGAAGCAGGCAGACAGAACAGAGTTCCACAAGCGTGCAGTTCTAAGACAGAAGCTTTGTTCATGGAATCTGCGTTTTGATTTAGGCATAGACAAAGAGTGGGGAAAGTTTTTGACAGTGGATTCAGCTAGACGGGTGTTTTTTGTAAAAGATTGGCGAGGGGGACCAGAGATTGGAGTTTAGACGAGCACCTGCCATGGAAATAGCGATAAAACAAAGATATGCTTGCAACGTCTCTTCTGTGAGAGAGAGGTTGTAGGAAAGAGAAAAGGGCATCCCCCACTAAGCCACGAAGTCTATTTTGTACTCTGTCAAGGCAGGATAGGCTGTTTTTAGCAGCTCCTGTCCAGATATGGCAGCAGTATTCCATCCTTGGACGTACTTGGCTTTTATATAGATAGAGAATTCAGTAGTGAGATATCTTCTGGAGCGGTAGAAGGATCCCACCATCTTTCCAGTGACGTTGGCAACAGACGTGATGTACGTGTTCCATTTCAGATCAGGAGTGAAGGTCAAACCCAGAAGCTTGTCAAAACATGGGACTTCTCCTAGACGAGAACCATCCATTTCAATTGATGGCAGATGGGGATCAGAGCGTTAATGATGTAAAGATAGGAGTTTAGTTTTAAATGCATTAAAGGTAACCAGCCACGTCTTCCCCCACTGAACCACTCGTTTGAGATCCGAGGAGAGAGAATCAGAGAGAGCTTTGTCATTTACAGCCTTTGATGTGTTGCCGTAGATGGTCGTGTCATCAGCATAGATGTCAACGAATGATTTAAGTATGTGTTTAGGGAGATCATTAATGTAGATCAGGAAGAGAGTTGGGCCCATGATGGACTCCTGAGGGACTCCAGCATTAATACTGCAGGCCTCTGATTTTTGTCCATCAACCTCTACTCTTATGAGCCTATCAGAGAGAAATGATTTAATGATAGAGAGAATATTTCCAGTTATACCGTAGCTGGAGATCTTGTGAAGTAGGCCTTTATGCCATACCTTGTCGAAGGCCTTTGATATGTCAATAGCAATTGCCCTGGAAAGGAAGCCTTCGTCAAGAGATTCACTAATCCTATGAGATATAACCGTTAGCACATTTGCGGTAGATCTTGCAGAACGGAAACGATACTGCATGTCACTAAGAAGGTTATTTCTGCTGTGGTGGTTGACTATTTCTCTGTTTAATATCGATTCTAGCAACTTACTCATGACACACAGGAGACTTATTGGTTTGTACTTTATTATATATGGGTCGTGGATTTGCATTTATCGACAAAAGATCTAACTAATTTGCATATTGTTTTAAACATACATTTTAATTAATTCCCTATTAGTTTTTTCGGTTTTCTTATGGGATGATCATTTATTACATGTAATTATATTCATGCCGATATTCTACATGATTTACATGCGTAATATTTGCATAAAAAGGTTATAGTAAATACAAAACACCTTCTATATATAATGCGTATATATATTTGTTTTTAAAAATTTGCCTACCAAACTTCTCCGTCAGTTTTGGTCTACAAACATAAAACTTAATATATAGGATATTCAAACCCCTGCGAAACTTTATATTTGCGTTTTAGCCGGGGAGGATCCGTGCAAAAGTGTGAAAATAAAAAAATGGAATTTGCCAGATGAAAGTTGAACAATGGCATTACGAATATGCATTCATAACGTAATAGCTAATGGTTCATATTTTAATTTTTAGCCTTGCAGCAAACGTGTTTTCATAGTTCAGGTATTAACATCCAAGGAAAAAGTAAATGCTAAGCTAAACGTTTTAGTTTCCATTCTCGATGGTGGCGCACGAGTAATTTTTATTTAACTTTTTAAATCATTACTATATATTTTTATTTAACTTTTTAAATCATTACTATATATTTTTATTTAACTTTTTAAATCATTACTATATATTTTTATTTAACTTTTTAAATCATTACTATATATTTTTATTTAACTTTTTAAATCATTACTATATATTTTTATTTAACTTTTTAAATCATTACTATATATTTTTATTTAACTTTTTAAATCATTACTATATATTTTTATTTAACTTTTTAAATCATTACTATATATTTTTATTTAACTTTTTAAATCATTACTATATATTTTTATTTAACTTTTTAAATCATTACTATATATTTTTATTTAACTTTTTAAATCATTACTATATATTTTTATTTAACTTTTTAAATCATTACTATATATTTTTATTTAACTTTTTAAATCATTACTATATATTTTTATTTAACTTTTTAAATCATTACTATATATTCGGTTCAATATGATAAATACGAAATCTGCATTAATCAGAAAATTTATATTCTCTTGAAGGCTGAAGGTTCAATTCCCAGTGTGGGGGCGATGAAAAATACAATTGCGAATTACTTAGGACGTCTATCCAGTCATGACTGAGGAAACACGAGCGTGCTTCTTCCGTGAGATAAAGAGTTCGGTTCGAAATTCCGTTCAAATTCCCGAGTTCGACAAGATACACATGAAAAAGGTCCGAGGTTACATCGACCAAAACGTTATGAAAATGACACTCAAGATTAGAACACTAGTCCAATGAATCCAAATAATACGAACACCTTGCTTACTTTTCTTTGTAAAAAAAACATTCTCAATGATTTTTTTATTAATTTGGTGATTTGTATTTTTAATTGAATCTATTACTTTTGGATTCACATGAATTAGTTTTGTTTTCTTTTTCTAATGGATTAATTTGAGTATCAATAATTTTAAATGATCACTAAGAATAAAATTGCAAAGCGATAACGAACGGGCGAAATAAGTATTTAAGACATATATATAAACGACTTGAATGTTATCCAGGTTTGGGGCGGTATTGGAAATGTAACAGTGCGATGCGTGTATACAAATGCATGCGAAATGACGTCGCTGGTAAGGGAAAATAAAAACTTTAAAAAGGAGATTACGTTAGAAACAGGAATAACGTTCCTGATCATGTTAGAGGCGGGAATAACGTTCGGGATCACGTTAGAGACGGGAATAACGTTCTAGAAGTCCTCATCTGAGGGACGCCATAACAGTGGTGAGAGAATGAGGAAATAAATGTTGTTGTACAACAAAAATAACGAAATTCTTTTCTATTATTTGTCTCCTTTGCGTCTGAGGCTACCACGTGTTGGTTCCCACACAACGTAACACAAATGTGAAGAAACTCATTATTTTTTTACTGCGAATAAACATGCTACATATTTATATATTTTTCGAAACATTGAAAGATAACTATTTTATAATAATTCCTAACACGATGAAAATATGTTCAATATTGAGGATAGACTGTTATTATAGTCAAGTGAAAGTAAAAATTTAAAAAAAACTTTTCCCAGTTGATGAGACTCCCTGTATGTTTGCTATTACAAATAACATTTTAATCTCATTCAAATATATTCATTATTTCTTCGTTTAAATTTCAATCACAATATTAAACTTTTTCAAACAAAAGCTTTTATTTATTTATATTTTATTTTCGACAAAAGGATTTGTTTCTTTCACAAATTCAGTGTAACAGAGCGCGGACGCGCGTATGCAAATGCATACGAAATACAAAATGACGTCACTATAAAGAAAAAGACTAAAAAAAGGAGGGAGAGACAGAGCACGTTAGAGAAGATGATCCCTTTAGAGAGGTAGGTGACATTAAAGCCGTAACAAGAAGTCATGCGTGGCGGGAGAATGAGGAAATAAATGTCTTTGTTAAAAAGGAGTCGAGTCATTATTTGCCTATGTTCCTTGCAGCGTAGACTGCATACAACGTGTCGGTCGCATATGTAAACATATGTAACGTTACAGAAGATAATTTTAAACGTGTGTAAACATCGTGTGTAAAGTTATACTAGGTTTTAAAGATTTTTATATATTTTACCATATTCTTTGTTGTACTACTTGAAATTATTAAACTAGTAAAGTATGTAATTTTGCATTTGTTTTAAATAAAGCGAGCGATTGAGAGAAAACGAGTGTATCGATAATAAATTGGTGCCATAATATTGACTATTTTTTATAAATTCTACTAAATTAACATCAATCTACGTGGATTCTTTCATTCTTAACATCTCTTACATGCAGATTTATTTTCCTTCATCGCGTGTAATTCTCTATGAATAATTTTAAACGGAACTTTCCTTTGTGAAATAGAAAGCCAGTAAGGGCCTTCCTATGTGTCTGTGAATTACTGATACCTCTCTCTCTCTCTCTCTCTCTCTCTCTCTCTCTCTCTCTCTCTCTCTCTCTCTCTCTCTCTTTCTCTCTCTTATCATCTGCTTTTTACGTGTCTGACTTTCTAAACAAGTGCGTGCACTGAATAATTTTTTTATTTTTTCAGAACACAGCCACTTTTATTCCCGTACGTTATCTTTTATATTCATCCTCGCATCGCTGTTAGCGTTTCCGTCTGTTGGTCGATCTCTTAAACTTCATTTTATATATTTTAAGACCCCCCCCCCTTCTTTGGATAGATCACTGTCGTAAATAATCTTACTCGCTATTTAATTGACTGTAAATGTGAGGTTCGCTCTTTCTTTGTAAATAAATAAAAAGACAGACGGTTTGAGTACAATAAAAAAAAATGGTGGGCGAATGTTTGTTTGAAATAGATATTTGTTGAGGTCATTTGCGGGCACCGCTCCCGTGGGTCGATGGGTAGAATTGCCGATTATCAACGCTATGGTTCTAGGTTCAATCCTTGGCTAAGGAAGGGGCTAATCTAGCCACACTGATGAGTTGTGATACAACGAAACGGTACCCTATGTGGATGACTATATATATATAGAAGATTTAAGCAATTAAGTATGCCTCGTCGGTCCATAGATTTTTCTAATTATAAAGATATTTAATATTAAAATAGCATACGTGTCAGTATGTAACGCTTAAGTATTAAATAGCATCTTAATTAGTCTATTACGTTTAAGTTTGAAATTACATCTTCGTTTGTCATATTTGTGTTTTTAATACGATTTCTCGTAGTCTTTTTTTGCTTTAATTTTAAATAACACGTTTATCGCTTGACACGCTTTGAGTTTTTAATACCAATTCAGTGGTCTAGTATGTTAAAGTTTGTAATCGCACATCCGTTTGTCTGTCATACTTGACTTATTTAAAATACAGTTGATTTGGTAAGCTAAAGTTTACCTAACGTTTTCGTTTGCCTGCTGTGCATATCATAATAATCCATTTTGTCTGTCTCGCTGGAGTTTGCATCCCATGAGTGATGTTCTTGACAAAGAGGAAAGAATTGCAGTTTTCTGGGTCATAATCTATTCCATCACTTATCATTTGTAAGTTTTGAACCTTGAAGTATTATTGTTTCGCTCCTTGCATCAAGTGGCTTCATGCCTTGTTTGAGGCGATTTCCATAAAAAATATAGGATTCCGTTTGGTTTGTCATGTTTAAGTTTAAAATCAAATGCAGAGATTAATTGCTATTTTCTTTTTAAATGCGCCTACGTTGGTCTGTCATGCTTGAGATTAAACAGCATTTCCGTTGGTCTGCCACGCTTAACATTAAAACAGCATGCTCGTCGTCTGTCACGCTTAACGTTGAAATACCACTGTTACTAAGTGACATATCATTTTCCTCGCTACACGCACAGTTTAAATGAACGTATCTTAAACATAATTTTTCGTTTCTTCATGAAGTCTGTAAATGAAAGGCATTTGCATACATACAAAAAGAAAGTCACAATGGTGAAAACAGATTGCCAAAACTTGTTTTTTTTTTTAATATTATTATTTCACGATGAATGTAAATGTAGCCATTATGTCTAAGTTATGTGGAGATTTCTTTAAATGGCCATGCGCAATATATGTCAGTGACCCTTGCAAACCTATAAGATCATTGTAAGAGAGGCGATTTATATTCAACATGGGTAATTTCTCTTTGATAAATATGCAAGGATTTTATATATATATATATATATATATATATATATATATATATATATATATATATATATATATATATATATAAGTATTAGCGTCTAACTTTATACCCCAGGGATTTCTTCTTAGTTTTATAACATAAAACTTGTTTCGCCATTGTTCATACATTTACATAAATGATATAAATTGGAAACACAAAAAAATCTACACTTTTGCGCATACATAAATAAATCCGGGTCAAATTGAAAATCTTTAACCTGTAATCCTTCCAATACATAACGTAAAGTCGCTTGAATCGGCATGTTACGACTTATTTCCCCGGCTCGATTTTGTTTCTGGTATTGGTTTCACCGATTATACCTCCAATCAGATGCTTACAGGAGCACCATACGAATGATGTTAGCATTAATAGTTAAATTGGTTCAATTGAACTCATAGGCACGCTTAGGTTGTCAGTCCGTGTGGGTAATCACATCATCGCCACTACCACCACTACCTCCACCACTACCACCACTACAACAACAACAACAACAACATTTCGCTATTCCCATGTTAGTATATGAAATCTTTCATAAACGTTTCAATTTAAAGAAACCAGGAGTTCAAATAGAATCGTCCATTTAAACAATGATTTTCGTGAACAAATAAGCCAGGGGTCAGAATGAAACTTTATGCTTTGGGGAATTTCTTCTTGTACGTTGAACCTGATATTCTTAGGATTGAATTCAGATATATTTGAAATATTTTTTTTTATCTTATTTAAAATATAAATTATTTTATTTAATAGTTTGTTTATAATCGACCAATTCTCCCAAATGTGACCAGTGTTCTAGTATTTCGCTTTATCTATTTTAGTCATATTGTCCGATCTCGTTTTTATTTGTTTTGTTTTTTTTGTTTTTTTTTTTGTTTTGTTTTGTTTTGTTTTTGTTTTGTTTTTGTTTTGTTTTGTTTTTTTCAGCATATCGGCCTTTTTGACTTAGTTTTTCTTTTAAACAATATCAATCTGTGTTTTGGTTTACGGCATATGAGCAATTTTAGCTTGGTATATATTTGTTTATTATACTATCCTATTTTTGATTTGTTACTAAGCCGTTTATTGCTTTAACGTATTTTTATGTTTTTTTGGTTTACGGCATATTATGGTTTACGGCATATTATGTTTTTTTGGTTTACGGCATATGAGCAATTTTAGCTTGGTATATATTTGTTTATTATACTACCCTATTTTTGATTTGTTACTAAGCCGTTTATTGCTTTAACGTATTTTTAATTAAAACTATTTACAACGTTGGAAAAAGAATAAAATAACATCTTTCTTTGCTTTCTTGAAATTTTGAAATGAAGATTGGTTATTCGTATCATTTGGATTTATCGGATTACTGCGCAGTGGTTATTCGTATTGAAAAAAATCTATACTCCTATAAATTTGGGTTTTTTTGTATTGATATTCATATTAAAAGCAATTTTTCTATTTATTTAAAATAAAATACAGAAAAAAGCTGTGCTTTTCGAGTTTAGACAACAGCATATGTTTAGTTTGGAAAATTTTCGTTTCCATGGGTGACATTTTTTTTTTAATTTTAGATATAAGAAAAAGACAAACAGTACTGGTTAATAACAGCACATTTAATAAGAAAAGATTTAAAAAAAACTACAAAATGAGTACAATTAAAATATTCAGAGTTTAAGTCAAAGCTGAAATAAGAAAAAAAATGATTGCAATGTGCAAACTATTTTCGATTTTAAAACAAATAGATTTCAAAAGTTAAATAAGTAGATAAATTGTTAACGTATTTGTTGTTATCTATTGTTATTTGTTTATCTTTTACGTTAAAGTTTTTTTTAGCTAGTTATTGCTTTTGAATTGCTTTTCTTTTCAGTTCATTGGCCTCATGCTACCGTGGAGTCGTGAACACCTTAAAACATCCGTTTCCTGTGAATCACCCTAAGATATTTTCTTCGCGGATAATTCGTATACAATTTTGCAGCCTACGCAAACTTGCAGCTTATATTTCCGAATTTTCAGAAACTACTGGGCTAATCTGGCTGAGATTTTGTATGGAACTGTGTTATATTAAGGTGCAGCAATCTAAGTATTATGATATATGTTCTATACACAGATAAAAATTGATAAGGATTGGTGATGATTAGTCAGCACAGCACAATCGAGGCCACTCGAGAATAGACGTTAATGAATGTAAGGTGGTGGTGTAGCAATCGTTGATGGTTGCATTTTGGGTAGAATTTGATTATTTAAGAGAACAGTTAAACAAGAACTTGTTTACGTTTGACTTGAAGGCTACGATATTATAGTCGGCCGAGAAGCAGGCAAGCGAAACAGTGTTCTAGGTTTCATCAAGATGATTGCGGTTGGCTTTTCATTTCTTGTTATTCTCAACATATACTAGTTGATCTACTCGTCATATATCTAACAGACACGTTTAAAAAAAAAGAAAAGATGCTGCCATTCAATATGCATGTTTAGCTTGTTTAAAGTGACGTGTGACAGATAGACAGACCGATCGACCGAGTGAACATATATATGAAACCTCGCTCTTCCGTTATTGATTTCCTTTTACCCTAAAGATGTTATCGCATTAGCGTTGAGGATAAAATATTTTGCCAGAACTGCCGTAAAAAAAAAAACGCATATAATTTTTCAATCTAATTTATCTGCAAAATGAACGCAATAAACACAAAGTCGCATGAATATAAAAGCAACTTTTAACCTTCCCGCCTCGATTATGGCACGTTTTAGTCCTTCATACTGAAACATTGTGCGCCGTAAGCTCTTATTGATTTCACTGGCTGCTCAGTGCTGAAAAGATGCGCGGTCAGATAACGGCGACCTAATGCGGGTTATGGATATGAAAACCCCGATGGAATTATATACGTCATCGACATGCTTACTCTAGTTAATAGATCTTGAAACATTCATATTGCCTACCAAAATGATTGGATTCAGCATTAAATAACCTGGAAATAGTCGATAGGCCACTAATCGAAACTGTTCAATATTATCGTGGAGAATTAATGCGCGAAATGCGACCTTAATTTTCGACTATGTGGTTATGCAAGAGTTTTTAACAAAACCCTATTTATCCAAGGGAAATAACTCTTGCCTATAAACCAGTTTCCTCACTCTTGTTTAACTATAGCTGTTATTGATTAGCGGATGTTTCGACGCTGTGTGTCCATGCTCTGTGGATGATGATTGTGGTTGCTGTTTAGCATTATTCATGCATTTTGTATGAATCAGATGATTATTGTTGGCATTCGTTTCTCCGATATCTTTATTGTTAGAATTATTTTTAGAAAGACGTCGAGTACTTACTGAAAGGACAGCGTGAAGATTGCCAACAGCCCTAAGTGAAAGTGTTTCTGTGAAACGAACGAGATATGAATTTGGCACACCCAAATAGTCAGTCCGTATCGTTAACAACTTAACCTTCGTCACTTCGATGATGATGATGATGATGATGATGATGATGATGATGATGATGATGATGATGATGATGATGATGATGATGCCGTCGACGACGACGACGACGACGATGATGATGATGATGATGATGACGACGACGACGACGACAACGACGACGACCACGACGATGATGATGATGATGATGATGATGATGATGATGATGATTTGAATTTTGAATGAGGATTAAAGACGATTTCTTAAATTTTGTTCCTTTTAATAAATTAGCACAGATGAATATGATAATTTGCTATAATTCGTATTTTTAATAGGTATTGATCATTTGGATTTTTTATACGACATAATCACGTTTACACACTGGTTCTCGTTGGATCACTGAAGTTCAGCACGTCAGGCCTGGTTAGTACCAAATGGGTGACCATGTAACAATAGCAATCACTGTATGTATGGGGACGTCAATACTTCTTTGCAAGCTTTGAAAAAGATACTAACATCGTCATCATCCCTGACGGGATGCACATTAGGGCAGGTCGATTTGCAACTTTTTTCAGAAAATCAACATGGCACTGGTGATGATAGTTGGGATTTGATGTGATAAGAACATATACTAAAAATTAGATTCCTATCTTGAACAGAAAATTGAGCATTTCATTTTTAAAATCGCGTAGAAAAATGCTGAGAAATCCTTCATTTTCATAGCATTTTACACAACACTGGCTTTGAAATTTCACTATTTTTTATAAAAAATCCAATTAAAATGTATATATTTATATGAAATACATTGAAAGAAAAATAAATACATAAATTATAATTTTAATTATGAATCACAACTAGCAAAATATCTCAACTTTTACTGCATTAATTAAACAAAAATGGTAAAAAAAGCTAATTATGAACTAATTTTTTTAAATTTCACAATCTAAAAAGATATGTGGAGATGTATTACACAAGATTGTAATTCTGTAACTTGATACAAGTTACAGAACCATGTATTTTAATTTTTGTATTAAACACAATAAAATAAACTGTTATAATAGAATTAAATTGTTCTGTATAATTTCTTTTTCAGAAAAATGAAGGTCTAATTTGCTGGCACGATGACTTTATAATAATGTATCTATGTCTTGCTTCCTGCCCATATACAACTTTTTTTTTAGAAAAATCAATCAAATTTGACCAGCGTTTGGCTGCAAAATTGATAGCAGTAATCTTTTTCAGTCATTTTTTTTTTTTTTTAGTTTTCACTATTTCTGGAAAAACAACACAAAACACAATTATTTGAAAACACTTATTTTTCATATTTTTGTGATGAAATATGAATAAAACTGACTATTGTTCGGGTAAATTGAGAAAACTAATAAAATTTAATGGAAATTTATCATTAATATTATGATATTTTCCGGAATTAGTGCAGAAGCACTATATTTGGAACTGTTTAAAACAGTAATTTGGATTTCAGTTAACTGTTTTGTTTTCTGAATCATATTAAAATATATTGTTGGTTTAAAAAATTATTGTCTGTTTGGATCTCAAACCAACTAACTTCATACACTTGGATAATAAATTTGACCAGAATGTTTAATTTATCATAGTGTTTGAGGATAGACACCTCTGGTCCATAAACACATTAAACTTGTGGCTTATATTAGCCATCTTGCTTGATTCAAGGACCCAATTTTCTAAGCTGCATATTTTAGTTTAACTTCTCGAGAAATGGCAACAGCATACTCTCAAAAAGTAGACTCTGGTCTTCACACTTGAATTATTTGTTTCTTCTGCTGTCAGATAATGATGATCGGGAGGGACACTATTTTTTTAGAATTCTACTTGAGGCAAATCTTGATAATTATTGATACAAAGTTTCCCCCAAAGGACCAGTAAATGTTGTCAGGCTTTTTGTTGTTCCATCAATTAATTTAAAAATTGCTCTAAATGGCAGTTCTTCTAGTGGAACCTGAAAATTGCAAAATTTGCATGTGTAATAATAAAGCCAGATTACATAATAAATACCAATATATTATTTTATTTTCCACAAAAAAGGAACATAATTGCAGGTGAATCTATAGAATTAATTTTACCTCCTTGTTAGCAGGACAAGTGCAGATTATGTGCCTTTTTGGCAATTTCCTGTCTTGCACTTTACTACAAAGTCATCACTTCTCAAGTCAGAAAATTTACAGCTACAAGAAAATATATCAAACAATCTGTCTTGCAGTTCCTTCATTTTTTTTCACTTTGGTTGCTGCAAGAGATTTCATGTCAATCTGTTTGGCCCCTCTTATAGTAAAATATATGGACCTTCTGCCCTATATAACGTTCCTCCCAACAAGGGAAATTGTGGATTAACTACTTGCTAAATACTAATTAATTCCTTAGCGATTAACAGATCTCTCACTATTTCTTAAGTGGGGATAACTGTTTTCGAGGAAATAACTAAACTGGATGCCTTGTCGTGAAGTTGGAGGTGCTGTTTCATCCAAACGACAAGGTGGACCAGCAAATTCTGTGAACCACGGGGTAAAACTGAACGTTGTTCTTTTACTGACATTCTAATCTGAAAAGTAAAATAAATATATGGATTATAACTGAAGGAAACTGTTTTAGGCTATCTTCCAGTTTCATATGTAAAAAAATAAGTGCTAGTTATAAGAAATAATGAAAAACTTTGTAAAGTTGCATTAGATGTATTGAAGAGAGAGGACAAAACCAAATCTGAGGCAAAGTAGTGTTTAGTTTAGACATTTTAGCAGACTTTAGCTCCTCCTTCGATAACATGAACTTACTCATAAAGAGATTCATTCTTGCTGTAGCTGTGCCATTTTAAACGAATGTTTAGAGTTTGAAAAACCAGTGCTTGTACATCTATGTTACCATGCTATTTTAATAGTATTTTCAAGATAAATTTAATTTTTATGAAATTTTTATTTATTAATTTTTTAGGTGAAAGTACAAAATAGTTACAACACAACCTCCTATTTTCCCCATGTTAAGAATATTTTTCTAAATAATAAAGTTATTTTACCACAATAACATAGATGCACAAATAAGGAAAACCTTTAAAGCAGTGTCCTAATTTACTTGTATTAATCTTATATGATTTTAAAACTATAATTTTAGAAGAAAAATACTGCTGAAAAATAATTACTCCCTGAAAATCAAAGAAATAAAATTTGACTCTAATTTTTTGCAAAGTATATTTTTATTAAGTAGAAAAACTTGAAAATTTACGTGGCTATGTTTCATAAACAATGTATAGAATAAAATTGTATGGACTATTTATTTTTTAAATATAAAACTGGAGTATTACCATATTTTGATAAAAATTTCGAATAGAATTTGATGTGAAATATTAGGTTGGTGAAAAAATAATGTTTTGACGTTTGTTTGAACGTAAAAAAATGCCATTATTTTTGCACCAACCTAATAGAAAAACAAATAAAAAAGATAAAACAAACGTTTAAATTCACTGCAGACACTTGAAATATTATAATATATATTTTAAACAAGTCTTTTTCGTTTTTCCTTTCGAAATAATTTAGCCTAAATCGTAATGTTTTTAAATTAAATAATGAACAAACGTTAATTTTCAATATCAATAACGAGCGTGTTTTGCGACAGTGAAATCTAAAATGTTTCCACCCAAAAAAAGTTCCTGAAATGAAAAAGCAAACTTTGGTCGTTATTATTTAAAAAACATAATTTTGCCTTTACACTTAATATTTATTTTATTAATTTATTATCCTCACTCATATTATTTAAAAATGTAGTTTGAAACATATTCTAAATAATTATTCCATTTTCTTAACAGCACGGTTTGTTTTTTGATGAAGGGACGTTCTTGGCAATTCACCGAAAAACTTTTAATAGCTTCAATTTTTCAACTTTTAAAGTCATTTCCTCAAGCAAAGATAACTATTTTGAAAAAAATATTTCAAGTAAGTCTTTTCTATGTCAAACCCCAACTATCATCACCATTGCCTTACCGGGGTTCCAAAATCGACCTGCCCTAATGCACATGCGCCTGGGGACCTCTTATTAGGCTCCATACTCCCATGAAAGTTCATTCTTCGGTGGAAGCCGGTTAAAACTTTATAGGGTAAGTGCTTTTTCAGAATAGTATAGTATTAAAAATTATTTAGATTACTATGCAACAACCAATATGAACATAGTTGACCGAATAATCATCCTAATAATTCAAACTTTAGAGCTGAACATCTTCTGCATAAAACCCTCATTTCATACGATGTGTTTGACATCTCCAGTCGATTTCTTTTGTAGAAAACATTTCTTAACTTCGTGGCTGACGTCACCTCAGACGTGTTTCACACTTTTCTAACTTTCGTTTCCTCTATTCTCACGCTTGTCAAACCTGACCACCCTGGCCCTAATTTCACTGTTAAACAATAAAACAACAAAACAAAACAAACATGATAATATTTAACGAACTGGCGGTGTGTCGCTTCATTATTCAATCTGAGGGCCATTTTAAAATAAATAATTCATTAAATAGCTAGGCATTAGTTGAATGTTAATGCTATCAAAATATTATAGATGTTCTGTATTCATATTATTAATTTTTATTTATTGAAATTTCACCCCAAACAGTTCCTCTGTAGGTGGCTACTATCTGGGACATAAATTGTAGGGATAATATGTAGTGAGTTGAGCAACAATATGCCTGTTTGCATTACACTTGAACTTCTGCATGTCAGTACAATCAAAGAAGCAGGAACCCGGAAGGGAATGCCAAAGTGTAGCAGTTCTGAGGAATAAACTCTTAGAGTAGAAAGCTTTCTGGCATCTGAGGATCTCTACTATGTATATGGTGGGATTTAGCTGCTTCTTGGGTTTGTCGGGGGTATTTTCGTCGAAGGGGTACAGGGGCTGGTAGTTCGTCGGAACATCTACCATTTGTCGGAGTTTATCCTGCTTCCAGATAAATTCGACGCTAAAGTAACTAAGCTGAAAAAAAAGCATGAAACAAAATAGAGGGAGGGGGTAAAGAATAAAATATAAAGGTCTTGATTTGAAACGAAGAAGAAACTCTATTTACAATAAGTTGCCAATTTTTCCCTTTGCGGGCATTAAACTTAAACGCCAAGGTAACATATGAAAAATTAACATGTAATGAAAAAAAACAACACTGCAGGTTCTTATAAAGAAGTTGTGTGCATCCATAAACGAATACAACAATAATGTACAAAATAGTAGTATCTCCTAATCACACTCGCATATGAAATTAATTTTAGGAGCGTACTCACAATTGAAAGCTAGTTAGGCACGTGCCTTTTTCTTCTTTTTTTTTGTTTAAAGTTCTTTTAGAATTTTCCTTCCCTCCATGTTGCATGAAAACCGTAGACACACATATATTACAGGAGCAAGACCTTGTCGCTTGTCCGGATAGGAAATTCCATAATTCCTTGTCACATAAAAAGGTATTTTCTTTAATTTCACTCCCCCTAAAATACGTGCAGAACCGTAGTCACGTAAATAGTTTCCAGAAGTCTGTCTCGTCACAGCCGGGTATTAATTTCTTGCCCAGTTTACTTCTTTGAAGGAGGGCTCGTCAAAATTCCATTTTCAGAGCCTGGCAATGAACAACACGTTCACTCTCCTCGTCAGCAGAATTTCAAAAGAGAGCGAAATACGCGCTGGGCTCGTGACGTCACCACAGAGCTAGCATTTCCCTTTTCTCCAAATTAAAGGGAGTCTCGTACAAACCGAAAATATACGAAACTAAAAATCATAATGGATACAAAATACAAGAGATCATATATAAGAACCAGATAAAAAATAATAAAAGTAAACAGGGGGGTATGCACCATTATTGGTACTTGTAAAACAGGCAAAGGTCTGCAACATTCCGTCGATAAGACAGAGATTGAAACCTAACATTACAGTTCGGGACCTATCAGGTTGGTGACTCTCTTTTGAATCCTATCCAGAGGTGAGAGACTAGTAGCAGATGCACCAAGCTAAATGTGACAACAATACTCTATACATAGTCGAATGATGGCCTTGTAGTGGAACAGGATACTTTCAGGCGTAAGTAACTTTCTAGCACGGAAGCGAAAGCCCACCTTCCTCGCAGCATCCGCAGCAATGCGCTCGATGTATCTGCTCCAATCTTTGTTCCTTGTGAACATTAAGCCGAGGAGTTTGAACGAACTTCTCTCAGGTAATGTATATTTAGCTATAGCTATTGGGGGTTGAGAAGGTTTCTTGTAATTATTAAAGGAAACAAGCACTTACGATAGCTCTAGTATATTCAAAGAAAAACTATTTATTAGGAATCCCTTGCTTTGGGAATCGGTGACCAAAATCTTGTAAAGAATTAATATAGACGAGGTGCCTTGAATAAGTTTCCCAACTTTCACCCTATGGGCACATTTTTTGATAGCATACAAATGAAACTCTTGTCCCCTTCGAAGTAATCTCCTCCGGTTGCAATGCACTTGTTGAGCCGTTCCTTCTTGAAAGGCGCCATAGCAGTCCTCTTGTGTGAGCGTGTCGATGACGATCGTCACAGCCTCTTTCATCTCCTCAATTGTCTCATAACGACAGACTCTAAGGTTTTCCTTGAGCTTAGGGAATAACAAAAATCACAGGGAGCAAGGTCTGGACTATAGGGAGAGTGAGGAACAGCATGCGTACTAACATAAATGTACTTGAAAGGTGATAACGTATGCACAAACATAAATGTATGTGAAAGGTGATAACGTACGTATAAACAGATATGTATCTGAAGTGTTCCTGCCTCATTAAGAGAAATCCATTGTTTTTTAGGGGTGAAAAAAATCGCCTTTTGAATACTACCTGCTCCATCTATTTTATTAGAAACTTTGGATATGTCCCTATCTAGGATATTGAGCACTTCTGTAAGTAAGGGGGCCTTTAAAGTACTACTATAACCAATTCAAATTATTATAAATTATTTACGTGATCATTGAAAAAAAAACAAGAGGCCCGAAGAGCATTGCTAAAAGCACCAAATATAATTATAAGGATACCCCCAGGGAATTACTAAATTAAGTTTCTCCTTCTCTTTTCTTTGTAACTAAAAACATAAAAATAAATTCACACAAAATATTTTTCAACATGAAAAGTTTTCTAAAAATGGCGTCATGACGTTAAAATCTGAGACGGTGACATCGTGACAAGCAAATTCAGAGGTTTAGTGTTTAGATATATGGATTACATCACCACCACCGTTAACATTTTAACGCATCGAAAATTACATAATCCTCAACGTACATTTCTGCATATAGGGTGTTCTTGAAAGGCTAACTTTGTGATAATGGCGATGTATGCCTTCCATTTCAAAGATGCTTTGAATTCGTCGATCTAAGACAACAAAGAGAAGATATTAATGTATATAATGTTTAAAGCTTACATTGGCTTGATACAATTTTTGGCATTCATCTTCACTTTTATCCTCGTGCGTATCTGACTCCTGTTTGTCCTTGATAATCAGCGTAAATATCTAGATGTGAGTTTGTATGATTTAGCCGTCTCTGGCGATGAAGCCCTTTTTGCTATTATTTCTTTTTGGTGTCGTTTCGAGTTCGAGTTTGGAGGTTTTCTGTTTGATCCGCTCTTTCAAAGAATTCTCTCGACAAAAATCCATGTCATGTTTAGGACTATAGACCTTCGAATGGAACGCAAACTTTATTGAACGCGACCTTTAGTTTGAATTAGGGTCATTTGTTTTATGTCAAAGGCACGTGACACTGCTGATCAGTAAATCAGAATTTTTGTCGCCAAATCGTACACGTCGTTCAATAAGATGTAGATTATGCTGCCGGATCTCGAAAGAACGCAGATTATCTAGTTCTTCTACATCATAGATAATGATATGTTATCTATACAACGTTTCGACCGATGTTACTTCCAAGGTTTTCCATACTTAGAAAATCTTTATGTCGAACTTGGAAGTCTGTACTGAATTTCGAAAGTAAACCTCTAGTTAATCCATGAGGTGGCTTGTATTTGTTCTGTTAGCCACGAGTGGATAGCATCATTCAGTATTTCTAAATTATATTTTTAGTATTGTCTGTATTAAGGGTGTATCCTTCAACCTCCGGAAGACTATCGTTTAGCGCTGATTTATCTTTAGCATTTTATCCGCTGCGCTATAAGGGCTATTCCTAGGTTCTCCATAAAGGTTAATGAATTTAACAAGACCCACCTGATAAAAGACGAATGACCGAAATGATATGATAATAACATTAAAGATGAGAACAGTAATCCGATTATTCCAAATAATACTAATAGTTATTGTATACGCAAAGAGACAAGCATGAGTCTCTTTTTATTATATAGATTACTAGCATTTCAGCCCGGCGTTGCCCGGGTGTTTGGAGGTGTATGTTGAGAAAAAAAACGGTCAATTTTGTTTTAATTTGACCCCTATTATGACCCCTTAAAATTTATTGCCTTGGGCTTAAATCAAGTTATTAAGTTAGATCCATGTCCAAGGAACCTATATCTAAAATGTCAAGTGTTTAGACCCCAAATTATCGGAGGAGTTTGGTAGAGTTGTCAAAGGTCAAATCGTTGAACTTTGACCCCTTAACGGCGAAATTTCTGGCTGAAAACCGATCACAGATTTTACCCAATCTCAGTACCCTGTATATCAAATTTCGAGTCTGTAGACTAAAACTTGACAGAGTTATGTCGAAGGGAAATGTACACAGACACACAGACACGTTCACTTTTATAGAGATATAGATTATTTTTTAATTATTTATTTATTATTCATTGTTATTATATATTATTATTATTATTATTATTATTGATTAATGTTACTTTTTTGTTTTATTTCACTTGATTCTGATGAATTTATGACGAGATTATTTCCTTATTCTAAGCAGGGATAAAGATTATCATAAGACTAGCAGTGAGACCCGAAGTTGCCCAGTATTAAATGATGATCAACGAATATTCCACACTCCTATATTTTTATTATCATCGAAATCCCTGAAATTGCCCGGGAGGAAGCTTCGCATGCCTCCATGCAGTAACTTAGTCCAAAATGTATGTTATTCTACATTCCACTGTAGAGAATCTACTGTTTCTTTTATAAAATTATTTTATATAAACTTCTTGATATGTTGCGAGGAACATATATTTCGGAGACTCGTAGAACGGTAGGACTCAGAACAAAGACAAGTCATTTATATCTGTTTATATCACGACAACGATTGTGACGATTCTTGGGGACTTCATATTATTAATACGGAGCTGAGTACATTTCTGCAACAGTTCTTGTTAGCACATATATGATTGAGGAGAGGCAGATAATTAATACTTGAAGAGGTTATACAAAGTTTGTTTATAAGATGAGAGACCAAATACATTTACCTTTTCCTTTTTGGGGTGAAATGACGACAGACGAAGACAAGTTTACAAATATGGATGATACTTTGTTCATTCAAGCCACATGAGTTGATGGTCAGGGATTCAATCCTTTAAGACTACATGGTCTCCCGTTCCTCCCTTCGCCTCTAAGGAGCATCAGCTCCCAGTGTGGCTGACTCGAGCTCTTTTAGGCTCTGTCTCTCACTATCTGTCTGACTGACTATTTAACTCTTGTCTACTAACTACGAACCCTGTCTCAATATATTGAGAATCTTCCTTCTCGATGAGGTCAGAGGTACGCCTTCGCCTCGTGAAGTTTATTTACGTGAATTTTACCTATGTATGTCCAAACACACTTTTGGTAAACAAAGAATTCCCAATTTTAATTGTTCAATATCTAACCTATTTTTAATCATTATTTCTGAAACTCGCATTGTTCATTCTTTTAACTGACATATTTAATATCCAGTTTTTTTCCAAAAGAACGAACAATTGACTGCATTCATAAATCAAATATCTTTTTCTGACATAAATAATATTTTCACGAACAATGACAATCGTTCTGCATTCCTAGGATTTCAATATGGATTATCTTTTAACACTTGCCTACTGGGTTCGATTCTAGCCTTTTCCTAATTTCATTTTCAAACTTATCTAGTTTTGCTTTATTACTTACTAGGGTCTGTCTATTTTCATAACATTCTTTCCAGTAAACGGAAAAAAACATATAAAAATTTACGTTCGAGGGTTGAACCTACAGACCACATGCAAAAAAAAGAACACGCTATGAACTTACCCACATTAGAATTTTCACGGCCTCTTGTTCTATTATTGTTGCTAAGTGACGTCGTGGAAAAATGCTTTACCGATGATAGATAAATTAAAATAACGGTTTCGATTATCGATTATTGGAAATTGTCGGAGGTAGTTTGAGACAAAACTTAACTAAGACCACTTCCAGACTTATACACTAAAGTCCTGTACATTTTAAAGAAAATCTGTTCAGGTATTTCGGAGGAACGAACTCACACAGATGAAGTTGCATTTATATATTTCCTTATTCAAAGCGGGAGTAAAGATTTGGATTACTTCAAGTTGGAAATTAATATTTTTCATTTCTTTATTTAAACAAACGCGTTGACTCATAACTAGGGCCATGACAACAGCATATTCTTTTCTTTGTTTTGATTCTCAGGTATATGTCCATTGATATCTTGTGTGTTTTTATGTACAGTGTTGTGGTTCTCGGTTGATTAATTGTCTAACTGTGTGGAATATATACTCGAGAGTCAAAACAATGAAATGAATATACTATCGTCATAGCACTACTCATAACATTCAGATACAAATAAACTCATGTAACTGTCCATAAAATATTCAGTCTATGCTGTGCATACATTTTATTAATCAATTCCAAGTATTAATCCGATTTGCCAATTCCATAGAAAATATGTCCTAAGGTTTTATTGTTTCTGGCAATCAGTGATGACCAAAATACTGATTTCTATAAAGTACGAAAATAAATCCTAACAATAAAAATTCCCAACGTCAAATACATTCTCCTGCCTTCAGAAAAATAAAGTTTTCAGAAAGGTTAAATGTGAATTCTGTTCTGTTTTAAATATCAAAGTCGAAATTTTAAATCAAGTTCTTTTTTAATTCGATAAAAAAGGAAAAATATACTGGATATATACATAACAACATATGTTTGTGTAAGTAAAATATATTCGAGGCACACATGAAAATGCCGGCATCTTAAAAAAAATATGTTGTCCTTTAATTTTTCCGATGTCATATACAGAAATAAAATGTGTTTGCACGTTTAACGGCAAATTAATTATTGTTTGGTTAAGTAATACTTGGTCTTTCTTTCTTACTAAACTGTTCTTGGAGTTCGTATATGAGATCGATTTCTCTTTCTGCTTCTCGGAAAATCGTTTCTCTCTATCCCTCAAAACACTTTCTTATACCTGGGCTATTTTTAGTCTTTATAAACTGAGTCATTTAGGTTTGTGAATCCCATTTGCGCGTTCTTGATAAAGAGCAGAACATTCATGGACGTGATGTTGCTAGTTTCGGTTTTTTCTATTAATACCATTATAGCACGTGTTTTTTATTAATACCATTATAGCACGTGTTTTTTATTAATACCATTATAGCACGTGTTTTTTATTAATACCATTATAGCACGTGTTTTTCAGAATTGTCTGATCTATCCTCTACTTCCATTATTCCAGCTCGTCGGTCTAGTGATCACTATCAATTCGCTGTTGTGATACCTCATTGTAATACAACTACCTATTCCAGTAGCTTATTTCCAAAATAATAGGCCACTCTTTTCCTGGTGACTGTTTTCTTCGTACCTACAACCTCGGTCTTGTCAAGACTAAGGTCAATAGGCATCTCTTATCTTTGCGATAATTGCCTTTCGTTCACATTAGCTCTATATATCATATGACTTCCCATCTTATCTGAAATGATTTTCATCAAATATACTTGTCTTACTCGATTCATAATATACAACGTGTTGTGCACGTGATGAAATGGATATCAGCGATATTGATTCATAACTAAGCATGGCACGTTCGAGTCCAATCGAGGTGGGGGAAGACTTGTCACTAAAACTCCAGGGTATTTATTGCCAACAAGTAGTTATTGTCATTGAGAAATCATGGTAATGACTCATATGAAAACTAATGAGTAAATAATAGCAGAGCATAAAAAAAATTAATGTCACAAGTGAGCGAATAGATGTACGACTCCATTAAAAAGAATTTACTAAAGGCAAGATGAACACATGACTTACTATATGCCGAACAAAACATGAAGGATGTAAAATAGAAAGAAACATAGCCATGGTATTAGCCGACTATAAGGAAAAATGCGACATAATCCCCGAAACATTCATAATTAAATGTACGAGGGGCATTCCAAAAGTAATGCCTCCTATTTTTTATTCGAATAGATCAGAAGGGATCGCAAATTGTATTGTTATGATGACTGAACGGATGTATTCATGGCATAAAAATTTCATCTATCTGTTGCAGATATTGACGGTGTGAGACTATATGAACGCAACTCTTGTCATGGACGTGCGTCAGAAGCAAGGACGCGTCATTAAATCGCTAGCAAAATTGCATTGAAAATGGTGGTGACTGTGTAGAAAAATAATGTCTGAAAAACATGGTCAGTCATTTTAACGGTATCACTCCCGTCTTCGTAGGTCTTCAAGATATTTAGTTAAAAAATAGGAAGCTTCAGGTTTGAAACAACTCTCGTATGACAAATCGCGCTCCGACTTCCATGCACAGCCATCGTTCATCGCTGGCAAAAGTATATTAAGAATTGTGGTTATTATATAGAAAAAAATATTCTGGAGCAAAAGTGGTGGCTCGTTTTAATGATACCACTCCGGTTTTCGTAGCTCTTCAACTTTTCTAGTTAAAACAAAAGGGCATAGTTTTGAAATGACCATCGTACAACATATCTGACAAGATTTATGACGAAAACAATGAAAACATCAGAACCGGAACAGGACAACTGTATGACAATATTTAAAAAGTTCTTCAAGCAAAATACAAAAACAAATGAATAAAATAAATGTTATATTTTGAGTGGCCCTGAACAGCGACGTATAATAAACTAGTACGAATTCTTTTAGGTGGGCCAGTAGTGCAGGCAGTGATGATACTTAATCTGTAAAACATGTGGGTTTCCAAAGACCGAATCATAGATAGCTGACCTGTGGGTTCAAACACAAAGTAAGAGGTCAGATATTTTAGACAACAAAGAACTATGAGAAACAAGTAAAGTGATGACGTCACGCTTGTCTGTCGAGTGGAGAGGAAACAAAGTCTGTCTATGGGAGCGGTGCGAGAGACTTCGCTCAAAATGCGAGTCGGCCCATGAGACGTTACTCTGAGTAGTTGGCCAACCATGATCTAATAATCGCTAAGCGTGAAATGCCGCCGCCTCTAAGAGCTTAACGATCGTGTCCACTTATTTGTATTAAGGTTAGTTAACTAATTAATACAAATTAAATTGATCTCTCTCGCTCTCTTCCTCTCTCTCTCTCTCTCTCTCTCTCTCTCTCTCTCTCTCTCTCTCTCTCTCTCTCTTGTGTGATCATATTTGCTCCAGAATACATTTAAACTAAAACTTCAATCGACTGTCGTTGTCTCGCGTTCAGTGAGAAGAAATACTTATTTTAGTTTGCTACACTGACGACGAATTACAGCCATGTAGACGAATCGCCATATGAAATGAAGACAGCGATGATGTAAGAAAAAGAAGAAGGGAAGGAGGAGGAGGAGGAGGAGGAGACACAGCAAAGGCAGTTACAATTGTATTAATAGAAGAATAAGACAGTGAAGTAAGCTACATCACACGTTCGCACATATCTATAATAAACATTTTAGGGTCACGTAACAAAAGGCAGTGACAAAAATATACACATGTAAACTGTTATTTACTGAAAACATTATATAAATATTTAAATGAAACTAAACTTTAAAGCAGACGTTATTTATTTTCTTTTGATTAAGTTTGAATTAAAAATATTATGAAAATTAAGATTCCACATAATGATAAAAAATATACATGTTTATAATCCTAAAAATAAAACTTTTTTTTTTTAACTTTATATACAAAATGCTTTCACATAAGCACATTTATAAGGATATTAAATTTAAAACTAATCCACATTTTTGTGTCATTGCTAGGGTTGTGACAACAGCATATTCTTTTCATTGTTTTGACTCTCGATTATATATCTGACACAGTTAGACACAGTTAATCAACTACATCACTCTATATATAAGCATATAAGATATTAACGGATACACACTCGAGGGTCAATGTTAAGAAATAGAGAGAGGGAGAGAGAGAGGAGAGGTGAGTTATAGTGTAGACACGTTTACCGGAAGTAAAAGATCAGCTGATTTGATTGTGTGTGAGTCATGTGATCAGGTTAGCTGAATCGTTGAGATTTGATTTGGACTCAGAAGACAACGGACGGCTTCCCGTTGTCTCCTCCTCTTCACTGGGGGAGGACGAACGCTGACGTGTGTAGAAGAAGAACCCACACAGGCCGATTTCACTTTCCACCTTCTGCAGGACATCTGGGAAAGTGAAATAAACTATAGAACTAATTCCTTGTCATGGAGTGATTGAATCTTCATCCAAAAACAGGTATCAAGTCTCCCTCCAGGACGAGAAATTCCAGATGGTTCAACATCGAAGAAGCAGAGGTAGGTTCTGAAAATACATGTCACTCACACACGATTCCCTTTATGATACAACATAAATATATAATATAACACGTCATCACTTCTAATCCATTATTAGAAATGGCGCAACAAACACTCAACACTTTATTATAGAGACAACGTAACATCAATATATGAAGAGAATATGCTGTTGTCCTAGCCATAGTTATTGCATTAATCCACATTTTATGTTTTTTTTTTTTAGAATATTGCCTATTTTATTGATTTTAAGGTATACGAAAGGCTTTCAAAAGTAATGCTCTTATTATTTTAAAAACTGAAAAAGATACAAGAAATTGAAAGCAAAGGATAGTCTCAAATCTATAATGGTGAAAATAGCTGAAACCTTAACATATGGGAACCAACACACGCAAATTACAAACCAACCATATGTGTTGAAATAGAAAATCATAGAAGGAACATCACAGAACCCCAAATAAACTGAACATGTCATAAACCCCATAGAGATCCCAAAAACACACACATATACACGCGCGAGCATATATGGTGAGAGCAGTCTTGCCTGATAATATACAAAATTGTCTTGAACGGTGAAGGAAGGTGAAAAGACCGAGGACGGACAAAACTCTACCATGCTAGAAAGTTACTTACACCTGAGAGTATCCTGGATCTCTACAAAGCCACTATTCGCCCATGTAGGGAGTATTGTTGCCACATTTGAGCTGATGCATCTGCCACAAGTCTCTTGCTCTTAGATAGGGTTAAAAAAAAAGAGTTGCCGACCTAATAGGTCTCGCACGGTCGGTCAAACAAAAGGCTCTGTCTCATCGCGGAAGTGTGCCTGTTTAACAAATATTTTAATGGAAATTGCTCGAACAAACTCAAATCACTAATACCCCTTCGACATAAATACCATTGAAAACCCCGGTAAGCATCAAAACCCTATCTTACACTGTAGAGATCCCAAGATGCCGTAAAGCCTTCTACTCAAATAGCTTCCTCTCTCGTACTGTTACTTTGAAATTTCGCCCACGTCCCTGCTTCACTAACTGTACTGACATGCAGAAGTTCAAGTGTAATGTGAACAGATATCTCGCTGTCCAACTCTCTACATAGTAACCCTACAAATTTGGTCCCAAATAGTAGCCCCTTACGACATTGTGGCACTGTGCCTTGTTTGGGAGGTGAATAAATAGTATAAAAGCAGAATTACACTGTGAGAGAGCAGAGAGAATTGGGACCTTGTGTGTAATGCTTGTAACGCTTGTAATGCCTGTAACGCGGCCGTTACACTTTATTTTAGTAATTCATAAAAATAAAACTGGAAATAAATAACTAAATTCCGAGGCAGCATTTTTTTCTGTTTTAACAAAAGTTGTTTTTTTTTTTATTACCGTTATAATTGTTTCGACACTACCTAAAAGTCTCTCGCCATCGTCCATCTCGTTCGGTGAACACTTTTCCTCTCTCGCAGCCAGCCATTTCTTGCCTTTGACTTTTCAATATATGACTAACCTTAAAAATAAAATCTTTTCTGATTAAAGTAACAATATGCTAGGCAAATCAACAGAAAAAACAAAGAAAGAAAGCTGTCGGATTTAATCAAACGTTCTTTGCTTAATATGTATATATATATATGTATATATATATATATATATATATATATATATATATATATATATATATATATATACTCCATGTACTCACATAAAATTAATATACGAAAGTATAAATTTATGCGTAAACTTTAAGTATTTGCTTCAAAAGTGCTCAATACGTAGGTAGAGCTAGTTAGTAAGTTATAAAATATATATGACGATTAAGCTACACTGAATATCCACTCTAGGACTCTTGTCAAAGAATAGATGAAACGCGGAATATTCAGTGTAGCTTAATCGCCATATATATTTTATAACTTACTATATATATATATATATATATATATATATATATAGAGAGAGAGAGAGAGAGAGAGAGAAAGAAAGAGAGAGAGAGAGATTAATGTAAAAGGAAAAGAGAAAGTTCAATTCCACAAAGGCGACTTATCCGGATAATGCCAAGCTCAACAATAATTATTGGAGCTTATACAATAGGACAACAGCCACCATTTGCCGTTTACGTGGCACTAATCAAAATCAAAATTACCCACTCCATAGAAAATAGACACCCTACAAACGGTCAAAATTAATTACCACGCAGCAACAATACACCCCCTATTTAACCATAATATATATACCCCTGAATCTCAATACTATGTTAAAGACCATATATAATCTTATATACCATACTATATATAACAAGCTTCTCCTTATTTATTTAGAATTCAATAAAGCTTCCCAAACCATTCTATAATTCCTCTTAATCTCTTTCATCCCTAATGAACCTTACGCGAGACGCCGCATCTTCCCCCATGCTACCTAGCACCTTCTCTACTCTTCTGATGAGAAGCATTAGGCTTCGAAATGCCCTGGCATAAAGAGTCCCTTATATCCCCTAAATTTTGCCTGTATTCCATTATTAAATATATGATCCATTCTATATCTACTAATATATAGTTTTTGTGTCTTCATTTCATACTCTTGTTGTCCTATATATATATATATATATATATATATATATATATATATATATATATATATGCCAGGTCATGTCATATGCTACTGGTACTATGTAACCCAGTACTACCTGCCTCATGGTCGGATCACCGGCAACTAAACTGGTTCCCCCACCAGACTTGTTTGGTGAGGAGGGCGGCTAGTCTCCCTGAAGGATTAAAAACAAGACCTTTTAAAGGGCGAATGAACCCCTTTTCAGGGTCAACGGCCAACTAGCATCATGTGTGTTTGTGTGTATGTATACTTATATATATATATTTGCGCTGGTACAAGGAAATTACCAGGTTGGTGTCTGAGGGCGCAGTTATACCACTAAGAGAAGGAAACTCTTACATCAAACATGAGGGCTGTTGTCTGCTTGTTCTGTAGCAATTGGTTTGCACCGAGTGAGTTAATCAACAGTTCCAAAAAGTGTGGATGGTCCTACACGAGCCTTCACCACTTAAATCAAGTCATTTGTGTGGGTTTCTGACAGCTTATCGTAATTTCATTATGAAAATCTCACACTGTCCTGCAAGAAGTCCACTGGCGATGGAGTGAAAGCGACGGGGACAGGTAAAGGATATTACTGGAAGTCCTCAGCCGGATCTCTGCACAGTGGCGGCTGATGGTAGATGGCCGTTCTAGCACAAACCTGTGAGCAATTGTGCTGTTCGTGTCCTCCATCAGAGACAAAGCAGCCCTATTTAGGGATAGCACTGCTTTCCCTGTGGCGGGGAGGGGGCGATAAAAGGAGCCCTAAAAATTGCTTGCTCGCCACTTAACTTGGCAGTCCGCTGCAGCTGTCTGGTTATCCAATTGCGCAGTTAGAATAATAGAATACGACAAAAAACCTCAGGAAAGAATCTCTCAATAGGGTGTTGAAATGTCCGTACCCTCCAGGATAATGATGCTGCATCCGAGCGCAAGACAGCCCTTGTTTCTCTTGAGTTACAGGGGTATGATGTTGACATTGCTGTCTTATGTGAAACTCGCTTACCTGGCAATTCTCAACTTCGAGAGGAAAAGGGTGGACATGACTACTTTTGGTCAGGAAAGGCAGAAAATGAACCCCGCCAATTAGGCGTTGGTTTTGCCATTAAATCCAAGATGGCAAAGTCCTTACCGTCTTTACCCAAAGGCATATCTGATCGTGTGGCAACTCTTTCCCTAGAGTTAGAAGAAAACACGAGGGTGACGCTAGTTAGTTGTTACGCCCCAACGATAGCCAGTTCAGATCAAGAGAAGGATGACTTCTACGATACCCTCCGTGATGTCCTCTCCAGAGTTCAACACCATGATAAACTCGTTCTTGCTGGCGATTTCAATGCTCGTGTTAGTAGTGACCATCTGTTGTGGACCGGTGTACTTGGTAAGCATGGCATAGGCAAGGCAAATGCAAATGGTTTACGACTTCTTACAATCTTACCAATACCATATTCCAACAACCTGTGCATCGGAGGACGACATGGATGCATCCTCGTTCAAAGGACTGGCATCTTATTGACTTCGTCATAACAAAGCGGAAGCACATGAGTGACTTCAAAATCACTCGCTCTTTCCACACTTCTTGCTGTCTTTCGAATCACGCCCTTCTTAGAAGTAAACTGTCGTTGCATGTACGAAGGCACAGAGTTACAAGATCAACCGTCCCCAAACGCATTGATGTGCGGCCTCTTAAATCCAGGGAAAAGAGAACTGAGCTCTCCAATAAGCTTGATGAAAACCTTGAGGGTGTTGATGTAACTGATGATGTTCAATCTTCTTGGAAAGCATTGCGAGAAGCAACTCAAGCTGTAGCAGTAGAAGTCCTTGGAATACCGAAAAGAAAACACCAGGATTGGTTTGACGAAAGTGACGATGAAGTTAAAGCACTGATTAACCAAATGCACTCATCTCACAAATGTTGGATTGAGGACAAAAACTCAACAGTGAAGCACACGGCCTATGAAAGAACAATGGTGGTACAATAAGGCAATTGCACTGCAGGGAGCTGCTGACAGCAAGAACACGAAAGCCTTCTATGATGGTCTGAAAGAGGTATTTGGTCCTCAGAAAAGTGGTGCTTCCCCATTAAGCACAGCCGATGGAGAGGCATTGCTGACTGATAAATCAGATATTCTCAATCGTTGGAAGGAGCACTTTGAAACTGTCTTAAACACCTCATCTGTCATTGATGGCGATGTCGTGTCCTCTATTCCTCAGAATCCAGATATTCCAGAATTATCATTGGAACCTGCTTATCAGGAGGTATGGGAATCCATCAAACAAATTTCTTCTGGCAAGTCCCCATCACCAAAGAATCCAATTCCGCCTGAAGTGTACAAGCATGGTGGGCATGTGCTGGTAAAAAAGCTCCATGCTCTCTTTGTAAAGATATGGAAAGCAGGCCGAGTTCCACAGGACTACAAAGATGCCTGCATCAAACATCTCTACAAAAATAAGGGAGTCAAGAATGTCTGTGACAACCATCGGGGGATATCTCTGCTTTCAATTGCAGGAAAGATTCTGGCTAGGCTCATTCTAAACCGAATCATAAATCGTCTTGTTGATAAGGTGTATCCAGAGTCCCAGTGTAGGTTTCGGTCGGGTCGCGGCACCATTGACATTATATTTTCCTTAAGTCAGGTGGCAGAAAAGGTCCGTGAGAAAAATCAGGAATTGTATATGGTGTTTGTTGACCTGACGAAGGCCTTCGACGCTGTGAATAGCGATGCTCTTTGGCAAGTTATGAGAAGGCTTGGTATTCCAGAAAACATGCTGAACGTGATCATTTCCTTTCACGAGGGGATGAAGGCCAATGTTGTCTCAGATGGTATGATGTCTGATCCATTTGATGTTACGAATGGGACCAAACAGGGATGTGTAATGGCGCCAGTTCTCTTTGCGCTCTTCTTTTCACTAATGCTGAAACACGCATTTGATGATTTGGACACTGGTGTCAAGTTTCAATTTCGGTCATCCGGTGGCTTATTTAACCATCAACGGTTTAAGGCCAAGACTCTTCTTCGCACCGAAATTATTCGCGAGTTGCTCTTCGCTGACGATGCCGCACTGGTAGCCACATCCTTTGAAGAAGCCCAAGTTCTTTTTGATCGATTTTCAGCCGCGTGCAAGGCCTTTGGCCTGACAATTAGCATAAGGAAGACTGAGGTAGTGCATCAGCCACAGCCTACTCCAAAACAAGTTGAAGGCGTAAAGCAAAATCCACCAGAATATAGATTTCCTGCGCGCAAGCTGAAAGTCGACGGTCATGATATCAATTATGTCAAGTCCTTTCCTTACCTTGGTAGCAAGGTGAACCAGGGCGGTTCTCTTGATGATGAAATTGTCAACAGGATTGCTAAGGCACTTCTGCCTTTGGAAATCTTCGCCATCGCTTGTGGAACGAAAGGGGTATTCGACTGGACACAAAAATCCTTGTCTACCGTGCTGTTGTTCTTTCCATTCTTTTTTATGGATCTGAGTCATGGACCCCATACAGACATCACATTAATCAGCTGGACGTTTTCCACAACAGCTGTCTACGCTCCATATGTGGTCTTAGCCTTCGCGACAAGGTATCAAATACCGAATTATTCACAAAATGCAAAATATCTGGCATTGAATCATTCCTTATTCAATCGCAATTGCGGTGGGCTGGTCATGTATTGAGGATGCTCGATGACAGAATTCCAAAAATTGCGATGTACAGTCAATTTGAGGGTGGTAGAAGAATTGTCGGACGTCCTTGGCTTAGGTACAAGGACAAGTTGAAGGGTAACTTGTCTGCAGTGAACATACCATACAGGAGTCTTGAGGATGAGGTGAATGACCGAAAAGGATGGAGATCAAGGTGTTTTGAAGGTCTCCAGAGGTTTCAATCTGAAAGCTTAAGGCAACTGAAAGGAAACAAAGTAAGAGCAAAACGACTAGCAGCCGCACCAATATCTGCAGCGTTAAATCCACATTCATGTTCTATTTGTGGCCTTGTTTGCAAGTCCCTTACTGGACTAAAAAGTCATCAGAGGCAAAAGCATAAATGAGTTTTAGAAATATGGGTTGTCCGAACCTCATACGTCGAAAGCGACGGGGAGAGTTCGTCATATATATAGATAGATAGATAGATAGATAGATAGATAGATAGATAGATAGATATAGTAATGTGATCGATAATTTAATTATTGACTTTGTTTGTGTTCCTTCTTATGAAACAGGTTTTTAATTTGAATTTTAATTTTAAATTATCAATCACATTACTAAATATTAAAGTAGCTCTAGGATATTTGCCTATAGATCTTATTATATATCTGAATTACAACGAGCACTGTTCTTTCCTTGTATTTTAATTAAATTAGTAATTTTACTATCACATTAAAACACAATCTGCTCTTTAGACTACTGTTCTAACCCCTTTTAAATATATATATATATATATATATATATATATATATATTCTTCGACGCCGATATTTTTTCTCTGCCGAGCACATAATGTCCTTTTATTTATTTCTTCAGCCGCCAGCTCGCGCACACTTTCTAATTTGCATATGTGTTTTCTTTTACAGCTGCTGATGTTTTCCATCACGCTCATATGCGCTCTGTTACACGCATATTGGCATTCAAATTCAAGAGAAATCCATTAGTCGCTGCTAGCGAGAAATCAACAGTAAACGTAAATAACGCAGAATAGTCAAAGGATTATCGAAAAAAAAAGGTGGAGGGTGTTGGACATCTATGAAGATTTGTTGCCACTCAGACTCCAAGGGAGACCACTGGTTATTGTTAGTGAGAAATCACTGATAATGATTTATGTGGAAGCTGTGAGTGGGTAATTAATACAAATAGAAAACGAATACGAACAAACAAACGGTCAGACGGGGAGTTTCTCTGAAGTTTCTCATCTCAGAAAATTTATGAATACAAAATTTTAATAGAATGTATAGTTTTTAATTTTAATTTTATTTTTATTTATTTATATCATCCAAAATAAACGACAAATTTAGATCTTCCTCAGTGTACCTTAAACTAAGCGAAACTTCTATGAGCAAAAGTTATTTTCATGAACTGTCCGTCTGTGGAACATAAGACCACGAGGTTGTTTCCCAGCCGACTACAACATAGTTGTTGTTTTTTTTAGTTCAATATTAACAAATTTTTGTTTAGTCGTCCTCTTAGATAATCAATTCAGCTTTCGCACAATCACGTCGACAGACTGCTTCTCGCAAGATCACCGAGGTTAAGCAATGTTAGGCCAGGTCAGTACCAGATGAGTGACCAATTTGAGAGTACTAGGCGCTGTATGTAAGGGATGTTGGAACGTCTCTGCAAGAGTTGCAACAATTACCGTCGGCCTAACAGGAATATACATGCGATTGGGAATTGCTTTTGAATTTCACACGCCCATGAAACTTCCTTCTTCGAAAAAAGCTTTTTAAACTCGCTTTGGGATGAGTTCTGCAGATTCAGTTTTCAGTCTCAATCAGTCTGTTAATGCAAGATAAGCTGTTTTTAGCAGCTCCTACCCAGATGTGGCAGTAGTACTCCATCCTTGGACGTACTTGGCTTTTATATAGATAGAGAACTGCATCAGCAGTGAGATATCTACTGGAGCGGTAGAAGGATCCCACCATTTTTCTAGCGACCTTGGTAACAAATTAGATGTCCGTGTTCCATTTCAGATCAGGGGTCAAGGTAAAGCCCCAAGACGAGAGCCATCCATTTCAATTGATGCCAGATGGAGATCAGAGCGTTGACGATGTAAAGATAGAAGCATGGTTTTAGATGCATTAAAAGTGACCGGCAACCTCTTACCCCATTGTACCACGCGCTCAAGATCAGAGGGAAAAGGATCAGAGAGAACTTTGTCATTTACGGCCTTTGATGTGTTGCCATAGATGGTCGTGTCATCAGCATACATGTCAACGAATGATTTAAGTATGTTTTGGGAGATCATTAATGTAGATCAGGAAGAGAGTTGGGCCCAGGATGGACCCCTGAGGGACTCCAGCATTAATACTGTGGGCTTCTGATTTCTGCCCATCAACCACTACTCTTATGAGCCTATCAGAGAGAAATGATTTAATAATTGAGAAAACATTTCCAGTTATACCATAGCTGGAAATCTTGTGAAGTAGGCCTTTATGCCATACCTTATCGAAGGCCTGATATGTCAAAAGCAATTGCCCTAGAAAGGAAGACTTTGTCGAGAGATTCCCTTAGCTTGTGACATATAACCGTTAGCAAATCTGCTGTAGATCTAGCAGAAAGGAAACCATATTGTGTGTCACTAAGAAGGTTATTTCTGCTGAGGTAGTTGACTACTTCTTTATTTAATATGGATTCCAGCAACTTACTCATGATGCACAGGAGACTTACAGGAGACTTATTGGTCTGTACTTAGAGGGAGATGACCTAACACCTGAATTTGTATAAAGGGCATACTGATGAGGTTCCACGGGGTGTTGGGAAGCAATTCTCTTTAAGACAACGCTTAAACAGTTTTGTAAGTATGGGGAAAGTTCTGGTTGAAGTTTTACAACACTATAAATGGAATACCGTCAGGGCCAATTGCTTTATTGGAATCAAAGTTCTTGATTAGCTTGGCGACATCACGCACAGATATTTTTATATTGCATAAAGTGTTGTCTGTTACAGGAGGAAATACGGGGGGGGGGGTTATGGCCTTGGTCGTATGTCGAATTTTCAATAGTTTTGTATTATATATTACATTTATTTGCCCACATAATGTGTCGTAGAAGATGGTAGATTTTGATGTCTCTAATTTTCGAGATTAGTATCTCCTCTGTAGAGGAGAAAGAAAAAGAAACTATACAACAGTTTGGCGAGGCTTTCTTTTCCTTTGTTTTATTTTTTTATTTATTTCTTTATTTCCGGAAGTCGGTGTCGTAGTCTGACTTTCAAATCAATTTCCCGGATACGAGTTGTGACGAATGTTAAGTATTGTTAGGAATTGTTGTAGTTTTTGTTTTTTTATGTATATAAATGATCATAGGAGTCTTGGGAGAGTTAATGACCGCTGTATTAGTGTGGTTCAATGTCCGTTTCAAATACAACTTCTTTCATACTACACACAATGCTAAACATACTTCTCACACACACACATATATATATATATATATATATATATATATATATATATATATATATATATATATATATACAGTCCTGGTCAAAATCATAAGACCACTTAAGAAAATAAGCATTTACTCATAATATAGAATTTTTAATCAAACAAATAGTTGAAACCAAAAGGGAAAATATTATGGAAAAAAATGAAATCTGCTTCATTCGAACCCTTAACCCTGATTGAATAATTATTTAAAAAAAAAAAACATTTTCACCTGGTCAAAATGATAAGACCACTTTAATAAAATCGGCTAGTTTTGAAAAAATGAATGCGAAAAGTTTTCTATGTTACTAAAGGCAACTTGTTAGTGGATAAAAACATCTTACTAAATTATAAATGGCAAAAGGGAAACCATTATCAGAGTTTGAGAGAGGAAGGATCTTTGAGCTTAATAGGGGTGGACTCTCCCATAGATCCATTGCAAACGAAGTGAATCGTAGCAAAACGGTCATCACAATTTTTTTAAGAAATCCAGATCAATATGGGCACAAAGAGAGTCCAGGTCGACCAAAAAAATAACCCCATCACTGGATCGCCGTATCAGAAGAAGTTTAAAAGAAAAACTCCAGTATGAGCTCAAGTCTATTGAAAAGCCAAACAGCAGCAGAATGTAGTCCTAAAACCATCCGACGGCATATGAAAATGAAGGGTTTCAATAATTTAAAGCGACTGCAGAACCACGTCTTGTTGAACAGCACAAAACTAACCGACGTAAATATGCCGCCAAATACCAGACTTGGGATGAAGAGAAGTGGGAAAATGCAATTTTCTACGATGAGAAAAAGTTTAATCTTGATGGTTCAGATGGATTTCAACATTATTGGCATGATAAAAATTTGCCCAAAGAGACTTTTTTCAACTCGACATAGTGGAGGAGGGTCTTTAATGATCTGGGGTGCTTTCTCGTCAGCTGGGACCCTAAAGTTGCAAGTAGTGAAAGGCCGGCAAACATCATTGAAGTACATAAGAACTGTAAATATTAATTTGCTCTATCTAGTCTATTTTCTTATTTTCCATTTTTATTTGTCTGGTATTGTCTTAAATAAAAATATTACCTACCAAAAGTATTCTGTAAACTTAAAATCACAATTCATTAATCTGTGACCCAATTCACCTCATTATTCTTTTATATATATATATGTGTGTGTGTGTGTGTGTGTGTGTGTGTGTGTGTGTGTGTGTGTGTGTGTGTGTGTGTGTGTGCACCTTTCATTAAATAGTACAGACAACTCTTGCTTATTTTTCTTGTAATCTTCCTTTTCTCTTTGTCGTACCATTTTCCGAACGTTTTTTTTTCGAGTTAAATAAAGAAATTTCCCGTAATCGCGAACGTTTTCGACCTCCATTGGTCATCTTCATCGGGAAATGGTCCTAGAAAGAGAAAAGGAGGATTACAAGAAAAATAAGCAAGAGTTGTCTGTGCTATTTAATAGAACGTGCATAAAAGAAAAAATGCTGCCTAAATATACTAATATATATATATATATATATATAACTTTATTCGATTGGCAAAATTTTAGAATAATTATAAAGAAGTGAACCATCGCGTAAATTCATTCAACTAACAAATGGAAAACGGGGTGAGGAAAAGAAAAAAAAATAATGGGGCAAGTTATGTGTACAATTCAATAAAATAAATAAGTCGATTAAAAACAAGATCGTTAAAATACACCCGAAGCGCTTTTCGTTCAGACTAACATTTTCAAGGGTCATAAGTCTGAAAATTATTACTTTTTAGAATATTTGGTAGTGGTATGGAGTAAGAGCGGAGAGGAGGTTAAGAAAAAAAAAACCTTGCTACCCAAATAATTCTAATTGAAGCCGGAGGTTTCTCTGCTTGCACAAAGCAATGATGGCAAGTGCTTCGAGGACAGACAGGTGGAACTTTGTGCGTCCTCGGTACAAAACAGAAAACACTCCGGAGAGAAAACAAGACCGCACTCCTTTTTATCGACCAAGTGTTGGCCGATGGACGATTCTATCAGTTGAGATTTTCTGGTGGTAGGTTGATGATCTCGGATGAAACGGGGAACATGTTGGGCGATTCTGACCTGAAGACGCTGGGTCGTCTTGCCTATATAGACGGCACCACACCGACATTGAAATTTATAAATAATATTACTTGTTTGAGAGATAGGCAAGACATCCTTACGAAATGAGGGAAAGGCGGTTTTTGTGGAAAAAGCAATACGGAGCGATAGAGCACCAAAATTAGAAGACACCAGAGAGGAAATCTTATCGCAAATAAGTTGGCCTTCAGGTCCAATGCAGGGTAACTTAAGGTATACCGGAAATCTAAATGGACCGTATTTTGGTAGCTCAGAAAAGAATTGAATTTTTTTATTAATAACTAAGTTAACCAATGGAGGCGGATATCCATTCATAATAAAAATCCTTTTAAATTTTTCAATTTTCACATCAATAAAAGGTGGGGAACAAATAGCAAGTGCCCGATGGGTTAAGTTTCTAATAAGATTAAGTTTCCTGATTGTGGGTGCAAAAGAATCCCAACTGAGATAAAGACCAGTGAAAGTGGGTTTTCTATAAATAGACGTCATAAAGGAAAGCCCACGTTTAGAAACTAACACATCAAGGAAAGGAAGGGGGTTATCTTTTTCCACCTCCATCATAAATTTGAGAGAAGGGTGTAAATTATTTAATAAGTGGAAAAAGGACACAGCTTCATCATGCGTTGCGAAACAAGAAAAAGTGTCGTCAACATAACGCATGTAAAATGCTGGTCTAGGGCACTTGTCAAACAACGTCTGTTCTAAAAAGCCCACAAAAATATTGGCCAAAGTTGGGCCAAGGGGAGATCCCATAGATATACCGTCGAACTGGCGATACATCACATCGTTGAAACTAAAGGAAACTGACTTAGTAGCAAGTTCCATAAGTTCAACGAACACCGCCTCAGGAAAAGAGGGAAGGGGGCCAGGGCCTCTATAAAGAAAATCAGCACATATGTCAATGACCTCGTCAAGAGGGACATTGGTAAACAAATTGCTAATATCAAAGGAGACCAAATAACAGTTGTTAGTGGTAAGAGGAAGCTCCTTGATAGTCGATGCGAAATGAAAAGAATCAGGTGTGCAATGTGCTGAATAAAAAGAACAGTCTGGTTCAAGAATTAAATATATATATATATATATATATACATATATATAAGCTGTATCCCACCTTATATAATGGTATGATATCCTTATAAATATATATATATATATATATATATAAGCTGTATCCCACCTTATATAATGGTATGATATCCTTATCGTCGAAACGTGTTACACATGACATAATTTCTTCATTTCGATCTCCTTCCTCTCTTCCAGGTGAGCATCCATTTTTTTACCGATTTAATTTTTCGGCTTTTGGCAAAGTAGTCTTTAAATTTATAGCATTTCACTTTGTGAACACTATGACAGTGAGCGCGCGCACGTGTGTGTGTGCGTGTGTGTGTGTGTGTGTCTCTCTCTCTCTCTCTCTCTCTCTCTCTCTCTCTCTCTCTCTCTGATATATATATATATATATATATATATATATATATAGTTAGTTAGTTAGTTAGTTTGTTATAAAATATATATGGCGATTAAGCTACACTGAATATTCCGCATTTAATCCACTCTATGATTCTTCAGGCTTATGTGCATAAGCCTCAAGAATCCTAGAGTGGATGAAACGCGGAATATTCAGTGTAGCTTAATCTTTTTGAAGTAAATACTTAAAGTTTACGCATAAATTTATACTTTCGTATATTAATTTTATGTTAATAAATGAAGTAGTTATATATATATATATATATATATATATATATATATATATATATATATAAGCTGTGTCCCACCTTATATAACGTTGTATTATATTCCTAACGTTGACACGTGTTAGACCGGGAGACGACCCTCCTTAAAAATAAATAAATAGCATAAAACGATGATGCAGCAAAATGTCTAAGCTCGATGGAAAGCCTGTTTCCAAGTGCTGACTTGGTTTCCACGTGCAGAGCATATGGGACGATAGCGTTAACATCCTAACAATATTATCCGAAGAAAAATAAACTTAAATTTTCAATTGGCAGATTGTTTAAATCACAATCCGATGAAAACAAATGACAACAAACGTTGTTTTTAAATACGTCCTCACCTCATTCTGAAAAGCTCTGTCTGTTCGTATATCGGTGACTCTTCATTTGGAAATATCATGGAGGCGAGGACGAAAGATTGAATTGTTTTTTTTTGTGTGTGTTTTTTTTATTTTATGCGTCCAGAATCGTGTCCGTTGGACGACCGGTCCTGCCTAAGTTTAATATGTCATTTTCGTCGTTGGTCTTTCACACTTAAATTAGAAAAAAAACGTTTTTATTGATTTATTATGTTATACTTTGAAACATTATTGTACACTATTGGGACCCGTGAAAATTCTACTGATTACGAAATATATTTTATCAAGAAATATGTTTTAATAAAGCTAATATTTTTCTAGATAGCCCAAAAAATTTGGGTTTTTTTACAGAATAGCCCATAAAATGCACTAAATTTGAGTTTGTTATCATTTCCATGAAAATATTGTCCATTGTATTTTAAATATAGAACTGATCTCTATTAGATAAATTAATAAGTATTAATAGATATTCAGAAAGTAATATTGTGCTACATAGTTCGATAAAAATAATAAAATCATATTGTAAGAGACAATCTTTAATTTACTGTTTTAGTTCAGCATCTCTTGGCAGATAATGTTGTTTTTGTCCTGTGTCTTTCGAATGTTCCCTTTGTACGTAACGTCTCGTTGATTTCTTGATTTGGTGACTAATCGCTGCACGTTGAAATTACTACGTGTTCCTTTCTCACGGTATTAAACGATCATATATTATTATTATAATAATATTCGAAAACGAGGCTATATCAAAGGGAGATCACTCTCATATTTTTGCCTAGGATTGGGAAGTTGGCCTTTCCATAGCCAAATTTAGCGAATGCGGCATTTTTTAAGTAATCTGGCATTCAAAAATTCTATGTGGTCTTTTTCAAAGCGTAACGTATGGACTAACTAAGGAAAGAAGTTAGATATTATTTTTACATTGCAAAATCGCTGATAGAAGGAAAATAGACACGCCTTATTTTAGAAGATTCTATACATATCTATAGAAGGTTTTGTCTGTCAGACTTCTACTAGTGGGGCAGATTATCTCAATACTCCATAAAAATCTTTCACTTAGTGATGCAAACACTAAGTCAAGAATTGTTTCAGCAATCGGTCCCACTATACGTTTCAGTTACAAATGGAATGTTTTTGTGTGTGTGATTTTTTTTATTCGCGTTTGGTCACCTACTGAACTCGAGTTACATTGAAATAATTTTTCCAACCCAGTTAATTTATTTTGATAAATAACAAAACCCATCATTTATTCCTTTTTGTTATCCTCTTATATCTCTCCCTGCCTCTCTCTCCCCCTATCTCTCTCTCTCTCTCTCTCTCTATATATATATATATATATATATAGAGAGAGAGAGAGAGAGAGATGACGCAGAATTCCATGATCTCTCTCTCTCTCTCTCTCTCTCTCTCTATATATATATATATATATATATATATAGAGAGAGAGAGAGAGAGAGAGAGATAGATAGATAGATAGATAGATAGATAGATAGATAGATATCTGTAGCTCCCTCTCATACACATACTGTTTATGCTATGGATTAAATAGTATTTTTACTTGTGGTTGTATCTACTATTGTTTATAATGAATTATTCCAATCTTCTATTTCATAGTTCGTTTTATTACCTTTGGCTGTCAATAATAGGAAGTGGCAGAGGCAAGATTAATAGACATTGTACAAAATAAAAGCGGATTAAAGCAGTATTTAGTGAGAGGCGCTGAGATTAATAGACATAAATTTAACAAGAGATAGTTCATTTGGTGAGTAAACTGTAAATTAAGACTAATTAGCACAAATAAATTTATTTGTCAAACATACTTTAATCCTAATACCAAAGAAATATTTTGAAATGCATGTTTATATTTTAGAGAAAGAAACGTTGATTAATTTAGCTTTAACATCATTTATGTTTTTACTTCGCTGCATCCGCAAACTATTTGGCTTGACCTGGCAGGGCCGCGTCACCTCCATTGATGTCCTAGCCAAGGCGTGGATGCCCAGCATGTATACCATCCTGATGATCAGACGCCTGCGCTGGCTGGGCCATATAAGCCGGATGGATGATGGACGAATCCCTAAGGACCTTCTGTTTGGTGAGCTTGCCTCTGGAGCAAGGCCTACCAGTCGACCGGCCCTCCGCTACAAGGATGTCTACAAGCGTGGCCGGCAGTTTCAATCTCTCGAAGCTCGAGACGCCTGCCTCAAACCGTGAGATCTGGCGGACCACCATCCGGCGGGTTGGCTTAGACATCCGAGAGGAGAGAACCACACGTTGGCGAGAGAAGCGTGCCCGTAGAAAAGAGGGGACAGATCTAGCTTCGACCCTGGTCTAGGTAGAAAGAGAGAAAGGCTACATCTGAAGCAACTGTGGCAGGTCCTGTGGCTCCTGGATCAGCCTGCATAGCCACACTACAAGCTGTAACTCCCTCAACTGATTCAGGACGCAGAATTCCATGATCTCTCGAGATCGACGGAGCCAACAAAAAATGTTTCTACTACCTCTGTTTAGACCAGATTGCATATTAATATTAGCATCGTCATGACAGTTTTCTTAGCCTTACTATTTTCGTGCTGGCTTATGAAAAATTGGAAACGGGTGTTTTGTTTGTGACACCATCAATAGAAGGTTGTCATACAGCGACAACAAGCTCCCTATATCCAGTCAATCGAAAAGAGGGATAACTTTCGAAAATATCGGCGAAAAAAGCTATCCCTCCTTATAGAAAAGTGTCCAGATGAGGGGGAGGGAATTAATATTTTTAACCAATTTTTCGATATTTGTCGTCCGAAGGGTAGAGCTTCAAAACGATACCAATCTCATGCAAATCCGTCGCCTCTGTCGAAAGTTTTAGACATACATGCATACATACATATATTTAAACAGACAGGTGAGATTTATATAAGAGTTTTTTTTTCATATGTAATTATCTAGCTTGTGATAGGAGACAAAAAAAGAAAGAAACAGAAAAAGGAAAAAGAGAGGAAAAAAGAAAGAAAAGGAAAAGAAAAAACTTTTAAATTTATTATTCTAAGACAAATCGTCAGAGTGCAAGCAGGCTAGAGAAAAGTGATTATAAAAGTGATTATAAAATTATGGGTTATTAGCGAGGAGATTTTGTAATGTTAAGTGGACCAATGGAATATGAGCATGAAGTATATTGATCACCACGTGGGAGTCTTTTAACGATCATATGCATTTGTGACGGTCGGTAATTATAATAGTATTGATAAATTGGTATTTGAAATATCTTTCGTTTTTTCTCTCAATTTATCTCTAAAAAGATTCAAGCTATGAAAACGAGTTTATATCGTGTCTACCGATGCACCTTACAGTATGGGAATCCTTATAAAACTATTATAATAACCAAAGGAAAATATCCAACAAGAAATATGTTTAAATTTACGGTATCAAGCTAAATTGACTTCTTTCACTAGTTCTGATAAATGGAGTGTTGAACTCATTCCATAAATCGTTCAACTACATTCGGTTAAAAGTCACCTTTTTGTGCGTCGTCCATTACTAAATCGAAAATAGTTTTGATCTTATGAAATCACCAATCGAATTACCTTTTTCACTGTGTTGTTTTCATATGGTTGCCATTTTGACTCTCTTGGTTTCTCGACTTTAGTTCAATCCTTTTCGGCTTCAATGGATGTCGATTTGGAAGAGAAGAGATTTATGAGTAAAGTCAGGCCAAGAAAGGCATGAAAGAAAACTATTTACATACAAGGTAATTTGATATGTGCGCGTCTCTCACTGGTTCAAATTATTCAACGATGTATTGTTACGAGTTCGGGGACATTAGAACGGATGAGAGTTTATAAAAGCATGGAACTTCCAAATTCAATGGACTTTGGTTTAATGCTGATCTTCATTAAACCAATTTCTTATTCGTCTATCCATCTCTATAGCAATCTAAGCCTATACTTTCCGTTCCTTTTAGAAGGACGATCTCTCTCATCTCCCCCTCTCTCCCCCTCTCTCTTCTCTCTCTCTCTCTCTTTCTCTCACTAACTTTGTCACACATATTCTTAAAATTACTCTTTATCTACGGTCGTTGTGTCGGTTTTTCTCTCTTTCTCTCTTTGCTTCTATTCTCCCTCTTCCTTTTTGTCTGTATCTTTTCTATCTATTTCTCATACTGTCTCCTTTCTCTCTCTGTCTTCTTCCCTTTCTCTCTCTCTCTTTCTCTTTCTCTCTCTCTCCGCGTCCTCTTTTTGATGTCTCAATCCTCTTTCTATTTATTTTCATTCTTCATCCTCTCTTATTCTTCATTCTCTCTATATTTTCTCTTAATTTTCTCTATTTCTCCCTCTCTTCTCTCTCTCTCTCTCTCTCTCTATCTCGCGCGTGCTTTCACTGTTTCTCTTTTTTCTGTTTACTCTCTTTTTCTCTTGTCCCTGTCCTTGCTTTCGTTTTAGTGCATATCCTTTTTCCAGCTTTTTTTACATATATTTCCATTATATCTGTCCAGATTTTTCTCTCTTCTCCCTCTCTCTCTCTCTCTCTCTCTCTCTCTCTCTCTCTCTCTCTCTCTCTCTCTCTCTCTCTATTTATAAACTCTCTATATACTCTATCTGATTCGTTATTAGACACATGACTGGCGTTTTGTCCAACGAAGCAACAGTAATAGAGTTTTATGTACTCGTTGCAACTCGGCCAATTTCGGCGTCAAATGTTTAACACAATTCTGTTGTAGCCCCGGTGGGAAGGAACTATTAGACTTGCAACACTGACGATCACTCCATTACACAAGATCGTCACTCATTCGGTTTTATAAACGCAATCGCACTAATGCGTTCGTTGGCAAACAGGTCTTCATACACTTGTCTCCCACGGGGTCAAAGTTAGGCACAAGATTGCTGTTTAAATTGGAAAAATTCAGCTCCATAAAAAAAGCCATTCACTAAAAAATAAAAAGTCTAAGTGAAATTATCCCCTTCCAGTAGATAGTACATTTTCAAATTTACCTGGATGTCATGTAAAGAGACAAGTGTAATATCTATTACGGTGAAATACTAGGCACATTCTAAATAGCGCGTTTTTAGAGAACTTCTGTAGAAAAAAACGGGAAAAACAAACTCGGGTAGTGAAAACGTTTTTTAGATGGAAAGGGTAGTAATTTTTGCTCGCATCTCATCTTAAATCAAGTGCTGTTCATTATAAGCGCATCGCGCTGTGCTAAAGGTGTGTGTGATTGTAGTAAAGTATACCGTCGCGAGCTATGAAATCCACTATGCAGAGTTGCAATAATTAAATAATAGTTATTTATATTTTACTCCACAAGCAATAATAATAAGAAGAGCTTTATAATTTACTGAAATATAATAGTGATTTATTTTTAAGTTTTTATATCTTTATATATATTTATTTTTATTAAAAAATTTATATAATTTTTTTATTTATTTTTATTTTAATTCCATTAGTAATAATATTTATATTATGATAGTAATTTATATTTTATTCCACCGGTAATAATAGTGAATATATTAATCATCTACTCTATCAACTTTTCCTAATTATTTACTAACTATAAATCTATTGACATTACCCCTTTCATTTATATAAATATCTTATCCTCAATCTATTGGACGTATCAATCCACCTTCTTAAACTCGGCGTATCTTTTCTCTATCTACCATCACCACAGTGTTTGATCACAACGGACTTTCTAACCGATGTATCACCGCATTAGCACGTTCAACTTATTTTATTGTTGTCCCCGATTGACATTCATATGACACACTCCTTTTCGTTATTTTTCTCTTTCAGCTTCTCTTTCTAACCCCGTAATATTACCCCTTCTTTTCTTCCTCTCTTAACAAACAACCTCCTCTCTTCTTTTTAATTCATTTTAACCTTATTTTCGTTCTTTCTAGTCCGTAATCTTTAACTATAATTCCTAACTACATATAATCTATGTTTCTCCTCCACCCTTCTTCCTCTCTTTTCCTGTCCTTTTCTTCTCCTCTCATTCCTCCTCCTCTCCTCTCTATCTAGTACTTCAAATTTTGGTTTTGATGCTCATTTGCAATTTTTAAGGATCTTTTATTTTGACTTGAATTATCTGAAGAGATCGGCAGGATAATTAATATTATTGTCCTATCAAGTAAAACAATCCGTAATGATTTAAGCAAGAAAAAACACGGAGGTTGAAATAATAAAAACATATTTAGTCTACTAAAGTATTGAGCAATTTTTCCCCTGTTTTTTACCAAATATACCTTCTAATGTATATATATATATATATATATATATATATATATATATATATATATATATATATATATATATATGAATTCTTGAGTTGAGGATTCGTTATTTGTATTATTTAGATTCATCAGACTACAATTCTCATCTTGGGTGTTATTTAACAACGTGTCGGTTGGTGCAATCTTCGACCTTCTTCAGGTGTATCTAGGAGGTGAACTAGGGAATGTTTCTATCGAACTCGGGACTTTGGATGGAATTTTATTCACTTACGAGGGAGGCATTAATTAATTAATTTGCAACTGTATTTTTCCGTCGCCCAGATTGAAAATTGATCCTTCAACTTTCAGGAGAATATCACTTTTACAATTAGTTTTCCAAGTATATATAATGTATCATTTTTATTTATGCATATTACGTATTTAAACAATCCTGTATCGATTATTATATTGAACCTAATATATAGTTGTGAGATCAACACTAACAGTAAATATATATACATGAATATATATATATATATATATATATATATATATATATTATTATTATTATTATTATTATTATTATTATTATTATTATTATTATTACTATTATTATACTTGGACAGCATTATCTCCTTTATGCACGTTTCATTAAAGAGCAGAGACAACTCTTGTTTGTTTCTCATAAAATTTATTTTTCTTTTTGTCGGACTAATTTCCGAACATTATGTTCGAGTGTCAAAAGAAATTTACCGTATTTGCGAACATTTTCGACCTCCATTCGTCGTCCTCAGGCGAGTGATAAAAAATAATTTTTAAAAATGAAATATAGTGAGTTGAATGGAAGACGATTCAAATCGTTTACAATACTTAAAATACTTTAAACCATTTAAGCGTACCATCCGTTTCATATTGAACCCGGTTAATAGTTGGTTTATATATATATATATATATATATATATATATATATATATATATATATATATATATATATATATATATATGTGTGTGTATATATATGAGATTATTTATATATATATATATATATCAGAGGCTAAAGAATGAGGGTGGGTATATATATATATATGTATGTATATATATATATATATATATATATATATATATATATATATATATATATATATATTGTTAGTGCTGATCTCACTACTATGTATTAGATCCAATATAATAATTTGTACAGAATTTATAATAAGAAATATGTAATTTGCATAAATTAAAATATCATATTTAAGCGTATCTTACGACTAAACAACGCCGCTAAGGTTAATTATGCATCAAATTGCCGTATGCGCAATTATAGTCTTGTTTTTATTATCTCAATAAACATATTGTAAACAGTTTGATGAAAACATTTCTTTCCTAGCTAAATTAACGTTCCTTTTCCTATTCCGATATTTGCATTCTTTACATCTTTAAAGATGTTTTCATACAATGCATACTTCATTTTCTAACCAGCATTTGCTGATCCATTTTTACCTTGATGATCCATCGGATCATACGAATGATTTTATATATCAGATTGCAATCTATGCACATACCGCCATTTTGTATGAATTTAAGTGTGACATAAATGCAAACTTAAGTGTTGCAGACCGACTAAATTGTTATTTCAAAGGATCATAAGAAAACTACCTATATATATATATATATATAGAGAGAGAGAGAGAGAGAGAGAGAGAGAGATAGACAGACAGACAGACAGAGAGCGAGAGAGGGCGAGAGAGAGAGGGGAATGAACAAACCAAGTTATGTGTTTATCAACGTTTCGTCTTCATTGCAAGACTTCTTCTATATGATTGGAATTAAGAAAATAAAATCCCAGTACAATATTTGAAAATATATTTTGATGTACTGAAATGTATGACTTTATTCTATTTCAGAAACGAAAAAAAATCGTTAGAAATTCCAATAGAAGGGCATAGCTTTGTGAAAGAGGAAAAAAATTATCACGTTATATAGCCGTTAATATATTTAAAAAGATACGATGCAATTCATACTCTTTTTCGAACAAATATGTTCGTTATAAATCAAATGTGGATGTGCAACTGAAATGAAATGAGTGCATTTTGGTTATGTAATTTATTGACTGATTATATGTATTACTTATTAAAGGTGATGTTTTCTATGGTGAGTGAGAGAGTTAACCTGTGTCGGAAATTAAATTATGTTTTTTTTTAATAGGAGTTTACTTATTGATGGCGATCCTTTATTTAATTGTGCTTGAATTTGCGATAAGCGCTTCTTCAACAATCTCTGTCGTGGTTTATTTAAAATAAATTTAACTATTTTTGCTTGTTTGAAGTCAAAAGTATGATTATGCTGCAATGAATGAGAGAATAATGCATTCACAGAATTTCTATTTCTTATATCTCTTTTATGTTTATTGAGTCTTTTCTTTAATCTATGTTGGGTTTCACCAAAGTAATTTACGCTTTGGATTATTGCAAGGTCAACGGTTCGCCTTGGACAATTACAATTATCGATGAGAACGAAAACAAAAAAAGAAAATGGAACATGTATTCTCAGGACACGTCTATTTAATCTGCGCATTTAGCTAATGATTCATTTATTAGGTATAAATATTATTCGGCCGTTAAGGTTAGAGTTACCCGATATTTTTTCTATAAATACATCGGACATTTACAAGAAGCACGACGTGTAGTTTTCCAATATTCTAAGAGAAAGTGTTTCTATGGAATGAACTGGATTTGAACTTAGCGCACCTGCTTTTTCAAATCTGTTTATGATCATGTCTTATGCAAGGTTTCTTAAAAATTTTACTTTTTTCTCCCTTACAAGCAAAAGCATTTGTTCAAGATGCATTCATTTCAAATGAATCGGATGATTATTGTTGGCATTCGTTTCCCCGATATCTTTCTAGTTAGAATTCTTTCACAAAACAATTACAGAAGGGGGCACATGAAGATTGTCAATATTTTGAGTGAAAGTATTTCTGTGAAACGAACTGAATTCGAACTTGGCACAACCAAATTGTCAGTACGTGTCGTTAACCACGTAGCCACCATCACTTCCCTATTTTGCTATCAAAATGACATTTCAAGCTTTAATAGTACAAACCGCGACGGACTGACCGACGTACAAATAATACCTATTATAGAGACGCTCGGACACATCTAAGAAATCTATTTGGAATTTAACTGTGAGAGATAGATGGAAATGCTATTTGCAATGAACGTGACAAATTGACGACGAACTGACGAACAGATAGAGCCAATTATAAAATTTTGTGGACGTAATTAAAATGTTATTTCAATCACAAACGACTGGGTGACGAAATTACGATTTTCAACTTAAACGCGACGAACAGACGGACAGATAAAGTTTATTACAGAGATGGAGTCGCATCTAAAACGGTTATTTAGAATTTAAATGTAACACAAATGCAATCAAACTTAAGTGTGACAGACCGACTAAATTGTTTAAAGAAATATAACATACCTGCGAATATAGCTTACGAAGATGCGTGATATATTTCAAAATATTTTAAATTTAATTGATCAACTGACACAAAGGATATTCTTAATAAGTTAGTCAGGTCAACGGATAGATGGACATTACCTGATATAGAGATGCTTGGACGTATCTAACAGAAAATTAGCAAGAAATAAAATAGAAAGAAAGAAAGAGAGAAAGAAAGGTGCCTGAAAGTGACAAGACGCTTATTTCTTATAGAAAGTGATGCTATCATTTTAAGTGGTCAAATGTCACGTCCAATCATTGGCCAAACACTCGAACGTTTCAGCTTTCCAAAAACTTTGCCCGAAAACTTTCTGTGGAACATGAGATAAAAATCCATTTAGTGGCAAAAGATCAAATCATCAAAAGTCTAATTTGCTAAAGGTAATAAACATAGAAAATTAAATTAAATGTTTTCACAATTTTTAAAGCATTTTAGCTACATAGTATGAGGGAAACTGGATATTGATGCAGAAAAAAGAAAGGATATTGAACTTCAAATCGAAAGTGTATGCTAAATCCTTCCATTACAGCTAAGATGATTTTAAAACTTTAAATACATTTAATTTAATATTTAATTCAATTTTCTATGTTTATTAGCTTTAGCGAATTAGGTGCAAAGCTTTTATAATATTTGCTAATATTTTTCCTACGAGGAGATGCATAAACATCGAAAACTCATGGGTTAAGGAAGTACATTTTACTATACTGTATTCTTTGCCTTGCATACAATAAAATTTCTATATTTGAAATTAAACTTCTTAAAGGATGAAACACTAGTGTCTGTAGGTATTTAATTATTATAGTAGAAAAATAATTATATATATATATATATATATATATATATAAATTCGTATACTTGGGCAGCATTCTTCTATTTATACAGGTCTGGTTGAATATCGATGCTCCATATTCTCCATATACTATTTTTTCTATTTTCTTTTCTATATATTGTTTCTATATATTTTTTCTGAATACATTTTTTTCTGAATATATTTAATTTTCTCGCGTTTTCTCAATAGAGTAGAGAAATTTTTCAACCCACAAATTACAGTTGTATAGTGAATGTTCATTAGTGAATTGCCTAAACAAATGATGAGCCAATAAATATTTGAGTACGTCGTCCGTAACTCAAAACCAGTCTGGTGGCTAATTTAATACCATAGTACCTGAAGACGACCCATGTGTGTTGAAAATCTTAGTATGTTATGCTTTACTCTACCGCGGAAAACTGGAGAAAGTTTGAACAAAAAAGGATATGCAGTGGTTGGCGCTTTTATTCAGCAGATTATATATATATATATATATATATATATATATATGTGTGTGTGTGTGTGTGTGTGTGTGTGTGTGTGTGTGTGTGTGTGTGTCCTACGAACTGTAAAAATTGTTTAAAATTTGGTCGCAAAATGAGTGAGCGGTAAAGTTTAAAGCAGTTCTAGATGGGTAAAACTAACTCTTAACATATATTCAAACACGGTAGTGTTTAAATGATATATGTGTGTGTTTGTGTGTGTGTGTGTGTGTGTGTGTGTGTGTGTGTGTGTGTGTGTGTGTGTGTGTGTGTGTGTGTGTGTGTGATTTATTCAATATTACGTCCTGGGTATGTTTAATTTCAAAATTACTATAAGTTCTTTTGCATGTTGTGTTTACATCGTACTGACCGATTTTAATAATCTGATAATTGCATCTTAAAAATAATTTGGTTAAACTTAAATATTTCTTGAAAACTGACTTCATTTTATATTAATTTGACGCACGTTCTCTTATTGCACTGACGCACCCGTTCCCGCGTAATCTTACGCGCCCATGCGTCATGAACAACCAAATCTACTTAGCGCATTCTCGCCCTAAGTCACAGTTACACATTATGGTTTCATGGTTTTGCACATTTCATTCTTTTTTTTTTTTTTTTTTTGTTTGTTTGCATTCGCGTAATTTCGTGCTCGTAACGAAGGCATGTTGCGGAGAATTTTAATTATCCATTGTGATTTGTTCAAAATTACTTTCTCCCCGGCGATGAATATATTTGTTCAAAATATGAATAGCATATCCTGACAAAATGGTGGTTAATTAACAACATTCACAATTATTTGAGGGGGTGTATTATTTACCAGTGTCGTTCCAAACGTAAAGCCACCAATTTTTTACTCAAAAAGTTTAAGAGCTACAAAAACGGGATTGGTATCGTTAAAACAAACGACCTTTTGTGCTCCAGAATTTATTTTTCTACATAGTCACCCATATTTTCAATGCACTTTTGGCAACGATGAACGATGGCTGTGCATGGGAGTTCGGAACGTGTTTTAGTATACGAGAGTCATTCCAAAAGTAAATCCTGCTATTTTTAACTCAACAAGTTGAAGAGCTACGAAGACATGAGTGGTACCATTAAAACGAACGACCTTTTGTGCTCCATAATATATTTTTCTTCATAGTTACCACCATTCTCAATGCACATTTGCCAGGAATTCAATGACACATCTCTGCTTCTGATAGACGTCCATGACAGGGGTTGCTTACTTAAAGAACCGCACCGTCAATATCTGTAAGGAGAAGATGAAATTCGAAGGTCATAAATCCATCAGTTCAGTCATTAAAACAATGCAATTTGCAATCCCCTCCGTTGAATTTCCACAAAATGCCGTTAATTCAAATATTTTTTATGTAACAGATATACCACACGGCGATAAGTTCTTTAAACATACAACTAAATGCTATATGTACATATATATATATATATATATATATATATATATATATATATATATATATATATATATTGGCAGCAAGTCATTATTCAAGCACGTATGATTGAACACTCCAGAGTTATTCTTTTTTTCGATTTTTCTGGATATCTTTTCCATTCGCCGAGCGGTCTTTTTAATTTCAGCTGGCATGTTATATAAAACGGCACCCAAAAGTTGTTATTCGACCATATTCTTCTCAAGTTGTTTTATTTGCAAAGTTTGTTTTCCTCTTCAACGGTAAAATTTAACCTGGATACTTTAATCAATGAAGGATAGATCCTTCTCTATTTTTGTATCATAAACAGCGTGCTAATAAGCAAGAGTTAAAGTAAGATTGACGTTGACTTTCAGCCATAAACTGGGGGCAGGTAGCTCGGCACTAAAGCAACAGAATCTAGGCAATTGTTTATATGGCTTCTCTGTCGACTGAGGTATGTCTAGTTGTGTGAAATTCTAGGACATCCACCAGACAAGGCTTTTTTTCTCCCTTTGAGAACGGGTTAGTTTTTTGCTCATCGCCTGAGTCATCCCTACCGAAAAATGCCGATGCGGCTGCCTTAGCATATTTGGCAGACCCAAGTGATCTTCCTCCGGGTGGCTATTTTGTCAAATCCCACTTTCCGACCCTCGCGACACATAATCCCGCCGTTGGGGGTGAAAGATAAATAACTTCTTAGCCAAAAAATATATTTTCCTTGCCAAAGTATGATCTAAAATTGTATGATGTAAAATATAAATTTTTAAACTCACCTAAGCGATGTTTTTTTGTCTCAGATTTTAAATAAACCTAGGAAACTTGTACACAAGCATAAATTAATCGATTACTTTTCAAGAGTGCATAGAAAGAAGTATGCCTAGTAAGTATGCCTAAAGATATCAAGTATGCCTAGTAAGTATGCCTAAAGATATCAAGAAGACATTATAAGCTATCTTCCTGGACTTTCAAATTATTCTTTTTTTTTAACGTATGAATCCAAAGATTCGATTGTTGCTACTGGGTTCCATAATGATTTGCCAGTCGGAATTACTCCAAGAAAGACATCGGGTACTTACGAGAGGGACCACGTGAAGTTTGCCAGCATCCTAAGTGAAAGTGATTTTGTGGAACGAAATGGATTCGAACTTGGAACACCCAGGTCATTAACCACTAGACCACCGTCACCGTCACCCCCCCCCCAAAAAAAAAAATAATTCAATGAGCGACGCTTAGTAGTGAGAAATAGCAGATCTTGGATACACTTATTAAAAGATAGATCCTATTCTGTAGTATATGACCAAATGTTTTCTCCACATACTGCTGAACAGCATACTGGGCTATATCTATGATATAGCTCAGTAAAGATAGACCTTGTGCCAGATTGGCACGGATGCAAAGTAAAAGTCGAACAATATGAGACTGACCTTTCAAGTAGTATAGGAACATAAAGTCTCAGAGTAATAGAGTGTATACAATAACAGATTTAAAGATCAGGTGATATAGGCAAAGCATGTTTTTTACAAAGGAGTTACCACTTATATATATAATAGCTGGACACCCGGCGTTGCCCGGTCGTCTAATACGGTTAAACATTATATTTTAATTCATGCAGATTGCGTATGTATTATCATAGAATCAATCCTCTATTGAATATTATATATTGCGAGGAATAATTTACTCAATGTACTAATTCGCAAAAAAAAATTTTTTTTCAAAAATAATAACAGAATTGTTCATCAAATTCCGTCTGTGATTGTTTACAATATCACGTCAGAGGATATTTCGGCTTGACAGTAAGTGCCCTAGAAAAGTCACTTCCGATTAGTGTTTTGTTTTAAAATATGCAAACGAAGAAATGATTTGCGGCTATTTTAAATGAGACATCTTCTTTTATCGTAAATTGAAGTCATTAATAAGAAAAAAATAAAATAAAATGGTGAGGCACACCCTGTCTTGGCCATGGGATCATTCGATCTGTAGTCGAATGCTCAACCACCGAGCTATATATCCAGAGAGCAATAAATCTCATACTTTTTAAAGAAATGATTTGCCGTGATTTGGCCAGTGTAACGTAAAATATCCCCCTGTAAAAATTCTTTTTTACCTGTAAGAAAGACTAGTTATGATCGATTTTTTTCGATTTTGGATACTTATCGGATGAATTTCTATAAAAACATATCTAGGAGTACTGCCAGACATATGAATTACATTTGTGTAAAATTTTTAAAAGATAGGCTCAGCCGTTTCGGAACCTATGAGGAAGAAACTCACACACGCGCACGCGCGTAAAGTGACTTATATATATATATATATATATATAATAAAAATTACAATTAAATTTACCAAAATGATCCAATATTGTAAAACTAAAGTATATTATAGATATTAAAGAATTAATATTTATAAAGTAATCTCAACCAGATGTAAAAGCTAATAGATAAAACCAAATAGGAGATAGAGCTTATAATAAGAGAAAATAGTTAATAAAACATTTTAAAATACGCCTTGAAAAAGAGTTAAAAACATATTTAATCTGAAAAGGAAACACTTAATAAGTGGATAGTCCTTAATCCGTGGAGTTTCGAAGAAATACTTTCCTTCTCATCAGAGGGTAGGAATTAGCAAAATGCGGGATCGGATTTTACATACAAAAGTATTTGATGAAACTGCAAGTAAGTCAAAGATCTTACTTGATAACAAAAGGTGAAGCAGAGGGAATAGGGTGAAGAAAAAGGTGATTTCACGTGAATGGATAGTCAGGTGAAAGGTAAAGTATCCAATGAGAAGGAAGTATTTCTTCGAAACTCCGCGGATTAAAGACTATCCACTTATTAATTGTTTCCTTTTCAGATTAAATATCTTATATATATATATATATATATATATACATATATATATATGTATATGTATATATGTATATATATATATGCATATAATTGACATTTTACTCAAAATATTTCTGAAAGAACTTTTTCGCGTGAATTGTTTTTTTATTTATATTTACAATCTTATATTGTTTATATTTTATGACTAAAACTCATAAATCTTTTAGTTTCACCAGATTCAAAACTGGTGATGCTCAAAAACTGATGCTCAATTCATGCAAGATGGTCCAAAAGCAGTCTGAAGCATTCCATACGTTTCTGTGACATTTTTCAAATTTATAACAGAATTCTAAAATGTTCTCACATCTAGATACGCATTTTTTAAATTCACCAGCTTTGACAATCATGCTTTAGTATAGTACATCTCAATTCCTGTCGTAGCTGTTCGTTTGGGCCTGAAATCATAAAAATTGGCTTGCTATCTCATAATATGTATAGCAATAATATACTGAATTTTCTATGACAATTTTAAATTCTTGTAAAAAATCTGAAAACTTATTGAAGAAAACTGGTTCAAAGCATCCGTGCCTGCCTTTACAGACTTCGAAATCTAGTGGTCGATATACCCTTAACCAGAGAAGTGACGTTGCTAGTCTGTGTCTACTATATCTTTTTATGGCCGTGATATGTGGTGACACTTTAGTAAAAATATATACATACAATCGAATGTTTAAAAAGTAAAGAGTATTTATGCGATTCATAAAAAAGAGCGAAAAACAAAATGGAAGTAAAAGCCTCACGGGCAATAGTATAATATATAAAATTATATAAACGGGGTGCACTTTTTGAGATAGTGTTATGATACATTCCCGATGAAAACGATTGTTTTAAACAGTATAAGATATATGCCTTTGTCAAGAAGTGATAAATATTTCCGCTTTAGTCTATATATTTTCTAGTTGCAATAATAAATATTTTGAATTGTATTATACATGGTGAGTCACGGGAAACGGATGTTTTTAGAAAGCCCCTTGCTCTGCTTCAGTAAGGGATAGGAAGTAACGAAGGTAGTCTTGTAAATGTTTTTATGTACATATTCGCAGAGTTTTGTTTTCCTTAAAAACATGTATTATCTGATGTAGATAGGGTTTTTAACTAGCATCAGATACATGTATTCCATTGGAATTGTATTAAAGTATAATTAAAATTCATTAGCAAACGTAGACGAGTATTTCAAGTAGTGAAAAATGTATGTCTTCCGAAGGAACTGTTATATATGTGCGTTCAAGAGGCGCATATATTTGCGAGTTGCAATAAGGAATTATCGATTTTTGCGAGGTTCTTTAACGTTTGAACTATTCGCGAATATTCTGCTAAAAAGCGCAAGCGTCTTACGTTGTTATTCATATTGCATGTCCGTGCTATTAACAACACTTAACTGATCTTTTCTCATTTATCTTCCTTTTCTTTGCTGGTGACCGATCGTGACGTCATAGGATGAGCGGGCGCGTGGCGTACTCGTCCCTTTTCACAGTCGTTGAGCTAATTCACATCTTCGTTCTCTGTCGGGTTAGTTGACTCAAACACCGACCAAACTGTCTTTGGGACGCATTCGACCATTACTATATTATGCGTCTTTTGCGTTCGAAGCGAGGGTAATGTTTATTCATAAGTGACAGTTTATTCAGAGAGTGTCCTTTATATTATATGAGTTGGTGTTTGTTAGATAATAAAAGGGATTCAGAGAGATATAAAATTATCTGATTGATCAAATAAAATCACGTGTAAGAGGCAACAACCTTTGAAATAGTCAACAATTACGTTAAAGTTGTCTATGTAGGCTACAAAACAAACACGAGCCTATTTTAAGGATAGACTTTTTGTCAACAAGTCTTATAACCAATTGAGTTCCTATTATTGTATTGAAGGGCCTATGCTTTGTTTATTCTGTCTAACTGGCCTGTCTATGGACTTGAATGTTGGTGGCGGTGTTTCTTTCAGGCTTGATTTTCTTGAAGTGATTCTACTTTCCTCCCTTTTATTATCACAAGAACTAGATCCTTTTATCAAGTATTATTAAGTATCAATAACTTCCTCCACTCTCTATCTGTGTGTAAGTCTAAACGTAAATTCCATGAACAATGACTGATCTGCTGGCCTGCTTCCCGACCAACCATATTATCATAGCCTTCCACACCATTATATTAAAAAGCGCTTGTTAAACCGTTCCCTTAAATAATACAAATTCTACCCAATTTACACTATTAACTATTACTACACTGCTACCTTACATTCATTAGCCATTATCCTCGATTGTCCTTCGTGACTCTTTTGTGAAAAGAAAAGCTTCATGCCTAATTCGTGCCGTACAACGATAATTCTTATTAACAGTGGAAACAGGATGTTGTTAGTGGCGGATTCGAAACTGCGAGTCAGAGCATCTGCAAAACACGCTTTTCTTTGTCCGTCTTGATTTGTACATGCTTGTACTTTTTCTTCTACTGCATATGGAACGCATACAATGGATAATGCATACTGAAGAAAAAAGGCCACTACTGGATAGATGTCACTTTGTAGAGAGTTGTCAATGAAACCTTGTATGAGACTACGTTCGTCTTTAAGTACCCCTCACTAAATATTCTTCATAACATAGTATTTGCAAAAATAACATAGTATTTGTAAAAATAACATAGTATTTGTAAAAATAACATAGTATTTGTTAAAATAACAAAGTATTTCAAAAAATAACAAAGTATTTCAAAAAATAACATAGTATTTAAAACATTAACATAGTATTTATAAGAATAACATAGCATTTTCAAAATACCATAGAATTTATAAAAATTACATAGTAGTTTTGAAAAATAACAATTTTTTGCAGAAATAACATAGTATTTTAAAAAATAAAATAGTATTTTCAAAAATAACATGGCATTTAAAAAATAACATAGTATTCATAAAAATAACATAGTATTTGAAAAAGTACCTTAGTATTTGTAAAATAACATAGTAGTTGTAAAAATAACATAGTATTTGTGAAAATATTATATTATTTGTAAAAATAACATAGTATTTGTAAAAAAACCATAGTATTTATAAAAATTACGTGGTATTTGAAAAATAACATAGTATTTGAAAAATAAATTAGTATTTGTTAAAATAGCATAGTATTAGTGAAAATAATATATTATTTGTAAAAATAACATAGTATTTGAAAAAATAACATAGTCATTGTAAAAATAACATAGTATTTGTAAAAATAACATAGTATTTGTAAAAATAACTTAGTATTTGTAAAAATAACATAGTATTTATAAAAATTACGTGGTATTGTAAAAATAACATAGTATTTGTAAAAATAACTTAGTATTTGTAAAAATAGCATAGTATTTGTGAAAATAATATATTATTTGCAAAAATAACATAGTATTTGTAAAAATAACATAGTATTTGAAAAAATAACATAGTATTTGTAAAAATAACATAGTATTTGCAAACATAACATAGTATTTGAAAAAATAACTTAGTATTTGTAAAAATAACATAGTATTTGTAAAATAACATAGTATTTGAAAAGTAAACTTAGTATTTGTAAAAATAACATAGTATTTGCAAAAATAACATAGTATTTGAAAAAATAACATAATATTTGTAAAAATAACTTAGTATTTTTAAAAATAACATAGTATTTTCAAACATAACATAGTATTTGAAAAAATAACATAATATTTGTATAAATAACATAGTATTTATAAAAATTACGTGGTATTTGAAAAATAACATAGTATTTGTAAAAATAACATAGTATTTGTAAAAATAGCTTAGTATTTGTAAAAATAATATACTATTTGTAAAAATAACATAGTATTTGTAAAAATAACATAGTATTTGAAAAAATAACATAGTATTTGTAAAAATAACATAGTATTTGCAAACATAACATAGTATTTGTAAGAATAACATAGTATTTGCAAAAATAACATAGTATTCTGGCAAAAATAACATAGTATTTGTAAAAAGAACATAGTATTTGCAAAAATAACATAGTATTTGCAAAAATAACATAGTATTTGTAAAAATAACATAGTAATTGTAAAAATAACATAGTATTTGTAAAATAACATAGTATTTGTAAGAATAACATAGTATTTGCAAAAATAACATAGTATTCTGGCAAAAATAACATAGTATTTGTAAAAAGAACATAGTATTTGTAAAAATAACATAGTATTTGTAAAAAGAACATAGTATTTGTAAAAAGAACTTAGTATTTGTAAAATAACTTAGTATTTGTAAAAATAACTTAGTATTTGAAAAAATAACATAGTATTTGTAAAATAACATAGTATTTGTAAAAATAACATAGTATTTTTAAAAATAACATAGTATTCTTGCAAAAATAACACAGTATTTACCAAAAATAATATAGTATTTGTAAAAATAACATAGTATTTTTAAAAATAACATAGTATTTGTAAAATAACATAGTATTTGTAAAATAACATAGTATTTGCAAAAATAACATAGTATTCTGGCAAAAATAGCACAGTATTTACAAAAATAATATAGTATTTGCAAAAATAACATAGTATTTTCAAAAATACTTACGGGAAGGGCCATGTGACGGTTGCCAATTATCATCAGTGAAAAATGCTTTTGTGGAACAAACTGGGTTCGAACTTGGCGCACTCAGGTTGCAGTCCGTATCGTTAGCCACTGGGACCCTGTCATCTCCTTACTGTTGTTGTTGCGCTTCATTCATTTCGTATCAGATGATTATTGTCAGTATTAGTTTCTAGTTAGAATAATTTCTACAGAAAAACATCGGATACTTATGGGCAAAACCACCTAAAAGTTTCCAGCATCCCAAATTGAAAATGTTTCTGTGGAACCTACTGATTCCAACTTGGCACACGTAGGTTGTCAGTTAATATAGTTAGCTACACGGCTACCTGTCAAAAAAATATTGAGGTATGAAATGGACATGTTTCACCAGAAGTTCTAAACATAGCCAGGTCGGACGAGCAGTAATTCAATGGGGAAATCAGGGGTGACTGAGCGATCCGTTGTTGTATGATATCCTTTCTCCATGACTTTTAAGCACCATTTAAATACCTTTTCAATATATGTTCCCTTATACAAAAAATATATGTTTATTCATAACTGCACATTTGGCTAATTGCATTTCATTTCCTCTGATAATATGAACCATTATTGAAAATTTATGGATTAAGGAAATAAATATAATTCTTCTCCATTCTCCATATATTCCTTGTTTCAAACAATAAATTATTAACTTTAATATATTTTAATCCACAGAATTTAACTTCATTCATTACATTTATATTTTGCTCTAATTTTTATAAATTGAGCTTTACCATTTTGGCTAGGATCGTCCTGAAAATATTATCTCACTGTAATATTAATTAAGACAAATCACTTGATTTCTTATCTGGAATTAACTCACTAATATATATATATATATATATATATATATATATATATATATATATATATATATATATATATATATATATAGTGGAAATGGTAATTAATAAAAACTGAAGCAAGAGCTCAATACCGTTGTAGAGCAGATATACGTTTTATTTTTTATTACCGTATCTTTCTGTTGAGTTACATTATTGTTTCAGCTACTTGGCCGTTTTTTTTGCCGTCTGTAGCATCCTCAGACTTTTACAGAAAAGGTTTTTCTTATGTAAATTACATGCCTATATACATGTATAAATTTTATGATTAGAGAGAATTATAATTATAAAATTGGAGTAAACCAGCGTAGTGATTTGAAAGATTGCGTCTAAAAATAAAAAAGTAATAAAATAAATAAATTAATAAAATGAGATGAAAAAATTAATTGGGATAAAATATCGTGGAAGATTGCGTCTAAAAATATAACCGTGATATATTAAATAAATAAAAAATAATAAAATGAAACGAAATTGCGAAGGGAATTTAAAAAATTAGAGACAACTGAATTCGTAAAAAATAGGGTAGTAACTTGAAATATGGCGCCTAAAATTAAGAATAGAATGTGATAAAATGGCGTCTAAAAATAGACAGTGATAAAATAAGATGTAGTAAATAAGTAAAATAAAAATAATAAAATGAAATGACATTACGAATGGATCTTTATATATATATATATATATATATATATATATATATATATATATATATATATATATATATATATATATATATATATATATATATATAAAGATAGGGGAAGTGAGGAAGCATGGCTGTTGAAATCTGTTTACCCGAATATGATGTCCAGCATGTTAAAAATATACATTTTGTTGTAAAAATCTAATGGATAAAAATCTGAAGAAGTTGGTGGGGACAGGATATTTTTACGGAAACATAAATCGTAAAATTGCCACTCATTAATGAAACGGCTGTAATGGAAACATCCAGGAAATAAACGAAGGTTAGAAAAAAGAAAACGTGAATCTTTGAATTTTCAACAAAACTTTGCACTATATATATATACATATATATATACATATATATATATATATATATATATATATAATTTAAAGGAGATTAGAACAATAGTCTAAAGAGCTGAGTGTATTTCAATGCAACAGTGAAATTACTAGTTTAATTAAAATACAGAAAATAGAAAGTGCTCGTTGTAATTTAGATATATAATAAGCTCGATAGTTAAATGTCCTAGAGCTAATTCAGTTAATTAATTTTTAAATTTTAAATTATAAATCACATTACTTAATATATATATATATATGTGTGTGTGTGTGTGTGTGTGTGTGTGTGTGTGTGTGTGTGTGTGTGTGTGTGTGTGTGTGTGTGTGTGTGTGTTTCAAGTTTAACCTGTGTCTAAATTGTTGTCTTTAATGGTTATTTTCGACAGATAGGGAGCAACGTGGAAAACCACCTTTCTTTGTTTAATTATATTGTTGAAATGGGAGATTATAGCCGACTCAATTAAACATGGATCTGTTATGTATATGTTTAAGGAAAGTCGCTTCGTTAAAATTAAATTGGTGGTCGTTCTCCATGATGTGACAAAATATAGCGTAACTATAAACCTATATATTATACAATATAATTATCAATAGAATATTAGTTCTATAAAAGTAATTAACAAATCTGCATAAATTAAAATAACTAATTTAAGCGAATTTTACGACCGTCCAACGCCAAAAGATCTGCTAGTATATATATATATATATATATATATATATATATATAGAGAGAGAGAGAGAGAGAGAGAGAGAGAGATTTTGTTATTGTTGTTATTTTTCAAGCGATAACTACGGTTAATATTGGCGCCGCCTCGGAGCTCATTTTTTTTATTTACTTAGAAAGTCGCCCTTTTTAATTTGGACGTATTTAACATTTTTATTTATTTTATTATTTTTAAAACAGTAATCTACGTACACGCGTGTTTCGAGGTTTTTTACCTCTCATCAGCGTAGCTTAACTGCTTCCAGGGATCGAACCTCAGACTATATATATATATACTTTAAAATAGTTATTTTAATACCTAAAGATACTAGCATTTCATCCTTCCAAAATCATCAGTGCAGGAAGTTACAGTCGCCTGTAGTCGGGCGGGTAGGATTCGAACCTTGCAACGAAACCAGCTCTCTCTCCATTTGCAAGGCACATAACCCCAGGGCCATCGTCAACCGTAACGAAACGAGTGAAATTTAACTTTTGTAAAGGCATAAATAGTTTTAATTGTCGATGTACAGTGATTAGGCAACTGAGGCTATATATATATATATATATATATATATATATATATATATATATATATATATATATATATATATATATATTAAATATTTGGTATTAGCATCACCTACCTAAGATTTAAAGGAAGTAGTTTTCTCGTAGAGAGGTCAACCATATTTTTTGGACGGAAACAAAGATATATTTATTTATTTTTATTTATTTTACTTATAAAACAGTCAGCTACGTATACGTGTTTCGCTGTCCTACAGCCCATCAACATAGCTTGGTTGTTCTATGGCTCGAACCTCGAACCATAGGTCCCACAATCGAGTGCGTATTCCATAATGCGTTTAATTATTTTATTTTACGCATAAAACAGTAATCTACGTGCATCTTTCCCTGATCCAATTATAAGTAGGATATGTGGGAGACCCTAATACCGAATATTAATTATCGTTAAAAATCAACACAACAAAAAAATCGATATAAGTTTAAAAGCAATAAAAATAGCACGTGATCTCAACAAGGGCCTGTAGCGTAACAATATAAGCACTCGATCGTAGAAACTATACTTCGAGTTTCGAGCTCTAGAACAGTCAAGCTACGCGCTAAATACGCGCAGAATAGCAAAACACCTACTTAGATTACTGTTTTGTAAGTTAAATAAAAATTTATAAGTATATATACGAGGTGCCTTTAATAAGTTTCAAGACATTTTTGTACAGGCATTTAAAATTGTCGTAGACTCTTGGAAATTCAGTATGTTACTGCAAGACATCTTGAAATGACTGATCAATTTTTATGATTTCACGTTCAAATGAGCAATTACAGCCGGCATTGGAATACACCTTACTAAAGCATGATTGTCACAGCTGATGAATTTCAAAAATGCAATTGGGATGTGATGACATCTTAGAAGAACGATATGCAATAAAATTCTGTTTTAAACCCGAACAAAAAGCCACAGAGACGTACGGAATGCTTTGGACTTATTTTGGATCATCTTGAGTGAATCAAGCATCAGTTCTTTAGTGGCATAAGAGATTCGAGGATGACAGAGAGCCTGTGAGGGATAATAAGAGGTGTGGGAAGAGTAAGAAAGTCATAAAACCAGAGTTAATTGGCCAAATAAAGAATTTCATGAATAAGGAACGTCGTGTGTCTATAGAGACAATAAGTGTACAGTTTGATGTCAGTGTGGGAACTGTACAAACAAATATTCGCGAGGAATTGAAGATGCGGAAGATTTGCGCAAAGTTGTCGCAAGGCTTCTCAGAGACCAAACTATTTAATCAAGATGGACACCAAGAGAGTTCCTTACCCGGCCTTATTGTCTAGTTCTGCTCCCTACGACTTTTAGTCATTCCCTAAGTTCAAGGAAAACGTTTAAGGCCATCGTTATGAGACAATTAAAGAGATGAAAGAGGCTGTGACGAGGGCCATTGACATGCTCACACAAGAGGAATTCTATGGAAGTCTTCTAGTTGTTGCAACGATACAACAAATGCAAATGCGGAGAAAATTATTTCGAAGAGGGAAAAAGTTTCATGTGTACTATCAATAAAAGTGGTCATGCGAAAAATGTCTGGAAACATATTTAAGGCACCTCATACATATTATTTTTATTGCATTTTCACCCAAACAAAGCACAGTGCTACTTTGATGTAGGCTACTATCTGGGATATTAATTGCACGGACACTATGTAGGGCGTTTAGCAACAAGATGACTGCTAACATTACACTTGAACTTCTACAAGTCAGTACAATCGGGAAAACAGGAACCCGGAAGGGAATTCCAAAGTTTAGCAGTTCTAGGGAAGAAACTATTAGAGTAGAAGGCTTTCTTAGATCTAGGGATTTCTACTGTGTAGGGGTGGGATTTTGCTGATTGTCGGGTTTGTCGGGCGTATTTATGTCGAAGGGGTACACGGGCTTGTAGCTCGTCGGAGCATCTATTATTAAAATACTTGTAAAACAGACAAAGGGATGCAACATTTCATCGAGGGGACAGAGGCTGAAGCTTAGCTGACAGTTCGAGACCTATTAGGTTGGCGACTGTTTTGAACTTTGTCCAAAAGTGAGTAGACTAGTAGGAGATGCACCACCCAAATGTAACAAAAATACTCGATACATAGGCGAATAGTGGCCTTGTAGAGGTACAGGATACTTTCAGGCGTAAAAAAATTCAAGCACGGTAGAGAGAGAGCCCACCTTCTTTGCAGCAGCCGCGGCAATGCCCTCGATTTATCTGTTCCAACTCATGTTCTCCGTAAAGGTAAAGCTGAGCAGTTTGAAGGCAGTACTTTTAGATAATGTGTCATTAGTTATTGGAGGGATGAGAAGGTTTCTTGTAATTATTAAAGGAAACAAGCTTAGTCTTAGCAGCATTGACTGTTACCATCCATTTATGTCGTCATTCCACTACAGACAGGATGTCTTCCTCTAGGTTTTCCGCCATTGTCTTAGTTATGTTCGTTTGTCCCCCCCCCCAGTACCTGTCATAGAAAATGATGTCATCAGCAAATATACCTATCTCAGAGAAAATATTATCAGGGACGTCATTTACGAATATCATGAATAATAAAGGTCCAAGGATCAACCCCTGAAGTACACCCGCATATATATATTGTTTTGACGTATGACCATCGAGGTCAACCTGGATTCTCCTCTTATTTAAGGATTTAATTATGCTAAATATTCGTTCAGTCATGCCATATGATCTGATTTTCCTGAGACCATAGTGCCATACTCTGTCAAAAGCCTTATAAATATCTAGGGTTACTGCCCTACTTTACCCTGCTTTGTCCAGTGCATGCTATATACGTTCAAAAATTACAGTGGAAGGGGCTTGCCTTAATCTATATTGTTGGTCAGACAGAAGTTTAACAACTGTAAGGTGTTAGACTAGAGCTTGTTTATATATATATATATATATATATATATATATATATATATATATATATATATATATATATATATTAACGGTGGTGCCCGGCTTTATCCAGTCGTAAAATACGCTTCATATGATATTTTCATTTGTTCAGATTTCCTATATATTATTATAGAGTCGTGATTTCCAAAGGTATTTGGGTGCCAACAGCTAGAATTGAAACCGAAAGCAAAACTTGCATTCAAAGCTGGTGACGTTACCACTGTACCAACATGACACGAATATGAACTGATTAAAATTAAAAATAAACTAAGATGACTGTGCAAAATGTATAAGAATTATTTCGATTTGACTTATTTTTGACCCCTTAAAACTATTTTAATCGGCTAAACACTCATAACAGAACGATTCATAAAAGTCCAATCTTTTGAGGCTCTGCAAATTTTAGTTTCGGAGGAGATAGAGTTTGAAAATATGGAGACAGACAGATATATAGATTTTTATATATTAGATAGGTTAGGCATAGATAAGGAGTCAATAATTAGAAATGTGTATTTACTGAGAACAAAAGTTTTTTTGTTTTTTTTAAAGAGAAATTATTAAATAAAATAGAGCGATTGTCTCAGTGTTGGACGAAGAAACAATTATAAAGAAGCGATAGAAGCGCGCGGATATGCCAAAGATAACCTTTTAAAGATCTTTCTTTCTGTATGTTTGGATGAGACGATCATGGTAACAATGACATGCAAGGGCATGACTCTTAATAAATAACTTACTTTCTACTCGATCTGTATTTTTAGAAAGAAAAAAATGTCTATAATGAATTTGATTTCAGTTCTTCACTAACGTGCAACACATATCGCCAGACACGTGTTGTTACAACGAATGAGTAATGGGTTTTATTAAGCAAATATTTTGCATTACAAGAAAAATAGTGAAGGAAACAGTCATTATTCTACATATTTATTTCCAGTTTTGGCTAGAATGAATTCCACCTAGATTTCTAAGATGAATCTGCGTTGCGCTAGGCACATCGTAAAAAAGGTGGGATCTTTCTACCATGCTAGAAAACTACTTGCACCTGCCAGTATTCTATATCTCTACAAAGCTATCTATGTTATACCTTGGCTAGTGATGGTACCCCTAGTCTCTCCTTATGAGAGAGCGTCTCTGCGTGCGTGAATTCGTTCCCTATGAACTCTGAAACGGCTGGGTCGATTCTTTATGAAATTTCACACAAACTTACTTTATGATTTTTGCAGTATTCTTAGATAAGTATTGCATCGGAATGTCTTCGATAAGTCTCAATAATCGAAAAAATCCGATGAAAGAAAGAGCAGGCGATTTGGCCCCAAATTATTACTTTATACAGCGTAACATCACAAGTGTAGTTGAGAAGTTTTATTACCACACAAGCAGAAAGGCCTGATACATAAAATCAACATGATATGACAAAGGTGCGTTCTAAATGAATGTTTCTGTCTAAAGCACAACTGAACCATAATGGTTGACTTTTACATTTTAAACTTAAATTGAAACCATTATCACCGTGTTGTGTAGCAGGGGTATATATTTAAAGATGACACGGAGTTCATATTGGGGCACATATATAACGGGACTCGGGATGATGGAGGTGGGGACACATAATACTTGGAAGGGGTTACACAATGTTCATTATAAGATGATAAACACAGTTACCTTTCGTTCGTGATGAACGATGACACAAGACAACAGTTACAACATAATGATGACTTCTTTATTCATCTGATCGGCCGGTCGATGACGTCAGGAATTCAACTGGTATGGCTACATTAGTTTACTCGTCTTCCCTCACATCCAAGGGGCTCTGACTCAAACTCATTAACTGACCAACTGACTGCCAACTGACTGCCCAACTCTCTGACTCTCAACTCTCTGCCTAACTAACTCTTAGATCATCTATTGAGAATCTCTCGTTGTCTATGGCGTCATAAGTGTGTTTTCAAACGTGACTAATTTCACGTGGCTTTTCGTATATTTGTCCAATCCTCAATTCTAATCTAACCTATTTTTAAACACTATAATTTAATTTTCATTGTTCATTCTTTGAGCTAACATTTTTAATGTCCCGATTTCTAAAAGAATGGACAATCAACTCTTTTTTCCGATATAAACAATATTTAACTATTCTAATAGAACTTAACACTAGACTAAATTTCTAACATTCCATTTCTTAACCTTGCTTACAAGGTTCGATTCTAGGCTCATCCTAATCTCATTTTCACTTATCTAGTATTCTTCTTATTTACATGGGAAGGGGACAGCCCCTTCCCTGTAACAATCGCACAAGATGAAAGATGAGGCATATTAAATCAACAGTATGTTTTTTTATATGACAGGGGCGTTTTCTTAATAAAGTTTCTGTTTAGTGCAGAATTTCTTTTACTTTTGCATTTAATTCGAGCATTTATAAAAATAATTTATGAAATCAATAGTAGATTCTCTACAGTGCAATGTAGATTACAATTTATGTTGGAGTAAGTCACTCCGATGAGGCATGTGAAGCTTCTTTCCTGTGCACTGCGATGTATCCCTAACAAGAGTAGTAAATCAATCGATTTCGATGAGAATAAAAATAAGGGAGTGTGAAACATTCGTTGATCATTATTAAATCCCGAGCAACGTCGAGCGTCCTTGCTAGTACTAATTTCAGAAGTCCAAAAAAATATGAACTGGGTGGCATCCGCTATAATCGAAACCAAGACATTTAGCATCGGATTTGAGATATCAACAGATAATAAAGATCTATAATTAAACAATTTCAAACTCTGTATGAATTTTCGCATGCGCAAAAGTAATAGAAGTATGTCGGCAAGTTGAAATAAACATTTTGCATTTCAACTTGTTATTCATACATCCAAGCAAATATTTTACTCGTTATAAATCATCCTTGATTTATGATTACTATTTCCTGCTAATTTCAGTGTTACGGGTATGTGACCAGTAGTTTAAGAGTTAATCGGTTAAATATTTTCACACGGCTATACACACATGCATACATTTGCTGTATTATTTATATAGATAAGAGAAAAGAATTATAAAAACAGGAAAATATAGCTGTGGAAAGACAGACAAAAAATGTCAGTGGAGGAGGGATAGAGGGAAACATAACAGACGAGTGGGATAATGTAAAGTCAGCAAAATTCAATGGCGAGAGGAAATCGAGGAAAGGAGCGTCCAATATATGTAAACATTTTTACAACTAAGACACAACTGATAAAAGAAGGAAAAGACGTTCATTAAAGTCGGAAACTTTACACTAATTGGTAATGTGTAAAAACGGAGGAGATAATGTTGGATTAAAAAGGACACAAAAGGAATGCAATTGATATGACATTTACAAGAGTTCATAAAATACGAAAACAATTCGTTATAAAATAAAGAAATGGTTTTGAAAGAGTGACGAAGCATAAAGTAAACATAGAAAATTAAAAACATGTGTCACACACACGAACACGCGTTCACATTTAGACAGAACGATATTGTTGCTTTTGGGGTTTTTTTTGTTTTGTTTTGTTTTTTCGTTGTTTTTTGTGTGTATGTTTTTTTTTTGTTTTTGTTTTTTTTTTATCGATACGTGGACATTCTAATTTCCTTGTTCTCTTTTATGTTGTCGGAGACAGAGATTATATTTGTGGTATAATTTTTCCTGTGATGCATTATTGAGTAAAAAACAAAAAATGTGTATTCTATCGCCTGCGAGAAGATAATTACGTAAGAAAAATATAAAGAGTAAACTCCCTTTCTTTTTTGCTTGTTTCTATTAAAGATAGCGGAGGGCTTTGTGGATGGTTGAATTGGGTGACAAGACTAAAGATTTCAGAGAGCGGTGGCTAAGTGGTTAATGACACGGAATCACAATTTGAGTACGATAAGTTCAATTCAAATTAACTTAGCAAAAAGTCAAACAATTAAGAATCAATTACATTTAGGGAAAGGATGATAAAAATTACAGAGAAAAGAACGCAGTAGTTGAGCACTTTTCCTAAATTATCTTAAATTGTTGCATTGTTTGTGCATTTATCAACTTGCTTATAAGTTTGTTTCAAGGACAAGAGATTCTGATTAAGAAAGCTGACTTCCTTCGGTTCAATCGAACTTGCTGCGAAATAATTTCATGTAGTGTCCGCGTAGTTCTCGTTCTCGTGCAGGAGTGAATAAAAGATTCTGGGGTATATTATATAAAATATCTTTATATAATATATCGAGGAAACCAATGCCATCATCATAATGCCCATCGAGGCTGTTGTGGTTAGGGTTAGTTTTTTGTTTTACAGCATATCAACCCTTTTCAGGTCATTTAATGCTGAATCAAGTGATTTTGAAGAAAAAGGTTTTAATGGAATATATTTGTTTGTTTTTCCACATCAGTTTCTATTTAACCTATAGTTGGGACCCTAACAGGTATTACTACTCCGGGTCAGAGTGGGCCTGGGAGCAATGGCAATTAAGGGGTGGGTTCACACTCCCCAAAGCCCGCAAGTTGGGGCCTAACCATCGAATATAGTTTACGGTCATATCCAGAACCACCCAACGAGGAGATTGTAGGCCAAAATCAGATCACCACGTAATCGTCGACGCTCAAACTCCAATCCAGGTCATTCCACGGAAACAATTTCATTTAAGGTATTGAAAACTTGAACGCGGTCCCTCTTGTGAGTACCCGACATCTTTCTAGAAAGATATCGTAGAAACCAATGCCAACAATAAAATCATCTGATTCATAAGAAATGAATGAATACAGGTTACGATTATTAGTATTCAAATAAATTTCTCGATAAGTGAATTGTTTGATTTTGATATATAGTAATGAGTCTGAACTTAGCAAGGTTAAAAACCACTCAAGGATCAGAGTTAATAAGATTGTCAATAGAATGTTGAAGGGATACAAAAATGAATCTAATGGACAAAATTTGATTACTTAAGATAACGTCTTGATATGTCTTGTAAATAATGCACAAATTAAAGAATTGACGAAAACAGGCATAGAAATATATATTTCGACGCTGAGATTCTATAAGTTCTTCTCTCCCAAAGATCGACCGATGCAGCTTCTATCGCACATAGGCAACAGTCATTCCATCGTTTAAAACGGTATAAGTCAGCTATAAACAGGCAAAGATTATAGCATTATGATATCACTATAATAGTCTAATTACAACAGCTAATAGTATGTATACAATAATGACAAGAAACGCATCGAGATAGAGAAATTAGGAACTCGTGATTTCTGAAAAATTCATAATAGTGTGCTGAAGAATGGGTAACAAGAACAATTCCTCTACAATTCAACCACGATGATGTTGCTTGGGGGGGGGGCAACTAATAACACTAAACTGCTTTCCCAGCGGTTCGCTTTAAATTCCACCTTGGACTCCACAAACCACTTCTTCATTAATTCCTCTTTTTGGGCGGAAACCACGCTAGAGATTATCATTATCACGCTTACCATGGTTAGGGTACATAAAAAAACAGATTTCAATAAAGTAATAAAGAAATGAAACGTAAGTGTATTAGAAGGCTATAGCAATGTAGATTACCGGTGTGAGAAATGGTGTGGAAAATAAACAAAAATAGACAAACAGGGGGAAATCTTGTAGAATAGTGAAATGCTGTACGTCTATTTATTTTTCAAAGTTGCATATAACATCACATATAAAAGCAGTAAATGGGGACTTACTGTTTTTTTTTGGGGGGGGGTTAACGTCTTTGATATTTCGGAGTGACATCCCTTTGTCAAAAAGAAAAAAGCTGTCAAAAAAACGATAATTATTTCAATAGAAAGAAACCGCCATAAAATAAATAATCATAATATTAACATATTGAAAAATAAATACTATTAATGTAAATACACAAAACTAGAAATAATCATCTACAATTATATAAATGCAACTTTCTCTGTGTGTGTGAGTTCGTTCCTTATAAACTCCGAAACGGCTGAGCAAATTTTCTTTAAAATTTACAGAACTTTAGTGTATAATTCTGGGAGTAATCTTAGTTAGTTTTGTCTCAGAATATCCCGATAATTACTGATAATCGATAATCAAAAACGTTATTTTAATTTATCTATTCTCGGTAAAGCCATTTTTTCAATGTCGTCGTTTAGCAACAATGATAGAACAACGGGTTGTGAAAATTCTACTGTGGGTAAGTTGGTAGCGTGATTTTTTTTCTTTTATTATTTTTGCATGGTGTGGTCTGTAGGTTCAAACTCCGCATGTAAATTTTTTCTTTCTTTTTTTCATTGACTGAAAAGAATTTTATAAGACTTGAAAATTTACGTATTTTTTGTTTGTTTTTTTTTTGTTGTTTTGTTTTGTGGTTTGTTGGTTTGTTTTTTGGGGGGGTTTTTTTGCATGACGTGGTCTGTAGGTTCAAATTCCGCACGTACGTTTCTTAATGTTTTTTTTTCGGTAACTGGAAAGAAGTTTATATAAAATAATTTTATAAAAGTAGCAGCAGGTTCTCTAGGGTGCAATGTAGAATAACATATTTTTTTTACTAAATTACTGCATGGAGGTATGTGAAGCTTCCTCCCGAATTTCACGGATTTAAATCATTAAATCATTAAATCCCGGGCAACGTCGGGTTTCCCTGCTAGTTTACACTAAAGAAGGCTTTATCTAACATAAAGCAACAATTTAATATCTGTTAACAATACCCGATCACTCAGTTTAACTAAAATAAATAAATAATAATAATAATAATAATGATAATAACTTATCAGCTAACTGAGGCCACGCGATTAACAGTAAAATTTAATTCAATAGCATGACTATTGCTTACGATAAAGACGACTAAGAGAGGAGGGGAGTAGAAGAAAGGAAGGAAAAAGGGTAAGAAAGAGAGGAAGAAGGAGAGAGAAAGAAAGAGAAAAGACAAATTAAAAAAAAACACGAACCAAACATGAATATAGGTAAACAAAATAAAAAAAAGAAAGAAAGAAGGAAGAAATAAAAAAAAAAAAACTCGTATAAAAATGGATACGTAAGCGTCGGAATCATACAAGTGCGGACCTCATCGTTCCATGGAGACAAACATATACGATAGATGATTCGAAAAGTTAAATGAAATGTATACATATATATGTGTGTGTGTGTGTATATGTATGCAAAAAATACGAATTAAACTGTCATGCAAGAGCAAATAGTTGGATATATATGAAATAAAAACATAAAAAAGAGAAGAAAAGGCGAATTGGAATTCGTGTGGAATATATATACAATAATATAAAATATATGTACAATAATATAAAATATATATACAATAACATCAAATATATGTACAATTGAGATGGATGAGTTATGAGAACGATTACAATATGTCTTCGAGCAAGTCTAATGAGTTAACGAATTCTTTCTGTCGGCAAAACGTGGACTTGCGTGAAAGAATTGAGACTGACTCCAAAGTCTTTAAATAATTTTGAGAGTCAGCCGGGGGCAATATTTATATGCATTTGAACAAACCGACACACACTTAATAATACGTCTGCCGAATCAGTAACTCTTATCCAAGGTATTTTTAAATAAATAGGACACTTGAACGGACCTAGGGCTGTAAGAGAAATGTGTTTTTCCACTTGATTATTTATAATATTATTAATCAAATTCTCCAGATAGCCATTACTAATGAAAATGTTTTTGACAGAATTCAATTCGTATTCGAGTTTGTTGGAAAAACAAATGTTAAGGGCTCTATATACTAACTAGCCTGGGTGCCCGGCGTTACCCGGGTGTTTGGAGGTGTGTGTTGAGCAAAAAAAGGTGGTAGTAGGAAGGCAGGCTCGACTCTGTACCGAGAAGAAGGAAAAGAACTTGAAAAAAAAACGTGACCTCTCTGCTGTCGCGCACATCGCCAAACCGGAAATTACATAGGTTTAAATTAAGACTAGACAATCGAAAAGAGGGGATGACTTTCAAAAATGTCGGCAATAAAAGCGACCCCTCTCTGTAGAAAGGTGTCCGGTTTAGGATGAATGAATTAATGTTGTTTGGCCAATTTTTCGATATTTGTCGTCCGAAGGGTCGAGCTTCAAAATGATACCGATCTCGTGAAAATTCGTCGCATCTGTGGAAAGTTTTAAGCAGACATACAAACATACATACATGCATTTAAACAGATGTTAGCCCTTTATATTATAGATGTCATAATACGCCATATTTTTCTAGAGGTAGGCACAAATAAGCGCCAATCCATATAAAGACCGAAGTAATAATCTGTAGTAAGGAAACAATTCTGACTCCGTTCATTGAAGACATCTAGAAAAGGTAAGTAACCTTCATTCTCTTGTTCCATATGTAATTTCATCGTTGTTTTGTCTTTGTAAGAATAATTGATAAGATGAATAAAATTCTGGACTTAAGATTCTAGCAAAACTGTTTTTTTTAATTATTTTTATATTCTTTGTTGTTATCTCTTGAATCATCTTCAGCTTTTAAAATGTTGATGTATGTAAAGAATAGAAAAGCAAAAACACCCCCCTCTCTCTCTCTCTCTCTCTCTCCCTTTCTCTCTCTCTCTTCCCTTAAAAATAAAAATAAAAATAATTCGCCCCCTACGCTTCTGCGCCCACCTTTATAGCCAATTAATATATATATATATATATATATATATATTTATATATATATATATATATATATATATATATATATATATATATATATATTAAGCGTCAAAGGAAAAGAAAAAGAAAACAACAACAATCGCTCTTGATGATAATCTTATGCACCGATAGAAAGTGGTTGAGAAGAATATGGCCGAACAACTTTTGGACACCATTTTATATAACATATCTACTGAAATAAAAAAGACCGCTAGGCAAATGGAAAAGATGTCCGGAAAGATAGGAAAAAAAGAATAACTCTGTCGTGATCAATCAGACGTACTTGAATAATGACTTGCTGCCAAAAAAAAAAATATATATATATGTTGCAATTAGTTATGGAAGACTTTTATGATTCATGATTAAAAGTAAATATATATATATATATATAAATATATATATTCCTTTAATCTTCTCTCTATATATTTATATATATATATATATATATATATATATAAATTTAGTTTTAATCATGAATCATAAAAGTCTTCCTTTCCTAAGCGCAATATTTAAATTTTGCATCCATAACAACATTATGAAATATATATATATATATATATATATATATATATATATATATATATATATATATATATATATATATATAGGTCTTAGATATGACCTTAACCTATATCCAGTGGTGATGCCCCAGCTTGCAGGCTTTGGGGAGTGTGGAGCCACCCCTTAATTGCCATTGCTTCCAGGTCCACTCTGACCCGGAGTGGTAGTACCTGTTAGGGTCCCAACAATAGTTTAAATAGAAACCGACTTGAAAACTACAAATATATTCTATTAAATATTTCTTTAAAATCTTGAGATTCGATATTAAATAACCTGATAAGGATTGATATGCCGTAAAACAAAAACAAACAACCAACAAACCATATATATATATATATATATATATATATATATATATATATATATATATATATATATAGCTTCACAATATTACTCTTCTCATGCTTTTTTAAGCTTTCAATTTTTGTACCAACCAGAAAATAAAGGAACACTCCTTTATTTTCTTTTAAAGTCTGATGAGTTAAGGACGGAATAAATTCAAAAATTCACATAATGATTATATGAATGATTCTGCACTTAAAAAAATAAAAGGTAAGATGGACAATATCTTGAAATTTAAAACATAGACTTTCTTTGTATATGCTTTGTAGTTACATCGAGCTTCATAAATTTAAGTATTGGTATAAATAAAAGGTGAAATATAATTGAATAATCATATTTTCCTATAAAAAACACACACACACATACAAACATACATACATACACACACATATATATATATATATATATACTAGCAGAAGTACCCGTCGTTGACTGGGTTCAAAAACAACCTACAGAAAATGGACTGTGATTGATGAAAGAATGATAGGTTATGAAAAGAGGGGTTGTAAAGAGATAGGTTTTAATACTCAAAAAATTTACCCTAAGCAAAATATGATAAAAGTAAATATAATTTTCGCGAAAATATATTTTTTTATATCAACTTTGTTTCCATTCGTAGCCAAGAGTGACCAACAAAATTATGTTTCCTTACAAAGAGAAAATGTTATATATATATATATATATATATATATATATATATATATATATATATATATATATATATATATATATATATACAAGAAATAAATGTTACCATAGTCAATAAAAGTTACTTTTAGAAAAGTTCATTGGTTTGTATTTTTAAGTAGTTTGTAAAAACAAATTTTTTTTTAATTCACGAACCGGTTTTTAAAAAAAATCAAAATGGCAGAGACTTTTACATGGAGAGCCCTGTTTTCAATTTGAAGGAGGGGCACCTGAGCATTCCGTGTTAACAATTTAAGAGAGCTCCGTCAACGTAAGGAATATTTATAAACATATTTTAATGTCTTCCGTTATTTTGTGCTTGAGGAATATTCGATTATGGCATGTGTAGTTTATATAAAAATTCATTTAAGTAGTTATCGCCTCAAATTTCGTTTTAATTTCAGTTCGCTGAAATTATTTCAAGTAAAGAGCATTAAAAACTATTTCAAAACAAAAAAACATGAACTGAACTTTTAATGACTGTAGTAACATTTATTTCTTGTATATTTATTCTTTCGGGTAGTCGTTTGTTGGCTTTTCTGCTAAACACTCTTACTAAATAATATCGGCGAAATATCGAAAAACAAAGAAACAAAAACAGTTTTGAAAATAATGAAGCTTTACTTACTTTAGTAAAATAATCTGAAAGGGCAAAATGGGATATTAAAAAAGTAAACACGTAATTATTCTAGCAAAGCAAAGAATCGATATAAATATGAATAAGAAGAAAAGCGCGCCCTTTTCAAGCAGAACAGCTTCGTTTCAGTTTTACAGTATTGCGCCGTCGGATTCAGGGTTGTACTATTGTAATGTAAAGAACACGCAGAAAGGGTTGTAATCAACTGAATTCCTTCTAGTACAATGACAAAAGGAGATGTCCTTTTCTCTTCCTTGCAACCTCTATCTCACAGAAGAGATGTTGCGAGTTTGTCTCTGATGTGTCGTTATTTTCATGGAAAGTGCTCGACTAAGCTTCAATCTATGGTCCCCCTTCGCCAAACTTTCACAAGAAACACTCGTCTAGCTGTAAACACTATCAATAATTCCCCCCCACTCTTTATCTGTGCCTAAACCTAAACGTAGATTCCATGAACAAAGCTTCTTTCTTAGAACTGCACGCCTGTGGAATTGTCTTCCGTTTTCCTGCTTTCCGGCTGACTACAATATGGTTGTGTTCAAGTCTAACGTAAATAAGTTCTTGATGAGCCGTTCCATATAAGTTATCAAATTTACCAAATTTTCATTACTAATGATTACTATATTGTCCAATTTCTACTGTACACTCTTGAACCCTTATCCTTGAGTGGCCTCTTGGCCGTGATAATGTGGTGATGCCTATGTAAAAAAAAAAGCTTAAACAGATATATAAATAAAAATAAAAAGGTTATGTAAATGTTTTTAAAAAGACACGTAATCACGTGAGCAGGATTTTTTCCTTCTTTTGACACGATAACAAGTAACGTTCTTATTTTTTATTATTTATCTCTTTATCTATTTTCGAAAGGGTGCCACGTGCAAGTGGAGAAGAAAAAAATCCGAGTTATACAAAATTTGTGTCGAGAATTGTCTAAAGTTCCGACTTTTTTTTTTTTTTGCTTTCACTTTAATAAGAACGTGAATTTATAAGGTGAATTTATGAGGTAAATTTATTCGACGCAATATAAGTCAACTTAAAAATATAAATAAAAGCTAACGTGAATTAAGATTAAAGTTAAGGTGTTATTGTGGACCCTCACCACTTTTAAAAAAAAACTTTGTTAAACTATGTGATATATTTACATTCCATGGAGGTCACGCGCGAACGAACACCCAATAATTTTATTATACCATATTTCTTCAAACTGAAACATAATTATCAAAGTATACTTACGCAAATAAAAAAAAGTCTTTCTTAAAGTTTGTGGCATATTTCCATGGAGTACAGGCACGAACGCAGACCCCACACTTTTATTATGCCATCCTTATTTAAGTTGAAACATACTTATCAAAGTATTCTTATGTAAATCTATATCAAAAACACTCGTAAACGTTTAATTTTTCATTTTTTATTTCCATACTTTGGGGGTCAGGCGCGAACACAGACCCCACAATTTTTTTGAACCACCGTTCTGCCAGATCAAACATACCCATTCCTGATCCTCGATACATCTTCTATCATTATGTGTAATCAGTTTTTAAAAATAGTCAACCATATAGGAGCCTATTCGTGACCAGACACATACACACACACACAGACGTTCAGCTTTATATATATATATATATATATATATATATATATATATATATATATAGTATTTTCTTCAACTCTCCTCAATGCATGAGTAGAGTTAGACAATAAGTTTGGAGAATATATGGTAATTAAGCTGCACAGAATCTCCTGTGTTTCATCCCCGTAAGAAATCGTCATGTTAAAATGTTTGATGACTTCTTACAGAAATGAAACGTGGAAATTTCTGTGTAGCTTAATTGTCATCTATTTTCATATTGTCCAAACATTCCCCATATATGCGTGCGTATAATTGTGAATTCTTAAGCTTATAAATAGTTACAAAATTGACAGCAAAATAAAAAAAAAGTCAAAATAAAAGTGATTTAGACATTCTCAAGGATTGAGTTTATAAACACTGCTACAAATGACCTTCAGATTTGTCGGGTCGCTTAAGTGAAAATGTCAAAATTGAGATTTAAAGCCGATTAAGCTAATAATCGATTCAGAAACAAAACATCTTCGTTCATCATGGTTACTCGTTAATAGCGACGATTGGTCTTCACTGGAATTTGGGTAGCAATAAGCCTGGCTAAGATCCCAGTCCTTTTTGCATTCATCGAGTAGATGTCTGGTTAGTGCTTTCTTTCTTTGTCTTTCCATCCTCGTTAACCCTCCTTGATTGTGGTATCAGTTTATGCCGACATATTTTTATGGGGTGAAGGTTAACATACTTATACTGTTTCAGATTTCTTGATTTTATGTGATATTTCTTTGTGTTTCGCTTCGGTGGCAGTTTCTGTATGTCTGGTTAACGCCTGTATCACTTGTATATTTGTGCCCACATTCAAAGGTGTTTTTTTTAATATTTCAGTCGTTTTAATTATTGTTATCCGTCGTAATTTCTCAGCCATTCCTTTGATTCCAGTTTCTCCCATACCTTTTTCAACATTTTTCGGGTATGTTCCTGGTATTCCTACTATTGCAAGTGTTATCTTAACTTTCTCCATTTTCCATGTCCCTTTCATCACTCTGGCTAGTTCCATGTATTCGTTCTGATTCCCTGCCTCCTTGATATTTACCATATGGTCTGTTGAAAAGGGGAAATCTTTGATCTAGCAGAAATCTTGCTTCTTGATAACTATTATGACATCCGGTTTTCTTAATTGGATGGGTTTATACGTTTAGACGTCCATGTCCCATAGCATTTTGTGACTTCCGTTTCAAGTATTATTGTTGGTTTGTGCTTGTATCATTTGTCTGTGTGTTCAAAATGCAGTTGTCGGCATAATTTCCAGTGTACTGCCTTCTCCACTTAATCGTGTATATTCTTGTATTCTTTTTAGGTTAGTTTGCTGCATTCATTAATCATGTGCTTTATTGTTATGTCTCTTTGCCCACAGAGTCTGCATTTGCTGTTTTCTTGTGTTTTGTTGATCTGTGCTTTTTATGTTATTGGTTCTGATCGCGTTATCTTGTACGACTGTTATTAAGGATTCAGTTTCTCTGTTAAGGTATTATTTTTGGTAGCTATCTCCAAATGATTTCGTTAGCTTCATCTTTTGTCATTCTTATGAATCGTCCTTGTAACTGTTTCTCTTCCCATTTTTCTTTTTTCGTTTTATCCCTTGCCTCACTATTTTGCCTAGTTCAATGTTTTAGTCTCTTGCTGCTGTAATTATATTTTCTGTATTATGTATTTTTATAATTCTTTTTTGTGTTATTCACACAGTCTCCTACACAGACCAGTCCTCTTTCTTAGTCTTCATTATGATTATTATTATTTTGGTTTGTTTGTTTGTTTGTTTGTTTGTTTGTTTGTTTGTTTGTTTGGTGGTGGTTGTTGTTGTTGTTGTTGTTGTTGTTGTTGTTGTTGTTGTTGTTGTTGTTGTTGTTGTTGTTGACGACGACGACGACGACGACGACGACGACGACGACGACGACGACGACGACGACGACAAGGAGTTCTCCCACAGGTTTACCATCGGAAATTGCTTACTGAAAACAACTGGAAGTGTTCCCTGGAGTCTGGGTGACAAAAAGTCTCCCCAGATTTCCTGTACTCTCAATCTTTTTCGATAACATTCACAGATGAATAAGATTTTCTGGATTGTTCCTAGAACTTCTACTAATATTGATGTTATCTTGACTTTTTTATCTTCCATATCCCTTTCGGTTTTCTGGCAAGTTCCGTGTCTTTGATATCTACCTTGTTGTCTGCTAGAACCGTGCAATCTACGATATGGCGGGGATGCAATATTTCTATGATGGGACAGAGGCTGATGGTTCGGGACTTATTAGGTTGGTGACCCTTTTTTTAAACTCAGTTCAGAAGTGAGAGAGGAGTAGCAGATGCACCAGCCCAAATGTGACAACAATACTCCATACATGGGCGAATGGATACTTTCAGGCGTAAGTAACTTTCTAGCACAGTAGAGAGAGCCCACCTTTTTTGCAGCAGCCGCGGCAATGCCCTTGATTTATCTGTTCCAATTGATGTTTCCTGTGAACGTTAAACCGAGGAGTTTGAGCACATTACTTTCAGGTAATATATCATTGACAAAAGCTATTAGTGGTTGAAAAGGTTTCTTGTAATTATTAAAGGAAACAAGCTTAGTCTTTGCAGCATTGAATGTTACCAACCATTTTTGTCCCCATTCCACTACAGACTAGAGGTCTTCCTCTAGAGTTTCCGCTATTGCCTTAGATGTGTGTTCATTTTTCCCCCTCGTGCCTGTTATAGAGTGTGGTGTCATCAGCAAATACACCTATCTCAGAGACAATTTTAAATCAGGAAGGTCATTTATGAATATCAGGAATAATAAAGGTCCAAGGACTGGCCCCTGAAGTGCATCCGCCTTTATATCATATGTTTTGACGTACAAATATCGAGGACAACTTGGATTCTTCTCTTATTTAAGAAGTATTTAACTATGTTAAGTATTCGTCCAGTAATACCATATGATCTGATTTTCATAAGACCATTGTGCCATGCCCTGTCAAAAGCCTTAGATATATCTAGGGCTACAGTCCTACCTTCCCCTGCTTTATGCAGTGCATGGTATATACATTCACGATTACAATTAGGATGTCTGCAGTAAAACGGCCAGCCTAAATCCATATTGTTGGTATGACAGACGTTTAGCAACTGTAAGTTGGTGGACTAGCTTGATTAATTATGAACTCAAATATTTCGGTAAAAAAAGGGAGGAGGCAATAATTTAACGGGTCAGTTCTTTCGCCAGAATTCTTGTAACCCGGTACCACAGAAGCAGTTTTCCAGCAGTCAGGAAAGCAAGATTTGTTGAGGCATTTGTTAAAATTTTGAAGAGAACTGGAGCTTCCTCCGTTGAGCATTTTTTTTTAATCGTACAGCCGGGATGAGATCAGGTCCACATGCTTTGAGGTATCTAGGATTTTAGGTATGCATTTGAGGAGTGGTTTTCAAATTATCTAGTGTGGTGTCTGTCTACAAAGGAAAATCAGGGAGAAAGTGGTTTGCTGGGTCCAATGTAGAGTTTGAGGCAAACTGACTGGCAAGCATGTTAGCCTTCTCGATTGCCGTGCAAACAACCTCATGATTGTTGAATAGTGGAGGAATTGTTGATTACCCATTATTTACTACACTTTTGTAGATTTTCCAGAAATCACGAGTTCCTAATTTCTGCATGTTAATGCGTTTTCTGGTTGTTTTGGGTGTATTCTCTCTTAGCTGTCGCAATTTCTTTCTTACAATTACTTCTAGCTTCTAGAACCTTTTGTCTATTTGTACTGTACATGTCGGATAAATCTACGGTAAGCATACTGCCTTTGAGCAATGGCAGCTGTGCAAGTAGAATAAACTTTTGGGGAAAGTGGGGTTTGGTATAGAATTTACCTGTGAGTACATGTTCTTTAATTGCCGATTTGAACCATTCAGTGGTCTCATTTGCACACTGTTCTGCAGGAAAAGAAAAGATATTTCCTCATCGGGCATCTCTGATGATTCTGATGAGATTCCTAATGACTTCCCAGTCAGACTTCTTATAGTACCTTGTCGTTTTGAGCAATGATTCTTCCGTTTTGGATCGAGATTTTAGGGTGATTTCTAATATTATCATAGCGTGATCAGCATTCCCGAGTGGGTTATGGGCATTCATTACACAATCATCAGGAATTGTGGTCAGAAACAGATCTAGAAATGAGACTTGTTAATCTTGTCGATCTGGGAGACGGGTCGGAAATGTAACTGTCTGTGACAGGAAATGAAAGAAGCTATGTGTTATGTTACCAGCTGTTTCTGTGTAAGTATTAATTGCATAAGGTCGACGCATTACGACACTATATTTTGTTAAGAGAAACAACCCTCATTAATAAGACTGAAAGCTTTTTAGATACTAATTCTTTAAAATCCCTCCTAATATTATTATCTCCTGAGAATAATGATGATTCCTTCTTATCTTTATCTTCTTTATCTTTCTATATATGACTTGATATCTATCTACGTGTCCATGAACTTATTTCCTTGCGATTTAACTTCTCAATCATAGTCTACCTTTATTGACTTCTTGCCTAAAACCATTTCTGTCTCTTAACCTGCACAACAATATACAAACCAGCCAATAGATGTACTAGATAACTCGTACACTTCGAAGATCTAACAGAATGCCGAATATAAATCTAAGAACACTGCCAGACATATAAATTACCTTTGTGTGAAATTTGCAAAAGATAGGCTCAGCCGTTTCGAAACCTATGAGGAAGAAACTGACGCACACACACGCACACACACGCACACACATACACGTACATATATATATATATATATATATATATATATATATATATATATATATATATATATATGTTTGTGTGTGTGTGATTCTAGTTTTCATATTTATTCAGAAACAACTAGAATATGGGAGATCGATTCTTTCTAATAATATACAGTTTTCGAGTCATACAACGTAGTTTTTGTGGTAAAGGGGTTGCAGAAAAGAGAAAATATCAATCACCACTAGATGACGAAGGGGATTGTCAAAGCAACCGTCTGTCTGTCTGCTTGTCTGTGTGTCAGCCTATCTTTACATAAGCTACTAAGCCAATAAATGTCTGTGAAATTAGCTAGAAAATAAAAATGAGGAAACTAAAAAATGAGATTGATTTCTATCAACACCCGAGACAAATGACCGATTTGTCGTCCGAGTCAAGTGAAAATTTCAAAATTAAGAGTTTAAGAAGATTAGGCTCGTAATGGAGTAAGAAAGTAAAACATCTTCAGACGGCCACAATTACAGCAAACTAAATAAATTAACTTTAAATACATGTTTACATACATGAAGTAATTACGCAGAAAGTTACGAAATCAGGTTAGTTTATGCATTTTCTCTTTATTTTCATTTTTCAGTAGCATAAGAACAGAGACTTCTTTTACCGTAATCATTAAGGCAGCTGAGAGTGGGTCTTGGGTTTACTTACGACAGCTGTGTAACTCTCGCTTTCTTTATTTTATCCTTTAGTCCTTACATTCCAGGAGCGATATTTCTGACAAAGAGAAAAGTATTTTCTGGCTCAGAATCTATTCCATCTAACATTTATTGTTGGAAAGTTTTTTGTTTTTTTTTACCTTGAAGTAGATTTCTTTTAGTTCCTTACATCAAATGGCTTTATGCCTTGTCTGGAACAATGTCCATACAGAAAAGGTTTACGGCAAAGGGATTCGTTGTGAGCTCCTGGAACCAGTTTCTGGATCGATTTGGAATCACAAAGAGTAATACAACCAAAAACATAAAACATGTCAGAAAAATAACAAAAGATAACTCAATGAGGATGGGGAATTGTAGATATGCATGTCAACAGACTAATAAAACTAAGAATACAAACAGATCACAAAAGCAGAATCAAGATATTTTGGTGGATTTATAAAGCCTTAATCAGTTGGTGTAAATAAATTTTATCGAGCAGAAAATAATCTTTTTACGCAACAATGTGCAGCAGGTAATCCAGGGAAGGGAAAGGATGTAAGGTGAAGAAGGTATGCGGGAGGGGAATATGAGTGTACTTATATGTAGAGCTAAATCTGTAAGTAAAGAGAGGGGATTTAAGGTGGGGATATAGTAGGAGGTAAGTAGTTGGAGTAAACCAAGTGCATCGGAAAGAGTGGAAGGTTGAGTGAACAAACAGAGGTAATGAGATTTGCTGATATGAAAGTATCTAAAATCGTACAGAAGCAGTATTCACCCGAGTTGAGTTAAAGCGACTTCCTCCAAGGGAGAAAGTTTCGTGGAAATATCTAATTCACAGTCTCCAGTCGCTTATATGTCCTGGTCAGAGGAGATAACGACCTTGGGTTTTCACAGTTCTTGCAGTGAGTTGGCAATGTCCTATTGCATACAGTGTCTGTTATTCTCAAATGATAACCAATTTGGTACTGATCAAGCTCAACATTGCTTAACTTCAGTGATTTAACAAGAACTGGTGTGTAAGCCATATCATTTATGTCGTATTAAATTGTTAGAGTTATTTGAATTGGTGGAAATTTCTTATTTCTACTTTAACGATATGTTCTTGTCTTTATTTTTACTGATTGTTTGTCACGTTTATTCCATGTACTAATCATTCTATCTTGTCTGTAATTGCCATTTCATGCCTTAAACAATGAGGATATGTAAAATACGTTCCGTAAAACAGCTCAACGTGTAACTAATTACTGGCGCAAAGTACCTTATGAATCCAAAGATTCGGTTGTTGACATTGATTTCTCCGATGTTTTTCTAGAAAAACACAGGGAGGGATTACACGAAAGTTGCCAACGTCCTAAGTGAAAGTGAGTTTTTGTGGAACGAACTGGATTCGAACTTGTGATACCAAGGTTGTCAGTCTGTGTTGTTAACTTTTGAACCATCGTCAAAACCTCCCACAATTACAATAAACAAAATAAACCTTCGGATCTCGACGGATAGGTTTACTAGGGTTTGATGAACTATATAAAATTAGTGAAAGTCCGGCATGACAGACCAGCTAAATGAAATGGATTAGACAGCATTTGTTAATTCAATAATATTCTATTTGATACGCGTGGTAACCTAAAGCGTTAATAAAAAGAAAAATAGGAAAAACCTCCAACAAGTATTAAGGGTGAAAAAGGGCTACTAAATAAAAGATACAACAAAACATAAAAAAAAACATGAGCTAACAAGTCTCGTGAGATCTCATGAGATTTTGGTAGTTAGCGTTCTTTATTTGAAAAACAGATGCTTTTCTCACAATATGATAATTTGTGTTTATTTGACCTGTTGGTCATTCTACCCAAGAAACTTAGGTACGATTGCATTCTCCAATCGGTTCACTTAAAATGCCAACAATAATGCACAATGGCAGCAAAATGTGTCAAAGTATAAACGAAATTATTTTTTAAAAATCAGAGTAGCAAATCCAACTTTTCACTAATGTACTCTCACTCTCCAAAACAAAACCTCATTGATTTTTAGACAAACAGTGAAACTTATTTCCAAGGCGAGGTTTCCCATTGCTCATGATTACCGTACGGATTAACAAAATGATCATATTAATCGATACTTAAACTGTCGAGTACCTGGACCTTATATAGCATCATAATACTGCTAGCATATATATATATATATATATATATATATATATATATATGGTACTATCGCTCCCCGGGAGGGTTACTTGGTTGAAGAACTTCTTGGGAACGCAACCAGCTTCCTAGGGAATAAATGATATCTAACGATATTAAACGATAGGCATATGCTGGAAACACAACGAAAACGGATCGATACGTCGTCAGCTATAACTGTCTGGCACGGGTCGCATTATGTGTGGTCAATGCAGGCGTCTTCCCATCGTCACTTGTTGCGTGTTCATTGTGTCGTTACAGGCAGATTTCTGTCGTCGGCATTAATGGTATGCTGAAATCGGACACTTGTATAAAAAAAAAAGCGAACAATGCATTTTTATAAAAATATATATAATTTATTAAACAGTTAACAAGTAGAAAACATTCAGTCGACCCATCGCGTGCACACTCTCCGCGTATGGGATGCAAGCCTCAACTGTTTAAAACAATGAAATTACATTTCATTTCTCTCATACTTCATTGAAAGAGAGAGAAAGGGAGTGAATCAGAGAAATAGAGAAAGAGAGAGAAAGAGAGAGAGAACGAGAGAGAGAAATATGCGTTTCATACAATGCTTTGTTTTTCAACTTCAGATATCAGCGTGTAAGTCTGAATGGAATGATTTTGACACTGCTAAAAGTTTCATAACACCTTTCATTCAAACCCAACCGACATGATCTAACATTCCCAAATCCACAAAACACCTACATGAAACTTTTTTACTTCATCACAAAGTCAGACACAAGGTTAGAAGCTAGATATAGGGGTTATTAATGTAGAAGATCCCAACTCCCTTAAAAAGGGGCTAACCATTGTGCTATATATATATATATATATATATATATATATATATATATATATATATATATATATATATACTCCTAGACTCCTCTGTAAAGTTTTAGTCTACAGACTTGAAACTTTATATATAGGGGATGTGAAGATGTGGAACAAATTCGATTTGTTTTTTTTAACAAGTAGAAATAGATGCTCAGGGTCGGAATTGGACAAAAATTTGAATTTAGCAGGCGTAAGCCGACTTAAAGTGCTCTTCTACGCATGCAAAATTATGCATTTATACGTTGAAGTCCATGTTTTCTTATCTATCTAGCAATAACTCAAACGATAATGACTAATACTGGAGCGATAAATGTTTTGGTTTTGATTTTAGCTAATACCGCCCAAATCATTGCTTTTATACTTTGGAAATCACTGCTACATATTGGGTACAATATAATAATCAATAGAAAATTGTTTCTTCAATAATAAATATGAAATTTGCATGAATTAAAATATCATATGTAAGTGCATTTTATGACCGGGCCACGCCAGGCGACAGCTAGTATGTGTGTGTGTGTGTGTGTGTGTGTGTGTGTGTGTGTGTGTGTGTGTGTGTGTGTGTGTGTGTGTGTGTGTGTGTGTGTGTGTGTGTGTGTGTGGCAATACGTAGTGATTTAAAGTTATAAATAGTAAAATTGTATATTAATAAAGAGTGATCTATAGTGGTAAGTAGTAAATTCAGATGTAAGTGAAATTCTCGAGTTTGAAGGTTCAATTCTCAGTGCGGGCGATACTAAGAATACAATTGCGAATAACTTAACCACCAGTCATGGCTGTAAAAATGAGAACACATTGCAGAAAGAGTTCTGCTCAAAATTCCGTGCAGATTGACAGAAGGGTTTCCATGTTCGACAGAAAGATTCCCGAGTTCAACAAGATACGCCTGAACATGTTTGGAGGTTGCAAATGCCGAAACTTTCTGCGAATAACATTCGAGATCAGAAGAGGAGTCTGAATGATACAAATTACAAAATTATCAATTCTCGGCTACAAAATTCAGAAACATAATATTGGTTATCTGTATCGCTGCAAACACTTTCTCACACCTAACGCTCATTTCTATCTCAACACGTCGACTATCAAATCACGTATGGAATACTGTTGTCATATTTAATCTGTCTCCTTTGTAGTCTCTTGATAAGATTCAGAAACGTATCTGTCATTTGATTGATCCCATCTATTTTTCTTTTCCGCGCTCTCCTTCCCACAGACGTGATGTTGTTAGTCTCAATCTTTTCTATAAATATTATTATTACATTTTTTTTTTTTAGAATTATTTCATGTATTTCCTGCTTTATTTGTTCCAACTCTTTTGTCTAGTGTTCTTCATTAAGTTGATGTTTTAATATATGATTGTTGTACAGCTTCATATTCCAGTAGTTTCTTTCCAAGAACTTTAGGCTTGTGGAACTCTTTCTGCTGACCAACTACGTATTGCCTTGGTATTTTCAAGACTAAAAGCAATGGGCATCTCATGCCTTTGCGATAATCATATTTCTTTCAAGTTAGCTCCTTACATCAAGTGGCTTCATGTCTTGTTTGAGGCGATTACCATAAAAGGGTATGATTCTTAAACATTATAATTGTATAATCTATTAGCCTGTGCTAAAGCGAAGTTCAGCTAGATAAGTATATTTTAAATTGTTGTAAATATTGATGCCATAAGATGTATAAATGGATGAAATCGATAAAAGATAAATTTATGAAATAAAAGATAAGACTGTTTTCTTTTTTTTTATATACGAGAGCACTAATCTGATGTCGATATAAAAAGCAATGGAACTTGGTGTGCTGTGTGAGATTTGACTGAAAGAGTGACATTTAGTTTGGATTGTCAAACATGATATTGTGGGAGTATTTAACCGCAAATATTACCTTTTTTTATTACCTTTTTTACATTTTTCCCATACTTTTGTTTGCACGTGTTATATTAATAAACATTTACATACTTTTTACTTCCCTTTGGAAAGCTGGCATTATCTCCCCTTTTGTAACTCTCTTGTAAAAAGGAATACGGCATGCGACAATGAAAAAGACGCAAAACACGATCTATTCAGTTAAGTAAAAAGTTACTTTAATCCTATAAAACATCGTTTTCTTTCATTTTTACAACAGCTTGCCTTTTTTTCAAGTCGTTCAGCGATGAACGCTGATGGATAAATGATGAAAACCAAACAATGAATAAAAACGACGTCACCATACCGAAACAATGCCCCTTCGTTTGAAAGGAAAACGATGCACTTTATGTTTGGAAATGAAATCACCTTCCACACGCACTTCATATATACCATCTAGGACTAGACTCTTTATTTATTAGCTATTCGACACATTTGGTTACAACACAAACCTTTTACGGTAATAAATTATGGTCTTCGAAAGAAATATAGTGCAATTTATCGCAGAGAGGTGACGCACGCCACAGAAGTAAAGCAATATAAAAGATAGTACCGAAATATGATCTGCCTGTGTCACCTGTAACTATGCGTATAAATGCCTCTAGATTGCGATGAAAGCAACCATAAATATTGTGTACGTTTTTTTAATACTGTCGAAGACCTTAGCCATTTCTTAGAATAGAAGGTTATACAAGCAAATATGTCATATGAATACATTATTACTCAAGAAACTCTATTTATTCCGTTTATCATTCATATTTTATAGCATATCCCAAGTTCAAACGCTTTACCTATAAATATAAAAAGATTTCTCCAGCATTGGATGGGCAGCAAATATGTTGAACATTACTAATAGAACTTAGGGAATGTATGAATTCGTGAATTCTGACTATTTATATGTTCAATAATATAAATTTGTTAACAAACGGGTTCTGGGTAAGATACAAAACCGTATATGTAATTTGATTTCCCTGCACACTTTCTTCTCTGCAATCTTGTTCTTACAGACGTGATGTTGCTAGTCTCAGTTTTTTTTTTAATAAATGCTATTATGACATGTGTTCTTCAGAATTGCCTTATCTAGTCCCTGCTTCCTTTATTCCAGATTGTCTGACTCGTAATTAATCTGCATCAGATCATAATGTTTTAGTACATCTTTTATTCCAGTAGATTCTTTCCAAAACCTTCAAGATTGAAGAACTCTCTTCCTGCTGAGAGCTTTACTCTTACTTCTTGGTCTTTCTAAGAAGAATAAGGCCAATAAGCATCTCGTGTATTTGCAATAATCATATTTTGTGCTTGTTAGCTCCTTACATCAAATGGCTTCACACGTTTCGATAAAAAGTTAAAAATGGTGTCCATAACGTTAATATGCTTCTAAACAAAATATGTTGACTATTTATTATAAGCTAGCAAGGATACCTGCCGTTGCTCGCCGCCGTCTTACAAAAGAAAAGAAAATAGTTTGTAAAAAGTTATTTTAAAATCTTTCTTTAAAAATCACTATATACATGGCGGTTTAAACACCTGAAGATGGTCGAAAGGTTACATCGATTGAAACGTTGTGCAGATAATACTAAAGATAAGAACACTTGTCCGATTAATCCAAATAATACAGCAATTCTCTCTCTCTCTCCCTCTCTCTCTCTCTCTCTCTCTCTCTCTCTCTCTGCGTGTACGTATATATATAATTATTTATTTATTAAATAATTATTTATATATATATATGTGTGTGTGTGTGTGTGTGTGTGTGTGTGCGTGTCTATAATTCCTCTTAATCTTTTTCGCCCCGAATGAACCCTACGCTAGACGCCGCATCTCCTCCATGCTATCTAGCACCTTCTCTGCTGTTCTGATGAGAAGCATTAGGCTTCGAAATGCCCTGGCATAAAGAGTCCCTTCTATCCCCCAAATTTTGCTTGTATTCCATTATTCAATAAATGATCCATTCTATATCTACCTATATATAGTTTTGTGTCTTCATTTCATTCTCTTGTTTTCCTATTATATATATATATATATATATATATATATATATATATATATATATATATATATATATATATGCATATAAATATATATATATATATATCGGCTAGATATTCAAGTCAAGATATTCAAGTATATATATATATGTGTGTGTGTGTGTGTGTGTGTGTGTGTGTGTGTGTGTGTGTGTGTGTGTGTGTATTTATTATTTTTTTTAAAAGAGTAATCTACGGACACGCGTGTTTCAGAGCCCTACTCCTCATCAGCTACGTGTGTCCGTAGATTACTGTTTTTAAAAAATAATAAATAAATAAATAAAAAATACGTCCAAATAAAAAATGGGCGACTTTCTAAGAAAAACACCGGTTCTCCGAGGCGGCGACATAAACATTACTATCGTTTAAAAAATCAAAGCAAAAATCACACAAAACGCCCGGAATAAGAGGTTTTTGGCCGTTTCGTGTAGATGTCGAAAAAGTTAACTGCCTATTCCAACGGAATTTAGCACTGTCTGTATACAGTCGCGGTAACATCCTTCGGCATGCAAACAGAACTTGTTGCACAATGAATCGCCCGTCTGATTACAGATCAAAAGATTCCAGGTTCGAATCCTGGCAAGTTCTTAATAATTTTAACCACCTCGACGTTGTGTGTGCCGATGCGGCACAGCCACTTTTTTTTATTTTTTACACGGTGGTCACCACTTATCAAGGCCCGGAAGCCACTCAGGGATAAGGTTTATTGCAAGTACAGTACATTAGTGTGGAGATTTAATGAAGTGTTTACTTAAGAGGGTGGTTCATTAGGAATTTGTTAACGTTGGACTTGAAGACATCCAAGTTGTAGTCAGGTGTGAGCAGGCAGACGGAACAGAGTTCCACAGGCGTGCAGTTCTAAGAAAACCACTAGTTATAAATATTATTTATAAGACAATCCTAACCATATGAAAATGATCAATATTCGAGATAGAGCATTAGTAAAGGAAGGAAGTTAACATTTTGCAGCTTAAGAATTTTATTCGATATAAGAGATGTAGAATAAAAGATGTTTTTCTTATTCCATGGAGTTTCAAAGAATGACTCTCATCACCAAAGGAAAATAGTTAGCAAAGTACCATGCATATAGATTAGCAATAGATTTGCTGGTTAGAACATAGTTTGAAAACAGAGTGGGGAAGATATAATAATATTAATGATAATATAAAACAATATAGACCAAAAAGAATATTTAACCTGACGAAAACGTATGAAAATTGAAAGTTATAAATCCAAAAGCACCGGAGATGGTTGGAAGCGTAGATCGGATTGTGTTATTCGTAAATCCAGCTGGAAGAATATCCATTCCTAAATTTATGAAATCCAAACCATAGAGATGTACAAATCTATAAGACTTGCATGAGAAGTTCTGCAGCGTTGAAGTTATCTCTCCAGAAATTAAAAGAAATTAGAATGAGGTCTTAGCAGCGGCATTAAAATACGTGAAATAGATTTCTACGATCCACTTCCATCGCCAAGGGTCCTGGATATGACCTTAAACTATATCCGATGACGAGGCTCCAGCTTGCGGGCTTTGGGAAGTGTGGAGCAACCCTTTTAATTGCCATTGCTTCCAGGTCCACTCTGACCTGGAGTGGTAGTACCTGTTAGGGTCCTAACTATGGGTTAAATAGAAACCGCCTTGAAAAAAACAAATATATTCTATTAAAAAAAAAATTCTTCAAAATAACTGGATTTGGCATTAAATAACTTGAAAAGGGTTGATATGCCATAAAACAAAAACAACCAATCCATCGCCAAGATATCAAGATTTCAAAAATATATATAATAGCAAGCTGCCCGGCACTGCCCGGTCGTAAAATACGCTAAAATATAATATTTTGATAAAATGCAGATTTCGTATTTATTAATATATTATATTATATTGTATCCAATATATAGTAGTGAATTAAAAAAAAATTAAATTACTTATGTGCTACGACCGAGAATCGAAACCAAAACGTTTAGCTTTTATGTTAATGCCTGAGCTATGAAAACACGTGTGTTGCAAGATGAACCAATAGCTATTAGGTTATGCATTCATATTCGTAATGCCGTCGTTAGACCTTCACTTGTCAAATTCCATTTATTTAATATTCACAATTTGCTACGATTTTCCCGGATAAAACCAAACTATGAAGATTCACATGAGTTCGAATACCCTAAATATTAAGTTTCATGTCTAAATCAAATATCAATAACTGACAAAAGAGTTTGGTAGGCAATTTTTTTAAACAAATTTATATACGCATACATAAATATATATAGAATGAGGTTTGTCTTTACTATGAACTTTTTACGCAAATATTACGCAATTATAAATCATGTAGAATATCTGCTAATATAATTACACGTAATAGTAAACTAAAGATGATCATCCCATAAGAAAACCGAAAAAATAAATAGGAAATGAATTACAATGAATGTTTAAAAGAATATGCAAATTAGCTAGATTTTTTGCTGATGAATACAATTCCAGAACCCATAAATAACAAAGTTGTATGTTCTTTTTAAATAAATAGAAAAAAGACCCACCTTTTTTCTATTTAGCCTTCGGGTCAAGATCTATTTTCTGTTATCAAAGTCTAGTATCTGTTCCGGCAGATACTGCAATCAAAGTTATATGTGGAGGTAACCCCATATATCAGACCATTGCTCTTGAGCAATCAGTTTTGGTCAATGTAAGGGTAACCCGTCATACCAATTGTCATTATCCAGTTCTCTCTCGAGGGAGCTGATCTCCCCTCCCCTTCACTCTCCACATTAAAAAACGGCTTGTGACTAATTTGCTCAGTGGGGAAACACATAAATAACTAAATAAATAGAGAAAGGAGTTTTAACTATGAATATCAATACACAAAAAAAATTATAGGAGGTTATATATATATATATATATATATATATATATATATATATATATATATATATATATATATATATATATAATCTACTATTCTATAAAAGTCACCTCATAAGTTCCAAAATGGCCGTGCCTATCTTTTTCAAATTTCACGCAAACATAATTTATATTTCTGGCAGTGATCTTAGATATCTTTTGTACAGATATTCATCCGATAAGTATCGAAAATCCGATCTTAAAACTTGTCTTTTTTCTCTTATAGATGAAAGAGAATTTTGCAGGGAAATATTTTACGTTACACTGGTGTAACTTTTGCCGGTATAACGTAGAATACTCCCCTGTAAAAATTCTTCTCTCTTATCTTTAAGACTATTTTTCCAGTTCAAGCCCAGTACAATCAGACAGAAGTTTACAAAAGCTAGAATTGTAATTGTAAGAGAGAAATAGCTAAGAGAGAATACACTGAAACCACCAGAAAATGCATCGAAGCACAAAAATTAGGAACCCGTGATTTTTTGGAAAATTTACAACAGTGTAGTAAATAATGAGTAATTAACGATTCCCTCTCTATCAAACAATCATGAGGTTGTTTGCACGGGAACTGAGAAGACTAACATGCTTGCCAGTCAGTTTGCCTCAAACTCCACACTGGACCCGGTAAACCACTGCCTCCCTGACTTTCCTTTGCGGACAGGCGCCACACTAGATGATCTGAAAATCACTCCTTCTCAGGAACATGGTATCATAAAAAAACCTAGACACCTCAAAAGCATGTGGACCGGATCTCATCCTGGTTGTGCTATTTAAAAAATGCTCCCCTGAGGTTGCTCCAGTTCTCTCTAAACTTTACAAAAGATGCCTTAACGAATCTTCCTTTCCTGATTACTGGAAAACTGCTTCTGTGGTTCCAGTTTTCAGGAATTCTGGCGAAAGAACTGACCCATTAAATTATCGTCCCATTAGCCTCCTTCCGCATTTCGCCAAAATATTTGAGTCCATAATTAATCAACCTCTAGTACATCACTTTACAGCTGCTGAATTTCTGACCGACAATCAATATGCATTTAGGCAAGACCGTTTCACAGCAGATATCCTAACTGTAATCTCTGAACGTATATACTGTTCAATAGAAAAAGGAGAGGGTAGAGTTTTAGCCCTCGATATATCTAAGGCTTTTGACAGGGTATGACACGATGGTCTTCATAGGAAAATCAGATCATATGGTATCACTGGAAGAGTGTGTCATGTAACTAATCCTTTTTATATAAGAGAAAAATTCAGATTGTCCTCGACGGTCGTACATCTAAATAACATGATATAAATGCGGATGTACCTCAGTGTCAGGGGCTTTTATTATTCCTAATATTCATAAATGACCTCCATGATAAAATTGTTTCTGAGATGGATATATTTGCTGATGACACCACTCTCTACAACAGGCATGAGAGGAAAACAAATGAACACATATCTAAGGAAATAGCAGAAACTCTAGAGGATGACTTCAAATCTGTAGTGGAATGGGGACAAAAAATGGATGGTCACATTCAATGCTGTCAAGACTAAGCTTGTTTCCTTCAATAATTAAAAGAAACCTTCTCTACCACAAATAGCAATGGTCAAAAACCTGAAAGTACTTCCTTTGAACTCCTCGGCCTAACGTTCACAGGAAACGTGAACTGGAATAGATACATTGAGAGGATTATCAAGGCTGCTGCGAAGAAGATGGACTCTCTCTACCGTGCTAAAAAGCTACTTACGCCCGAAAGTATCATGTACCTCTATAAGGTTATCATTCACCCATGTATGGAGTACTGTTGTCACATTTTGGGCTGGTGCATCTGCTACAAGTCTCTCACTCCTGGACAGGGTTCAAAAGAGAGTTGCCAACCTGATAGGTCCTGAACTGTTATCTAAGATTCAGCTTCTGTCTTATCGACGAAATGTTGCATTACTCTACCTGTTCTTAATGGTAAATATTTTGACGAACTACAAGCACTTGCACCCCCTCGACGTAAATACCCCCAACAAACCCGACAAACAGTTAAATCCCACCCCTACACAATAGAGATCCTTAGGTGTAAGAAACCCTTCTACTCCAATAGTTTCTTCCCCAGAACTGCTAGACTTTGGAACTCCCTTCCTGGATTCTGCTTTCCCAACTGTACTGACATGTAGAAGTTCAAGTGTAATGTGAACAGACATCTTGCTACTCATTTCCCTTCATAATATCCCTACAACTTATGTCCCCGATAGTAGCCCCCAACTTCAATGTGACACTGTGATTTGTTTGGGGTGAAAATTGAATAAAAAAATTTAAAAAATTTAAGATAATCAAGCCTAAATATTAGCTGACATGATATTGTAAACAAAACAGAGCGAATTTGATGAACGACATTATCATTATTATTGTTTTATTTTTTTGCTTTCTTTCTTTATTTATTTTATTTATTTATTTTTTTGCTTTATTTATTTATTTTATGTATTTATTTATTTTTTGCTTTATTTATTTATTTTATTTATTTATTTTTTTGCTTTCTTTATTTTATTTTTTTTTTTTGCTTTCTTTATTTATTTTATTTATTTTTTTTTTTACTTTCTTTATTTTATTTATTTATTTTTTTTTTCGAATTAGTCTACCGGGAAAATTAGTCCTCGTAATATAAAATATTGAATAGAGGACTGATTCTATGATAATATATACGCAATCTGCATAAATTAAAATATGTTTAAGCGTATTGTACGTCTGGGCAACGCCTGGCGTCCAGCTAGACTAGCTATATATATATATATATATATATATATATATATATATATATATATATATATATATATATATATATGTGTGTGTGTGTGTGTGTGTGTGCGTGTGTGTGCGTGCGCGCGTGTGCGTGTGTGTAGTAATAAGTATTGATCTATATCGATAAGTAGTAAAATTGTGCATCTAAAACAATAATATATTTAAAGACTCCAAAATCCATGCTAGAATTGTCCGCAAAATCCCGTCATGTAACGGCTAAAATACGAGATAAAATCAAGTTCTCAGTGACCCTCTACACAGTGCGGGTGATATAAAGAATATAATTACTAATAACTTAAGATTTCTTTCATGACTGGCGGGAAAAGAACATGATAAATAGTTCCGTTTAAACTACAGTGTTGTTTTTCAAGTTCAACAGAAAGATTTCAGAATTTGACAAGATACACTTGAAGAAAATCGGATATTATATCGGCCGAAACGTTGTAAGAATACCGCCCAAGATGAATACAGTAATTTAAATTTGAAAAAAATTGTTTTGGGTGTTTTAATGAAAAATACGTTCCTCATTAAATTTCCTCAAATGCAAAAATTAACCAAAACTATGAATTCTAACCGTTCTATTGGAAAATTCCTTTCAGAAATATCAGAACAAAGTTTTATATTTACATTAAAATCAGTAACGGGTGCATGATCGGTGTAATGGATAATCTTACAGACTAGAGAATTTTATTGATTTTAACCTGTTCTGTTACATATTAATGATGTTAGAAAACGTATGAACTCACAGTATTCAATTGCTATGGGTAAAATAGCATTTTATGTTTAAGTAAAATTAATTATGTGGAATATGGAGTATTGTTTTACATTAAGTAATCCAAAAAGGTTGATATACTCTAAAACAAACAAACTAACCAATAAGCAAAATAAGAGCACAATATACCTGATAAACCTATATTCACTTTGCTATACAAGAAGCAACCATCGATCAATATTTATAGTTTACTTTATACATTACAGTGTTTTTAAAACGAGCGTTATAATCGCGGCGCAAGGATTTATTTATTGATATTATTTGGTATAAAAATATAATCTGAAAGTTTTTATCGTTACCATCTCTTAAGTCACTACAGATGGGGAGTGAATGTTAGGGAGATGGTTGCTTTACATGCGTGAAGATCATTATTAAGAATACAGGTATAAAGCCAAATGCCATTGGTAAGGCGCAATTGGCTTTTATTGTACCGGAGAACAGCTGCATCTCTAAAGAAATTAGACAACAAAGATCCGCATCTTTAAATATAGATTCCGTTAGAAGGTTTAATAACTTCACATTTTTTTTCAGCTTTTGTTTTATTATGAAGCCAGAAACACCTAAAATTACTGGGGGGGTTAGATAACCTATAATCATTCTCCATCTCACCAGATCGCCGAAGTTAAGCGACGTCGAGCCTTGCCAATACTAGATTGGTTACCATTTGGCAAGGCGAGGCGCTGTATGTACCACGAGGTAAAATACCAGGTTTGGAAACTGGCGCGATGTATCCTTCTCTCGAGGGTAGTTGGGTCTCTCTTAAGCTGTGGTAGGCAACCCATCTAGTGATGGCGTGACGATAAAAAATACCTTTGATAGTCCTAGCAAAGTATCAAGTATTCAGCTACGGAAAATATTTGAATTATACTACAAACTCGTGTAGTGAATTCAATCTCGGCTGCGGTCGTATGCTGCATTTACTCCCTTGGAAAATAGCCAAGTCTAATGATAAACATAAAAGCATTTTCTTCTTCATCTTTCTTCTAAGGGACACTGAGAATGTTTATCGTTTCACAGTGACTGTTTTTTTTTTTTATTACACGTTACAGAAGATCTAAAGACCCTGTACTTTCCTTCCATCTCTCGTAAATGCTATTCCAGTCAAATAACAGCCCTACAAACATTTATTCGTAAAACTCAGACATTTATAATATTTTCCTATAGCTGCTCAACACATCCCCGGTATAATAAGCCAAAACAGCAGTGACAATTGCGTCACAGGCCTAGAATATAAGATATAGATTTGATTATGCGACACTAAAACTTACACCCGTAATACATCAGATAAAACAGAAAAAATAATTCGAGAAATAAACAATGGTAGAAGGAATGATGAGAAAAACAAAAAGTAAAAAGTGAAAAAGTCTAGGATGGAATATTAAATATCTCTCTCTCTCTCTATATATATATATATATATATATACATATATATATATATATATATATATATATATATATATATATATATATATATATATATATACGGGGTGACCCCCCCCCCCCAAAAAAAAAAACAGAGGACATTCAATTGTTTTTCTGAGCATTTTACAGTCAACGGAGAAAAAAGGCCAAAGACCTTAGTGTTTTGATGTGATGTCTTGAATATAATAAACTAGTTATGACCAAAGTTTCATTTAATTCGGACAAAACACTAAGAAACGGGGCCTAATTAAAGTGTGGACCCGTTCTTTTGGGGTCACTCTGTATATATATATATATATATATATATATAATTCCAGCTTAATGTTTCCCAGAGTAAAATAACCAATGATGTTTTAACGAGGTTAATACAAGAGTGCTACCGAAGTAGGACAAGATATATGTTTTATTTGTTTTACATACACATTAATATGTCGCTACACATTCATGAGACTGTTTCAGTCAGTCAGTTAATAGTAACGAGAGACCTCTTTAGACGATGTTGCTTATACAAAGATTATACAGAGATTACCGACTAAGCTTTTGTATAAGCAATATCGCCTGAAGAGGTCTCCTTGTTAGTAGCAACTGGCTCACTGAAACATGCTCATGAATGTGTCGTGACATACTAATGCTTATGTAAAACACATAAAACGTATATATATACATATATACATATATATATATATATATATATATATATATATATATATATATTGTATCTTGAAATAATAATTTGTTTTATTTTTAGTCTTTTACATCAAGTGGGTTAATGCCTTGTCTGGAGCGATTTCCATAGAGATCATCAGGCTAAATTAGCATGGTCTGTGTTTAATGTTATTAGACTAGGCTAATTTCTTGGAGATTTGAAGAAACATATCATTGTCGCTTATGCAAGCCTTCCATAAATGAAAGAGTCTGCTTTTCATAAATAAATTCTTGTAGGATTCGTACTGTCGTTAATAGTTCTTGATATGCTTATATTTGGAATTGTTCCAAAGCGCCACAAGACACTGTGCAACCGTAATCAAATATACCTTCGAGGAGGGAAGAATAAATAACAATTCTCATTACTGGCTATCTCTAAATATTGGACCCGGTCCAAGGTGGGTTTCCTTCTTGTGGGAGATTCTTTAATAGAGTGTAGTTGATCTTATTTATTCTTTCTTTTTTTTTTTATTTTTGTGCGGATGATGATTGTTGCATGGCGCCGACTGCTGCCATTAATGCTTGTCTGGTGTTTACGGGTTTGATTGGTCCAGTGGAACATGAATCATTCCTTAGCTTTTTTACATTTGACAACAATCTGTTTCTTCTCTTGGAAAATCTCTTTAGCATCATCTTCCAAATAAGCATAGTTATATCACAAATGAAACAAAAAACATCTAATATATAAATTTAAGTTGATTGAATGTCCCTTGTTGACCTAAATAGCAATATAGCTGACAAATGAAAATGTGATTCTGACCAAAAATGTCTTTCTTTTTATCCAAGCAACATTATCTCTACGCTAAAAAGTGAAATTTGGTTCAATTTATTTCCAAAAATAATTATTTCGACACGTAAGATTATTACAATCAAGACAATTTTAACAAGTACGTAAAGAGCTCAAAATGTAAAGACAGAACGCTTTTTTTTTCATTTTCAGATAAATCACATGAGTTATCTTCCTTATATTTGGACTTTTCTCATTTATTTGTGAATTACAAATTATTTCTACAGTTTAAAACTTAGGCTAAAGTGATAATAATAATTCCTATGCTACACGGGATAAATACATCTAGTATACTATGTTTCTGGTGTCTCCTTGTTGAGAAATACAATTACCAAAATGTAAATTTGTGTGTAAAAGCTGACTGACTCGTTTCTTTTGTTAGCATAGATTAGCCAAGTACATTCTAGAAACGGGTATTTTCAGGAGAAACATCAATAGAGAAAATGGGGCTATAATAATGACAGGATTTGAACTTGGCGACAGCAAGTTGTCAATTCACGACCATCAACTACAGATCCAATTAATATACAACCATCCACTACTAAGGCAATTAATATAACAACCATCACCTATAGATGCAATTAATATCACCACCATCCACTACAGATGGCATTATTATAAGCACCATCCACTAAAGATGCAATTATTATCACACATATCCACTACAAATGAAGTTATTATCAACACCATCCACTAAAGATGCGATTATTATCACACATATCCACGACAGATGAAATTATTATCACCACCATCCACTAAAGATGCAATTATTATCACACACATCCACTACAAATGACATTATTATCACCACCATCCACTACAGATGCAATTATTATCACCAGCTTCCACTACAGATGCAATTATTATCACCACCATCCACTACAGATGCAATTATTATCCCCAGCATCCAAAACAAATTCAATTATTATCACTACCATCCATTATAAATACAATTAATATCAATCGACAAGCGATGCAATTATTATCAACACCATCCAATACAGATGCAATTATTTTCACCAACATCGTGTACAGATGCAATTTATATCACCGCCATAACCTAGGGATTCAATTATTTCACCAGCTTCCACTACAGATGCAATTATTGTTATCGATTAAAAAGGTGTATTTATTATTTCTATTTATTATTACTAACGTTTACTGTTACGGATCTGTGTGTTCTCACCAATGTGCTTATGTACACGTGTGTGTGTGTGTGTGTGTGTGTGTGTGTGTGTGTGTGTGTGTGTGTGTGTGTGTGTGTGTGTGTGTTCGTGTTCTTACGTATAAACGTGTGTCCTTATGTGCAGTTCACTGTTATATGTGTGTGTGGCTGTGTGTTTGCTATTCTTCTAATGCCTTACAGTTTCTACTTGCCTTGGGGAGTTTCCGAGACATGTATGTGCAAACAATCGAACGTACCTGGTTTGCCTTGGCCAGCACATGACATCTTCTTGGTCGCTGGTCTTCCGATCTTGTTGGGGAGTGGTGCTGAAGACAGATTCATGAATGGACAACTAGATGGATTTGAAGTTTCAATCTTTTTTATTCAATGCAAGCCTAACATCTCGGAGCCTTGGTCGTCGGGAGAGGGATCCAAATCTCCTGTCTGCTTCCCTCTGCTGCCAAAGCCAAACTCCCTCATTTCCGTGTGGTCGTCAACCGGAAGGGCCTACAACCAAAATCCCGTGTCACCCCTTATTTCCGGTACATTTTAATCTAGGCCGTTCAAGGTGACTTGAGTTTGACGCCTGTAAAACACAAGCTTTCTGACACTGGCTTACTCGCTGATGGGAACTCAAATATATGTTTATATATCTTTCTATTTCTAAAACTACCAATATAGCAATAAAACAATAACCGCCTATAAATGCAATTAATATAACCACCATCCACTACGGATGCAAGTAAGTTAACCTCCATCCACTGCAGATGCAAGTATTACCTATAGATTAAATTAATATCACCACCATCCAATGCAGCTGCAATTACTATCACGACCATCACCTATAGATACAATTAATATAACCACCATCCATTAATGATGCAAGTAATCTTACCTCCATCCACTACAGATACAACTAGTATCACCACTAGTTGCAATTATTCTCACCACCATCAACTACAGATGCAATTATCATAACAACCATCCACTATAGATTCAATTATTATGACCACCATTCACTTCAGATGCAATTATTATCACCACCATCCACTCCAGGTGCAATTATTCACCACAATCCACTACAGATGAAATTATTAATACAACCATCCAATACAGATGCAATTATTATTACCACTATCAACTAATGATGCAATTATTAGTACCACTATCCAATAAGGATGCATATATTCTTACAAACATCGACTACCGATGACATTATCACCACTATCAACTACAGAAGCAATTATTATCACTACCATCAACTGCAGATGCAATTTTTATCATCAACATCCACTAAAGATGCAATTATTATAACCACCATCAACTACAGATGCAATTATTTACCACAATCCAATAGAGATGCAATTATTATCACCACCATCCACTACAGATGCAATTATTATCACCACCATCCACTACAGATGCAATTATTATCACCACCATCCACTACAGATGCAATTATTATCACCACCATCCACTACAGATGCAATTATTATCACCGCCATTCACTACAGATGTACTTATCCTAACTACCATCAACTACCGATGCAATTACTATCACCACAATCCATTAGAGATACAATTATTCTACCACAATCAACTACAGATGCAATTATCATAACGATTACCACCTCCAGATGCAATTATTATAATAATCATTACATATAGAGGAAATTAATATAACAAACATCGATTAGAGATGCACTTATAATCACAACATCCACTAAAAATGCAACTATTATCACCGCCGTCCACTACAGATGCAATTTTTATCACCACCATCCACTACAGATGCAATTAGTATCACCACCATCTACTACACATACATGTATTATCATAACCAGCTACTACAGACGAAATTATTATAAGTACCGTCCACTAAAGACGAAATGATTATCATAACCATCCACTAGAGATGCAATTATTATAACCACCATCCTCTACATATTGAATTATTATAACAATAATCACCTATAAATGCAATTAATATCACCACCATCCACTACAGATGCAAGTAATTTCACCCCATCCACTACAAATGCTATTATTATAAACACCTTTCACTACATATGTATTTCTTATGACCACCATCCACTACAGATGCAAGTATACCTCTAGATTAAATTAATATAATCACCATCCAATGCAGCTGCAATTACTATCACACCCATTCATATATGGATGGAATTAATATCACATCCATTCATTACAGATGCAAATAATCTCACCTCCATCCACTAAAGATGCAACTAGTATCATCAATATCAACTACAGATGCCATTATTACCACCACCTTCTACTACAGATGCAATTCTTATCACCACCATCCACTGCTAATGGAATTATTATGACCACTGTCCTCTACAAGTGCAGTTATTATACTACAGATGAACTTGTTATCGGTACAATTCACACCAGATGAATTATTTTAACCACCATCCACTAAAGATGCAATTCTTATACTCACCATCTATTACAGTTGCAAATATTATCACCACACTTACCGATGCAATAGTTTTCACCATTATTCACTACGGATGCAATTATTATCACAACCATCAACTACAAAACCAGTTATCATAACCACCATTCACTACATATGCACTTATTGTCACTACCGACGCCTACAGATGATATTACATGCCATTCACTACAGATGCGATTATTCTCACCATTCACTCCAGTTTCAATTATTATCACCAACATCGACTACAGATTCAATTATTATCACCACCATCCACAATAGATGCGATTATTATCACCACCATCCACTACAGATTCAATTATTATCACCAGCATCTACAACAGATGCAATGTTTATCACCATCATCGACTACAGATGCAATTATTATCACCACCATCCACTACAGATGCAATTATTATGATCACCTCCTACAAATGCAATTATAATCACAACCGTCCACTACCGATATAATTATTATCACCATTACAGGGGCAATTAATATCAATGCTACTAAAAAATAACTCAGTGTTTTCGTTGTTAGTTATACACCATTATAGATTCGAGAAAAAACAATGTGATTAAAAATTAGTACAAACCTTTTTGCGTTCAGTCTGTAGCGTTCCATGTAGATAAAGGAATGAAGAAAAAAGGAGGAATTCGACGCTTTTTCTTTTTATGTGCTTGTAATGCTGTTACCTTACATGATAAGTAGATGCTTCCGTTGGGATATAAAAAAAACACCTGATTTTTCAGAGACAGGGTTGATTTTGGATTTGGATGTCAGAGTAGCAAGTGTTGTCAGCAGTGCATTGTCTTCTAGAATTGAGTTTTGGCAGTAGAGTGTTAAGATTTTGAGTTGAGTTTTTGATAGCAAGCATCGAGATTTGGATTAGAGTTCTGACAGGTGGGCGTCAAGATTTGGAGTCTCGAGTTTTTGGCAGCAGTGTGTCGAATTTTACACCTTTTTACCGCAGGCACTACTGAACTTCTGTTACAGTTGCCTAAATTTGGGTTTTTACTGACCATTTTATTCTTAAACTAGACACATTTCTTCAGCTATACTAACAAAACTATTTAGTATGTATAATTATTCATTGCATATAGACTCTCAGTAACCAATATGTTTTAATCTCTCAAGTAAAGCTATAATCTGATTCAAATAGTTTTTAAACTGTCAAATATAACGGCATACCCAACTTGAAATAGTTATTGTTGTACCATGTAATTGGCAATATAATATTGTACTTCATGAAAATTTATTAAGCAAATTATCTAGTCCGGCCAAGCTTAATAATATGAAAAAGTTTTAAATAATTACTTTAAAATATTATTTACTGTAGAATACAGTAAGAGTTGATTTCTTATATTTTCAATTCTACAGTGCTTTTCAATGGTGGAATATTAGATGTGTTCAATTTGCATACATACTGTAATATTCAAATGCATGCAAAATTACGTTACCAATAAGGGGGAAAAAAGACTTTAAAAAAAGATATCACGTTAGAGACGGCAAGAACGTTTGAGATCACATGAGTGACGTCAGAGTCGTAACAATGAGGAAATAACAAAAAGGATGTGCCAGTTCACCTGGTCACAGGACACCGAATGTGATAGGTTCCCTTGTCAAGGGTCACGTAAGAGTTGTTTTCCCGGTCGTCAGCGACTAAATGTAACTTCTTCGTGTGGCAAAACCCCATTGACCGATTTAGTTGATATGCCGGCGCCTCAGAATTCTGTTGCACTAGAAGAAAAGCAATTTAATGCACACAAAAGAAAAAAAACAACTCAGTACTCTATTCTACTGATTAAATTCCATAAAAAATATACAAATAAATAATTATGTACAATTGTCTTACAGTTCAATGTTGATTGACAGACTCCACTGAGTCGATAAATAGATTTCTCTCCTTTCTTCGATATCGCGGTGAGGTTGATGTGGGAAGAAAGGGAGAGTGTGGGACGATTCTTAACAAGTTGTTCTCTCTTGACTCGCAACATATATGACTCCAACTCACAGGTTCGACTCTGCACCCCGTTCATATACTCAGGGGAGGGCTGAAACCAGGGTTGTTCCTGGACCAATCATATCCAATTATGTCACCCCAGGGAAGGTTTTCCCTCCTGCGAGTGCACCTGTGGATCTGTAAACGTTCTCATGCCCCGGGAGGTCATCTCCGCGACACTCATGGCCACGGCATACTGCACTCAAATTATAAACATTCTTAGTCTTGAACCCTGAGTCATTCCAGTTACGGAGTACAATTTACCAAAAAAATGACATTGTTGCCGATTTTCATAACAATGAAAACCACATCCCACTCTTTTCTCTCAGCAGGGTTTTTCACTGTCGCCCGGGCACACTGTTGATAATTAAATAATAAAAAAAAAGAATTATATCTGCCCGAATTTCTCCAGTACTTTGGGAGTTTTGGCCTCCCCCAATGGGGAACCCAACTGTTCCCTGGCACGGTCATGTCACAAGGCGAGTTGAAGGGTTTTCTATTCTTTTACTGCTTTGCTACTGAGCATACAACGTGTTGGTTCCCATACAACGCCATAATACCAGCCTGGTCTCTACACAAACTTAGGACAGTAATAACCACCTCCATTTGACACCAAGAGTGATTGGCTATCGATGTTATTTGTCTGACAATGAAGAATAGAAAAGAATAAAAATCAATGTTGACAACTCGCTGGGGGGATGCTGACGTTGACCGAAATATTTTATTGATGTTATTTTCATTTATCAGAAATGATAATAATAAATCCCTTCGCATCTAATTTGTTTGTTTGTTTTTAAATTGATTTGTTATATTTCCCATAAAAGTTGTCTACCTTTAAACTAAAATTTTATTTCTCTTTATGTATAAGTTTTAAAAGGTATCTCACTGCCGATGAAATCCCTTATCTGTATAAGAGTCAGGTACGCCCTAAAATGGAGAACTGTTGCCACATCCGAGTAGGAGCTGCTCGACGTGCCTTATACAGCCTTGATAGAGTTCAAAACTACTTCGAAACCTAGTAGGTGATGCCCTTTTCTCTTCCCTGCAACCTCTTTTCCACAAAAGAGACGTTGCGAGCCTGTCTCTGCTCTATTGTTATTTTCATGGCAAGTGCTCGACTGAACTCTAATCTATGATCTCCCATATCCCAAACTTTCACAAAAAGCACTTGACTAGCTGCAAACACTGTATACGATTTTCCCCACTCTATATTTGTGCCTAAATCTAAACATAAATTTTATTAGCAAAGTTTCTTTCCCAGAACTTCCTGCCTATGGAAAACTGTCCCGCTGGCCTGATTCCTCGTTGAATACAACATGGTAGCCTTCGAATCCAATTTAAACAAGTTCTTGTTGAGCGGTTCCAATAAATAATCAAACTCTATCCAATTTACACCATTAACGTTTACTACACAACCACCTAACATTCATTAGCACTTATTTTCGAGTGGCCTTCGGGCCTTGATAAGTGGTGGCTCCCAACTAAAAAGAAAAATTTAAATAAGGTATAAACCAATAAAAATTAAGGTACTTATGCAGAATACGACCGTGTTATTATTTTCAAGTTAAATTCAAATTTTACGATATTTTTCTTTTTTAAATTATTAGATAAAAATACAGAATAGTTACCAACCGCTCTCCCCTTCTCATAATAAACGGTATCTAAATATTAATAACGTTACTATTTCAGCACGGTCCGTATTCTGCATAAGAATCAAAATTAAGAACTAAAATGACATGACGTTTCTGAATTTTTGAGATGAGGATTGGTTATTTGTATTATTTGGATTCATCGAACTACTGTTCTCATCTACCATTATGGGACAAAGTAAAAATTATAGACAGAGAAGAACGGTGAAGAGTAAGACGACTCAAATAAGCAGCATATATGCTGGGGGACAACCAATTATTAAGTAGATCTAGTATAGAATTTAATAAGATATGAGAACCATTAATTATAAACAATAGATAATATACACAAGTAATAAGTAAAAAAAAACAATAATCTATATACAATAATATAAAATAAGAATAATTAATAATAAATAGTGATATTTACAACTAGAAATAAAAATAAATTTACCCTAAAATTCATACTAGAATTGTCCACAAGGATCTGTGGTGCAGTGATTAGAGTACTTGGAAAAATCAATTGTAAAAGTGATATTCCCCTGTTCAATTTTCCCTGTGGGCGACTGAAATATAAAATTGTCACTTACTTATGACCTTTATTCAGTCATGTCTGACGGAACAAGAGCACACTATCTTTGTGAAGTAAAATAAATTCCGTCAAAATTCCCGAGTTTGAGAGAAACATTCCCGAGTTCGAAAAGATACACCTAGAGGAGGTTGGAGGTTACATCGACTAAAACATTGTGAAAATCACAGTCAAGATGAATCAAATAATACATTTAAAATGACTTAACTATGTTAGAGAATGGATCGAGAAAGAGAAAGGGAGGTGGTAAATTATATTGTAGACACGTTCACCGGAAGTCAGGATCAGCTGATTGGATTGCGTGTGAGTCACATGATCAGGTTAGCTGAATCAAGGAGATTTGATTTGGACTTAGAAGACGACGGACGGCTTCACTGTCGTCTCCTCCCCTTCACTTGTGGGGGGGGCGCTGACGTGTGTAGAAATGAGACCAAGAGAAACCATGCAAGCCAGAGATTCACTTTCCATCCTTCTACCAGACATCTGGGAATGAATAAACTATAAAACCAATTCATCATTTTGGAGTGATTGAATCTTCGTCCAACAGGTACCAGTCTCCCTCCAAGACACGAGATGAATCCAGATAGACCAACATCCAACACAAGAAGGTATGTCCGAAAATACATGTACCACACACACATTCACACACAAAAGCATATGAACATATCATTTAATATACTCAACAGTAGACGATCACACAACATTAACCCTGATTAGATATAATACACGACGGTCCCCCTTATGATACAACAGCACAACAACTAGACCTACCTCACAGATCGTATTAGTTGCACTTTGTTTCTGTTACTGAAAAGGAAATTTTCGGGGGTTCTTTGCATTTGACGTTTATATTAATAGCTTTGTAGAATCAATTCAAAATGGCCGACAGAAAAGATATGAAGCAATAAGCATCAATTTTATTAATGTGTTGGTAGAAACTTTTAGTGGATGGGTATTGAAAGTTAATTGAGAGTCAAAAGATGCAAATTATACGAAGACTGTCTTTTCGTGAGTATAATAAAAAAGGACAAAAGATTGCACTCAAGCGTGCCAATGTCTAGATATGGAAATTGGTGTGCAATATTGAGATCGAAATACAAAGATGGCAAAACTAATAAAAATTGTAAAAGTTACAGATAGAAAATAGGAAATATATTATACAACAGACAAAAAGTAAATAAATACTGCAATTTTGGGAAATGTCTTTCATGATGCATTTAAAACTAGCAATCATATTTTATCCTAGCAGGGAGACCCAACGTTGCCTGGGATTGAATAAGGATCAAAGAATTTTCCATACTTCCAATATTTTTATTGTCATCAAATTTGATGAAATCGGCCAATTTTCAATCAATTTTCAATCAGATTGCCTGCTCTAGTCGGGGGCCCACTGCAGTGCACCAGGAGAAAACTTCACATGTCTTTTCACAGTGACTTAGTTTACAATACATTGTAATTTACGTTGCACTGTAGAGAATCTATTGTTGATTATATAAAATTATTTTTATATAATGGCTTGAATTAAAGCTTAAAATGCAAAAATCAAGTATCATGGTTCAATTCTCCTCTAAACAGAAGCATTCATTTTGACCGCGCCCCTGTCTAATTAAAGAACATACTGTTGATTTTATTCACCAGACCTTTCTGCTTGTGCGATGATAAAACTTCTCAAATGCATTTGTAATGTTAGACTGTATAAAGGTGTTAACTTTGTTAAAAATCCAACTGTTCCTTTTTTTAATTAGATTTTTTTGATGATCACTTTTTGATACTTATTTAAGGCATTCCGATACAAAACCTATCTAAGAACACTCTCACACACATGAAGTACATTTGCATGAAATTGCAAAAAAAAAACGGCCCAGTCATTTCTAAGTTCATAGGGAAGGAACTCTTTTTCACACACACACACACACACACACACACACACACACTCACACACACACACACACACACTCACACACTCACACACACACACATATAAGTAGAGATAGATATAGATTAAAAGCAAACAAAATTATACGTCACCTGTGCACACATAAATTGACTCGATGCTTCATGTTGTGACAAGATTTGGGGATTCATTTTATTACCAAAGATGCTATACATCCTTTTTACCAAGGGGCATAACTCAAACATATAATAATTTAGTAATTTCTTCAAAGGGGAGATAACTCTAGATATTTCTGTAGGTAGATTTTTTTTTTCTTCAATTTTCACCCCAAACAAGGCAAATGCTAATTTGAAGCAGGGGGCTACTATCAGGGACTTAATTAGCAGGGTCATTATGAAGGGAGATGAGTAGAAAGATGTTTGTTAACATTACACTTGAACTTCTGCATATCATTGCAGTTGGGAAAGCAGAATCCCGGAAGGGAGTTCCAAAGACCCGCAGTTCTGGGGAACAAACTATTGGAGTAAAAGGCTTTCTTACACCTAGGGATCTCTACTGTAAATGGGTGGGACTTAGTTTCTTGTTGGGTTTGTCGGGGGTAGTCATGTCAAGGACGTACAAGTGCTTGTAGTTCGTCAGAGCATTCATCATTTTATTAGCACAGCCAGGATGAGATCTGGTCCACATGCTTTTGAGGTTTCTAGGTTTTTTATGATACCATGCACCTGAGAAGGGGCGATTTTCAAATCGTCTAGTGTGGCATCTGTCCGCAAAGGAAAGTCGGGGAAGGAGTGGTGTGCTGGGTCCAGTGTGGAGTTTGAGGCAAACCGACTGGCAAGCAGATTAGCCTTGTCGGTTGCCGTGCAAGCAACCTCATGACTGTTTGATAGTGGGGGAATCGTTGACTGCCCATTATTTACTGCACTGTTGTAGATTTTCCAAAAGTCACGGGTTCCTAATTTCTGTGCTTCGATGCGTTTCCTTGGTGTTTCAGTGTAATCTGTCTTAGCTATCGTTATTACTCTCTTACAATTACTTCTAGCTTCTATATATTTCTGTCTGTTTGAACTAGATTTATGTCGATTGAATCTGCGGAATGCAAGCTGCCTTTGAGCAATGGCAGCTGCACAAGTAGAAGTAAACCATTGGGGAGAGTGGGGCTTGTTATAGAATTTCCGTGTGGGAACATGTGCCTCAATTGCTATTTTGAATCATTTAGTGGTCTCATTTGCATACTGTTCAGCTGGAAGCGAAAAGATATTTCGCCATGGGGCATCTCTGATGAGTTCTCTGATGGCTTCCCAGTCAGCCTTTTTGTAATACCTCGTTGTTTTGAGCAGTGGGTCTTTAGTTTTAGGGCGAGAATTAAGGGTGATTTCTACCATTATCACATCGTGATCAGCATTCCCCAGTGGGCTGTGGGCATTTGTTGTACAATCATCGGGAACTGTTGTCAGAAATAGATCTAGAAGTGAGGCTGGTCTGGGAAACGTGTCGGAAATGTAACCATCTTAGATAGGGAATGGGATATAGAGAAGCTATGTGTTGTGCTACCAGCTACGTCTGTGTAATTAGAGAATCCAAGTCAGTTACTGTAGTGGACATTGAAGTCATCAAATACATGTACTTGTGCGTAAATACCGAGAGCAAGTGTTATATCTATGCTGTCAGAGACTTTGTTTATTAGGATACAGTCCTGGGTCGAGGGAGAGCGGTAGAGAAAATACAAGTAGCTAATATTATGTTGCATATTTAGTCTGAAGCACATAAAGGCCTGGTCTGATTCTAGTTTTATTTTTCTAATCAGGGGGAGGGTGTTACGAATATAGACTCCAAGCCCATGCATATGTCTGTCCGAGTCCTTATGGCAGAGTGGGAGATAGCCAGGCATGTTAAAGTGGTTAGAGGGAATGGAGGGGTGAAGCTTAGTTTCACTTAATGCTAAGATATATGGGGTGTTTACAAAGAGATATGACTCAACATCATCTAAATTAGTTCTAAGCCCGCGGATATTAGTAAATGCAAGCCTCAAGGGAGGAGGCAGGTTGGTTTTCTTTGAGTTTGGTCCTAGTTTAAATGTAAACTTTGCTTGAGATGTCATTTCATTTTGTTTAATTTAAAAGTTTCAGTTAGGGTGAGTGAGTGAGGGGTGCTAGACAAGTGGTTGTGCAGAATATCAGACATGCAACACAAGTAGACCACCAGCTGTCCTCACCCACAGGATTGTGGACTCAGAAAAGCCCACCGGGGATGAGTGCAGGGTCCCTTTCCATACACGACATAGTACTACAAACATCCTGATATTATACAACTGTTGATGGAGCAGCCGCTCTAAGCGCTACCAAAGAGTTAGAGCACCAGTACTATCATTCAGAAACAGCAGCCAGGAAACTGTCAATCCGGTACCCTCAATCCATGAGGCAAAGTCAGCCCAGTCCAACTGCACCGACATATATGATACTGTAGCACCTCCACAGTGTCCAGTTTAGGGGGATGGGATATGGCAGGAGCTGGGAAAAAACGGCATCCATTGCCCTAATCAGAAAACAAGGTCGACCACTGGGCGATTCTGGCGAGTCCCTGTGATAGCACCTCTACACCTGGCTAATAGGCAAAGAAGGAGTATGAGAGCCGGGCGATAGACATAGCCTATCTCCTCCTTAAGCAGTTTAGGTTTGCCAACCAGTGATTTGTTTGAGTCACCAGCTCTAGGAAGGTTGTCGTTCAGAACTGAAGAGGCCTCCCTCCCAACACAGATTTCCAAAATTAATTTTTTATTTGTTTTCTTCTTCTTCTTCTTCTTCTTCTTCTTCTTTTCGTGTCTTGCAAAAATATTGTTACACAGCAGCCTCCCACTACGTTACGCATTCCTTTAAATTATCTTTGATCATTATAAGATCATTTAAGCTGCACTTATTAGACAGTAGAGGTCAGATAATGCAGTGCTGCATCTATTGTCCTCTTCTCTACATTTGCAAATGGTTGGGTCAGTTTTGTAGTCCCATTTGACCATAGCAAGTTTTGATCGCCCAATTATTGTTCTTGGGTGGTTGAAAATCTTCCACTAAAAGCCAACTACTTGTCAGCTCAAATGACAGCTACGCATGCATAAATCCAAGCAGATTAACTCAAATTACATTTTAATTTTCTTAACATAGATTAACGTTCTACATAATAAAATAAGGTTGCTATTTAGAACGCATGTGTGTATGTATCTGTTTGTAATGTGACTTCAGCCTGATAGTAATTTATATATCTTTTCATATTTGTAATGTTTACTATATATATTGCAATTAAATACTCTTATATTTTATTTATTATTCTTACTAACTACAATCATAAATTACAGAATTACAACTATTCAAATAATTCTTACTCCAAGTAAAGGCAGATTAATACGACTTTACTCTACAATGAGCTGCAGAATAAGTTCTATCTCAGTAGGAAGGGGGGGGTCGTTTTCTTGCTTTAATTTGGTTTCTTCCTTAGATGTTGTAGGGAGCGGACATGCTGAGAAAGCTAATAACTTTATTGACTGATAAAGTTATCTATTTTTGGTACAAGCCGACAGACAAAACTAAAAACAGAGATACGTAGCATAAAAAATCTCAAAATGAGATTTTATTAATTGTTAATCTGAAAACGAAATTGCATTAATTCAGAAAAAGTTGTAGAACGAGAAAAATGAGATAGTATTTAGAGTAACGAGTTGATAGAAATATTTAGATTGACATTGTATTAGTGATATGATTGTATATCAGGGCCGCTGATATTAGGAGCAACAGCCGCATAAAGATATGCAAATGACTAAGCCGGCTGTGAAAAGTGACGTCACAGCAGAGATAAACGGAAACACATGGCCGATGTTTGGAGACAATGAAAATTTTGTTAAAAATTTATTAATTTGTGAAACAGTGTGCATTTTGTATATCAAATTGTTGATAAACAAACAAACAGGAATACGACTTATTATGGAATATAAATGTAACCATTCGTTCAATCGGGAGAATACATCAATTAATGGTACAGTATATACGCCCTTTATCTAGCACCTTCTCTCCTCTTCTGATAAGAATCCTTAAGCTCCAAAATACCTATGCATAAAGAGTATATATATATATATATATATATATATATATATATATATATATATATATATAGTAAGTTATAGAATATATATGGCGGTTAAGCTACATTTAATATTCCGCGTTTCATCCACTCTAGGACTCTTCAGCCTGAAGAGTCCTAGAGTGGAGGAAACGCGGAATATTCAGTGTAGCTTAATCGCCATATATATTTTATGACTTACTAAGTAGCTCTACCTACGTATTGAGCACTTTTGAAGTAAATACTTAAAGTTTACGCATAAATTCATACTTTCGTATATTAATTGTATGTGAGTAAATTAAGTAGTTATATATATATATATATGTATGTATATATATATATATATATATATATATATATATATATATATATATATATATATATATGGACTCTCCTGTCGATTTCGATGTATGAGCTTCCATCACAATAACTAAGTTGCTTGGAAATCCACACAGATGATTTGTTTATAGTGGTGAAGGCTTTGTGTAGAACCAACCATTATTTGTTATTACTGCTAACTTTTGTCGCTGCAGATGACTGCCATAGGACAGAGTATAGAGTAGACTGCAGGTTTTTACATCAGAGTTACCTTCTATTAGATGCATGTCTTAACAAAGATTGGGAGTGCATCTCTCCCACTGAATTAATGTGCCCCCAGATACCAACCTGGAAATTTCTATGACTCGGTGCAATACATACAGCGCCTAACCTTCTCAAATGGTCACCTATCTGGTACTGGCCAGGCTCAATGTTGCTTAACTTTAGAGATCTGGTGAGAACCGGTGTATCAACGTGATTGTGCCATATATATATATATATATATATCTTGGATGTAATCTTCCAATTGAGTGAACGATTTAATTTATATGCATTAGTATATAGCTTATAGTTTCGTTTACTTTGCTTTTCCTTCTGTATATAAGCTCCACCCACACTGTTGAACTTTGTGTCATCCCAAAAGATTTAAAGAATTGATCTAATCTGTCTCTCTATTTCCACTCTCTATTTATATAGTGCGTGTATTTATGTGTTAAATTAGGCAAATGGTATTAAATTAAAAAAAAAAATAACATGGAGTGATTTTTTAATTTTATGAATAGTTCATTTAGTTTTTCGGACAAATATGTGTACATAAGTTCTATGTTGTTGTTGCTGCTGCTGCCCAACCCTTAATCTCCTCATATTAAGAATGGCTTTCGGAATAGACACCCCCAACTCCTCATGGTAAGAACGGCTATAAGAATGTCAAGAACAGGTGGATAGAGTATTGATCAACCTCCAGCCATAATTTTTTTTTTTTAAATAGCAGCGAGGGGAAAAAGAAAAAAATTTGATGTAGTAGGCATGTCGGGTGGAGAGGGGGGGGGAACATCTATTTAGTCGTTGAAGCTGTGCTAATGTTGACTGTGTAATTACTGGCCTCCACGCTTAAAAGTTTTATTAAGAAGCAGAAATTTTATTTAAGAATAAAAACATGTAATCCTATCCTAATGGAATGAAATGAAACTTCTTCTGTATATTTATCATTGATTATTGTTTTTATTAATTACTGCAATAATTTCACTTATCACCGTAACTCCAAAAAAATAAAACCAAAATAAAAAATAAAAATAACCCAAAAAACAAACAAAAAGAAAACACACCAAAACCAAATGGAACTTTTTCGTTTCATTTTGATAAAAAAAGAAAAAATAACAAACAGGGAAAAAAAACACAAACACAAAAAAAAACAAAAAAAACAAATGTAACTGTTTTAATCAGATAATAAAAAACTGAGGAAAAAACACGAAATGTCCCACGTCATGAAAATAAGGAAACGTGTTGTTAAGCAGAGGTACCGGGTGTTGCTTTGGTGTATATAGGTGTTGTACTTTGGATATTGACCCAAAATAAAAATAGAGGTATAAATAAGAAAATGTAGAACGTAAAAAAAAGCACATAAATAAATCTTTTTCAATATTAAAACTTTCTCTGAAAAAAGGCTGCGTTACATTGCTGTGAACCTGAAACCCATATATTTCGACTCGGCTCCTTTATCCACTGGTCCACAGTGACGAAATTGAAATAAGGTCGTGTTTTTTTTACTATTTAAACCAAATCAAGAAAGAATGCAGGACGCGCATATGTGGTTAGCAAAGAAACGATTTTTGCGACCCTTGTTGAATACACTGTGTTAAAAAAAAAACACGTTAGCGTACATTTATAGATATTGAACCATCCACCTTCCCCCCCCCCCAAAAAAAAAAAGAAACGAAAAATACATGATGAAATGTGGATTATATATATTTTGTTTTGTTAATAAATTTTGAAAGTTTTCTAGCTGGTTAAAATGTAATCGAGCTAAATATAGGATGGTAAAACCTGATATGATGTATAGAAATCTGCCACGTAATTGTTTAAATCTAACAATCTATAAAATAACACACACACCCAAAAGAAAACACACTAAAAACAAATTAAGGTTTTTCGTTTCTATTTGAAAAAAAATAAAAATAAAAGGCAAAAAAAAACAAAAAACAAATGTAACTGTTTTAATCAGAAATCAAAAGTTTTATAAATGAAAAAAAGAAAAACACATTAGTGTACATTTATAAATAATGAACTCCACCTTCCCCCTCCCTCCCAGATGAAAGAAAAGGTATATAAGGAAACGAAAAGTTCAAGAAATATGGAGTATATTTTATGTGTTGTGAATTATTTTTTATGTTTTCTAGTTGGTTAAAATATAATTGAGGTAAATATAGGACGCTAAAACCGGATATGATGTATAGAAAGCTACGACGTAATTGTTTAAAATCTAACAATATGTAAATAACGGTAATGCAAGTAATGGGAAAGTGATTAAATGATTTATAGCAATGTGTGATGACATGTGTAAGTTTAAATGGAAAAAATGATATACAATAGTGTGTGGCGATTGAACTGCCATAGTGAATTAGGGCTGCTGTGTTCGTTTTTTTATATGTTTGTGTATAATCCAGAATAATAGAATGTCATGGTTGCAGCCAATGGCAATAGGTGGACTGTTATGGGGGAGAAATCAGTATTTTCGAATAGCAAAGTGTATTGGTAATTGTAGGCGTATCAGTGTGCAATCCAGTTAATAACGGTGTCAGGTCAGTATAGTTATAATGGTTGTAGAAGTACCAAGCCCTGTTTTGAGAGTGGGAGGAATTTTCAGTTCGAGAGGGAAATATGAACTACTTTGTCTTTAGGTCTTGGCAATCGTGATGATGTCACTCGTAGGAAAAAAGATAAGATTTTACTATAGCTAATAAATGTGTCTGTAACGGCGTTTATAAGTTATATAAGATGGTCGTTAAAAGTTTAGACGAAATAAATTCGTATGTGGCATCTGTTATTGCAAACCTGATTTGGTCCAGTGGGGAATTTCTGCAATCAAATTATTATATAGAAGACAAGATAAAATAAAATAAATATAGGTATAGATGAATTTATCTGTCAGTTCAGTTCAGTAATTAAAAAAACATCAATGGAAAGTGCGATTATAAACGCTCTTTATATCTAGGCATTTCAAAACCTAACGCTTCTCATCAGAGGAATAAAGAGAGAGAGAGAGAAAGAGAAATATAGCTAAATAGATAGAGACATAGGGGAGAGAGAGAGAAGTTAGTAAATAGGCAAAAAAAATGGAGCTATGTGATAATACGCACTGGACGAGTCCCTATCATAGTTAATGTGGGTAAATGCAGGTTTGTCCTGCTGGTTCTAATCATATCCAACTTACTATCTGTTTCTGATCGTTTGGTGGAAGGTAGTCTGCCAAGTATAACCTCTTTTTTTTCAGAAAAGTGCTCGGTTTATTGACCATCTCATGGAGAATGATGATCATAGCAATTTTTTTCTGTTGAGAGTGAGCACTCTTTTGGAGGGTGCGGTTCGCTTCCCCATCATAAACTGAGTTTAAATCTACCTTTTCTGTGTTGTGAAGTCGTTAAAAACACTTTAGAACAGAAAGACTAAACAGACTGGTTACTTGTTCAAATATCATTCCGATTGCAATAGTTATTCTTTGTATTCGTTTGCATCCTAGATGGATTGTTTTTAGTGAAGATAAGAGCGTAAAACACTTGACCGTTATTTGTTTTGTATTCATGACTTTATTTTTGGTATATTTTCGTTATTATCTCATAAAGGGAGATAACTCTTTCGGTCTTTATACTTTAGAAAATATTTTGCGCATGCGCGTCTCTCTTTAATAGTCAGAAAATTATTGAATTCCGTGTGTGTCTGTGTTTGCTTGCCGCCTACTCGACATCAAATAAATAGTTTCTTTATCACGACTGAGCCACGTTGCCTTCAATTCATTATTGTAAAAGGACCACGTTCGATCAATCAGACTTAAGACAGAACCATATTCATAATCGAAAGTCATGAATAAAGTGTTTGCTCAACTTCTGTTAATATGTCGCGTCCAATATCGCTCGTCGATCCTGAGACAAAAGTAGTTTAACCTGAATTGTACTATTAAATAAATACGACAATGAATCGGATCCGTCCACAGAACTGATCATACAGACCTTTGTTTGATTTGCAAATTCAGTCTATAACGAATGGGCGATAGAAACAAGGGCTTATCTACAATTATGTTCCATCATATTTTCCTCTTTGTCCATCGATCAACCATAAATGAGAAAAGTTGATTGATAGAAGCAAGAGCAACGTCTCTTTTTTTTATTAATTATTTTTATTATTTGTATTATTTTATTATTTGTATTATTTTTATTATTTGTATTATTTTTATTATTTTGATTATTTTTATTACTTTTATTATTTGTATTATTTTTATTATTTGTTTTATTTTTATTATTTTTATTATTTGTATTATTTTTATTATTTTTAATTTTTGTTTTATTTTTATTATTTTTTTTATTTTTATTATTTTTATTATTTTTATTATTTGTATTATTTTTATTATTTTTAATTTTTGTTTTATTTTTATTATTTTTATTATTTGTATTATTTTTATTATTTTTATTATTTTTATTATTATTATTATTTTTATTATTTTTATTATTTTTATTATTTTATTATTTGTATTATTTTTATTATTTTTATTATTTGTATTATTTTTATTATTTTTATTATTTGTATTATTTTTATTATTTTTATTATTTGTATTATTTTTATTATTTTTATTATTTTTATATTTTATTATTTTTATTATTTTTATTATTTGTATTATTTTTATTATTTTTATTATTTGTATTATTTTTATTATTTTTATTATTTGTATTTTTTTATTATTTTTATTATTTTTATTATTTGTATTTTTTATTATTTGTATTATTTTTATTATTTTTATTATTTGTATTATTTTTATTATTTTATTATTTGTATTATTTTTATTATTTTTATTATTATTTTTATTATTTTTATTATTTCTATTATTTTTATTATTTTATTATTTGTATTATTTTTATTATTTTATTATTTGTATTATTTTTATTATTTTTATTATTTGTATTATTTTTATTATTTTTATTATTTTTATATTTTATTATTTTTATTATTTTTATTATGTGTATTATTTTTATTATTTTTATTATTTGTATTATTTGTATTATTTTTATTATTTGTATTTTTTATTATTTGTATTATTTTTATTATTTTTATTATTTGTATTATTTTTACTATTTTTATGATTTGTATTATTTTTATTATTATTATTTTTATTATTTTAATATTTTTATTATTTGTATTACTATTATTATTTTTATTATTTGTATTATTTTTATTATTTTTATTATTTTTATATTTTATTATTTTTATTATTTTTAGTATTTTTAGTATTTGTATTATTTTTATTTTTTTATTATTTTTATTATTTGTATTTTTTATTATTTGTATTATTTTATTATTTTTATTATTTGTATTATTATTATTATTATTTTTATCATTTTTATTATTTGTATTATTTTTATTATTTGTATTATTTTTATTATTTGTATTATTTTTATTATGCTTATTTTTTTATTATTTTTATTATTTTTATATTTTATTATTTTTATTATTTTTTTTATTTTTATTATTTGTATTTTTTATTATTTGTATTATTTTTATTATTTGTATTTTTTATTATTTTCATTATTTTTATCATTTTAATATTTTATTATTTGTATTATTTTTATTATTTGTATTATTTTTATTATTTGTATTATTTTTATTATTTTTATTTTTTAATGTTTTTATTTTTTATTATTTTTATTATTTGTTTTATTTTTATTATTTTTATTATGTTTATTATTTTTATTGTTTGTATTATTTTTATTATTTGCATTATTTTTATTATTTTTATTATTTTTATATTTTATGATTTTTATTATTTGTATATTTTTATAATTTTTATTATTTTTATTATTTGTATTATTTTTTATTATTTTTATTATTTTATTATTTTTATTATTTTTATCATTTGTATTATTTTTATTATTTTTATATTTTATTATTTTTATATTTTATCATTTGTATTATTTTTATTATTTTTATTATTTGTATTATTTATATTATTTTTATTATTTGTATTATTCTTATTATTTTTATTATTTTTATATTTTATTATTTTTATTATTTTTATCATTTGTGTTATTTTTATTATTTTTATTATTTTTATTATTTTTATATTTTATTATTTTTATTATTTTTATTATTTGTATTTTTTATTATTTTTATTATTTTTATTATTTGTATTTTTTATTATTTTTATTATTTTTATTATTTGTATTTTTTTATTATTTTTATTATTTTTATTATTTTTATTATTTTTATTATTTAGACTATTGTTCTCATCTTGAGTATTATTTTCATAACGTTTTTTCATGTATCTCTGTTTGAATTCTAAAATCCTTCTCTCAAACTTGCGAACTTTAAACAGAATCCTTTATTTAATCCACAGAGTAATATACTCTCATTATGTCAGACATAACTGAGTACAATCGTACGTAATCCACAATTATATTCTGAGTATCATTATCTGAGGATTGAAAACACATACATACTCCCAACTAACCTGACAATCAGAAAAATCCCACTCATTTACTGTTGAGGCCCCTAGATGCCAGAAAGCCTTTACTTTAATAGTATCTTCGGTCAGACTGCTAGGCTTTGGAATTCCCTCCCTGTTTCTTGCTTCTCTGGCTGTACTATCCTGCATAAGTTCAATGATAATGTGAACAGCCATTTTGCTGCTCACCTCCTCACGGTCCTGAGACAGAAGTATTTTAACCTGAATAGACACGGTGTAAAATAGAACCCCCTTATATTCAAAGTGAGAATATGCCTTGTTTGGGATGACAAAGAATAAAACAAATAGAATATCATCTTAAAAGGATAGACACTACATCAGCCGAAACATTTTTAATAACACAACAACACAACAAAGATGAGGATAACAGTCAATTTTTAATTTAAAGAATGTTAATTACAACACCATGTTGAAAATATTGTCTTAGTTTCATTTTATTTTGCAATCAATATTAAATCTTATAATCTCCATTTTATCTCTGATTTTAAAAATAAGACCTTAAACAGCAGTGCAAGCAAATGCATTTAAAAATAAACCTTGTTAATGTTAAAATACACAAGATTTAAGAGATTAGCTTAAATCCTTTCAAATCGTTTTGCATAAAATAATATTGATTATTTGTTTATTGATGTTCGATTTAATAAATCGATAAAAGTATTTCAAATATAAAAAAAAAGATATTCAACAGAAGAATTGTTTTCTACATAGTCTTTATTCTACTTCATCAATGAATCATTTTTTCTTAAACTATGAGTTAGTCACCTGTGCGTACTAAACGTGGTTAGTTCCATAGGGTGTTTATATACTCCGATACAAAAATGTTTATGCCGTTATTATTTTGTAAAATATAATTATGCTGCTGGTTCAGGATATATCTACAGTCCCTTATGAACAGTTAGAATTATGTGCAGCTTAATATAAAATATAATGCAATAAAATACTAAGGAAAAATTAATGAATTACCTACAGGATACATCAATTTGTGTTAATTTTAAAATATATGATGAACACAGCATGTTTCGAGAAATTAGCATAGCAAGAAATGTTATTGTGTGCTTCTAAATGAATCTGTGCTCTTAAATGTAAACACAAAATGTTCCCATAAATTGAAATAGCAAGACAAATGGATATGAGTTCATTACATAACCATTACCTTTCAAGGAAAACTGAGATACAACTGCGCCATACCATGTCTGCTATACCCTTACTGAGTCAGGAGAGTATTGAGGGGGGGGGGGAGAAATAAATTGACAACTAGGAATTCTGGGCACTTAAGCAAAATTGAGGTGACAAAGCACCCCATGGGACTAACACAGGGTTAACTATGAATTGCTGGTTGATTTCTATTTGTTATTTCCTGATGTTTTTGTTACTGTCTTTTAGTCGTTTTAGTCTCCTCATGTCAGGTTTCATTCTTATTCAGGCTGCAAATCAATATCACCATCCCGGATATAAAAAAAAATATAAGCTAAATAACCAACTTTTAATTAAAAAAAAAATGTATTTTTTATTTGTAAATAAAAATATTTTGTAAATAAAATTTTGAAATTCATGTGGGGATATTTAAAATAGCTTAGGCCCAGAGAGTGGAGAAGGTATTATAGTGAGTAAGAACTAGTTTAGGGAATAGACAAAGTTGAATAACCCTTGGCATCCATTCCCCCTCTATTCCCTTATAGTTTCATACCACATTGTTTGAAGGACCCCTCCCTCATTCGTTATATAAAATTTTAATAAAGTATTATATAAAGAATGGAGGGTTCTTAGCAATATGTTTTAAAAATCTTGTTACCTAACCTTCGGACTGGGATAAGAGTGTAATATATGTTTTGATGCTACACTTTGTCCTTAGTCAATGAAGGGGAAACCTTTCCAGACTAAGGCAATTTTTTTAATTTTTATTTCCTAATCCGCATTGTCCCTTTATGAGGAGCTGGATATTCCCCAACTATAAAAAAGACTTTATGTAAAACTTTGCTCTTGTGAGTAATCAAATGAATGGGAGCTAAATGGCAAAGTATAGTTGAAAGCGACCTCTAGGTCTACTTTTCATTACCTGCTGCATCAAGGTGTAAGTGAGAGCGCCACTCCATTCTCACGCTCTTGATCCCCCCCCCCCATTATAATGCTGTTTAGCCAGGATACATCAAATACGATTTTTTAAAGTTTTTTTAAGGTATGACTCGACCGAGGATTGAACCCTGATCTCCAGGCATATTAGCAAATATTTTTACCACTATGCCAAACGAACCAGCTAGACAATATAATATGAGAAAAAAAAAAAGAAACTGTCTGTCCACATAGAGGCTTCATACATCATTTGTCTATTAGTATCTGCAACATAGAACATATATTATGCATGGATATGCTATAGTCTGCTCAAATGTTTTTGATTCTGACAACACATCAATATCACCTTACCGTATATGAACACACTGAGGACTGCATCATTTTTTAGCCGTCAAATAAATCGTTGGAGAAATTTGAATTAAAGAACTAATGACTAGCATCCTCTCATGAAAAAATGGATTGATGTAAAATCGCCAAGATGACACGATTTTCTCTAATTAAATAGGATTTTCTCACAGTCAAGTTTACATACTTCAAGCCTCATCTAGAAACAAAGCTGCCTACATTAAACATCTACGACAAGTTTCGTCCAATTATTTTGCAAACGCAACTAAGAAGTGCTGAAAAACCCTTGACCATATTCTCTAATGCACATTCGGCCATCTTGTCTGATCAGATACACCAGCAACCTTACTGTCAATTAAACACATTGTATGTTATCTCTATTTATACAAAACTAGGTACGTCCCTATGTTTATATATTTGTATGTATAGAATTCATCAATAAACTAATTAACCGATCATTTTTAGTTGTGGAACGCATAAGTGATCATAATTTGGTTTATATTTAATTTGATTTAGTTTTATACAAAGTATTTAAAGAGTTTTATGAAACATATGGACACACACTTATAGGTGCCAGAAAGCTTATGAAGAAGAACTTGAAATCTTACCTAATATTCCCGGTGAACAAAGTGCAAAAGAGATCCAGACAATTGCACTTAAGGGAACAACGAGGATACTAAAAAGAGCTCACAGTTGGTTTCAATAAAAAGCAGGGCAATGTTGGCAGCTGGTTTGGTTGCCCCATGTCCAAGGAAGAAAATTATAAAACGCATTCAGAATTTGAATACCTAGTGGAGAGAACTTGAATACTTACTGGACACTATCCTCGAGTGTCTATGCTCTCTCTGTACAGGGGTTTGTCAGGACAAACTGGTATAAGGATATTTTTCCCTAGAAGTAAACTCTGACCAAATATTCAAAATTACATAGTATTCACGGCCCAAATAAGATCTCGGTATGGCTATGCAACATTGGCTTTTAGAAGAAACGGTGCTCCTTTTCCAAGTGATGATACGTCACGAAGCTGGATACTCCACTAGACAAGGTGAATTCCTGTCTTGGAATCTGGTAAAACCTTGCAAGAAATGTATACTATAATATATTTAAATGATCATATAAGGAGAGAAAAATTATGTTCTCAACTTCTTTACGAAATCAGTGTTTGAGTAGAACTTAAATAAAATATTCGAACATCTATGTATTATATAGAAATCAAGTGAACCCTTGATTTTTGAGGCATTTGACTTCAATCAAAGGTAACAAAAAAGTGAAAGATTCAAATACCTAAGATTTGTATTAAATTTAATCCATAGTAATTAATTACACTCAATTTTTTCTTAACACCCTTTAAACTTAAAATTTAGATATTTTCAAGAATCAAAATCATGTAATAGATGGTGATGGAAATTAGAATAAGGATTCTAGAAATACGGTATAGCATCGTTATATCTTGATTTTCATATTTGTAAGAGGAAATAAAAGTGTTGCAAATTTGTTCTGTTTGGGGAACTAATTTCATCTTGGCATCAATATTCTATTGAGTGACGTCATATCACAATGATCATAAAAAAAAAAACTGACTGTCAAATTTTTCAGGAAAATTTGGTGCATTCTTAAGTGTGAAAAAATTATCCAAACGGGACAAAATGGCAATTTTGATGCAAAAACTCAACTGTTTATCAATTTATTTACAAACCGTCATACTTATCTTTATAGTTGCTGCAGTTTCACCACGGTTCAACGAACTCATCCTCTGGCCTTCTTCTGGCCCATGGTGGAGTGGATAGAGGCGTGGGATCTATGGTTCCCAGTGAACATTATCTGAGGTTAGTGGTTTCAATCCTACCGAGAGCAGGCCAGTGGTTTAATTGGCCAAAAACGTGATCGGACAACAACAACTATGGAAGGCAGTAATTACTGAGGATACAGTTACGAAACTCAGCATTCCTATCCTGTCGCAGTTAATCACCTGAAGAAGGCCAAAGGATGAGTTGGCTGAAACGTGGTGAAAAAACAACAACTATAAAGATGAGTATATCAGTCTGCAACTAAATAAAAAAAATACACAAATTAATCATCTCAAATGATTCCAAGAAAAAAAGTAAATTCAAAAATAATATATAACTAAAAATGTACTTTAGTTGTTGCTCCATATCTACCAAAGATTAAGGTTTGTTATTATTTGCAGGAAATTAATATTGGCTACTCAAAGAATTTGGTCTTCTCTTTAGAAAGAAAGAAAAAAGAGAATTTGGAAAAATCTTGCACGTTTTCACAAATTTCTAAAAGTACACTAATTCACCAAATGTGATTCATGTTTTTTTTTTTTATCTTAGTCAAGTTATAATATTTGCAGGGGAGATAACTCATGCTTTATTAGTTTTGTTTTCATTTTAGTTGTTTTAAAGTCGTTGTTAATAGTATGTCATATTATTTTTTTCATGGACAATAAGCAGGGCCAGCAATAGGTGAGCACCTTGAGAGCAAACATCTTTGCAGGAAACTAATATTGGCTACTCAAAGAATTTGGTTTTCCCTTTAGAAAGAAAGAAAAAAAGAGAACTTGGCAAAATCTTTACAATGCATATGCATCACACGGCATTACACAGGGTGTACAAAAAGTCCCTGAATTGTTTGGAACTTAAATAGATTTTTTATTTTAGAGTGATTTATGGACACTGTATAACATTCAAACTTCACGTTAATATTTGCAACAACTGAGTCTAAAATCAAATCTTTCTTATATTATGTGGTTTTTTAAACAAATCAACAAATCCTCATGTGAAGATTCATCAGACTGCAAGGCCATACTCTGCCAATGATAACATATGATCCATTGCATCTAGGAACTGTATTTTTACACTTGGCTTTACCACCAATAAATATGAAATATTCCAACTCTATATATTTTTCAAATTTATCAATATCTGTATATATGTGTGTTCTCTATAAATAGAAAGCTTTGAGAATCAACATAAAAACTAAAAGTGAAAAATGCAAAAGAGGCAATGAAAGTGCCCCCTTAACTGAGGTATGGGAGCAGAACCTCCCTCAAAAAAAATTTTTTTATTCCATCGGAATTTATCAGAAGGGGTTGCAAATTGCACTGTTATGATGACTGAACTTCTGCTTCATGACCTGAAAGTTTCATCTCTCTGTTTCAGATATTGACAGTGTGAGATTTTAAGAAAGCAACCTCTGTCATGGAATTCCTGGCAAGAGTGCATTGAGAATGGTAGTGCCTATGTAGAAAAATGAAGTCTGGGACACAAAAGGTCGCCTGTTTAAATGGCAATAATCCCGTCTTCAGAACTTTTCAACTTTTTGAGTTAAAAAAATAGGAGACTTTTCTTTTGGAACAACTCTCATATATTCTATTCTGATGAAATTTTAACCATGTGTATAAAATTCTCTAAAGAAGATAATAGATGTGATACCGAATTTGTCCATGCCTCTCAATGTGTTGAATGTCTTTGTGTCCTTTCTAAAAGGTTATGGGGTCGGATAGAACTTCCTTCAAACTTCAAATACATATATTTGATTTCAATGAATCAGGTTGGCAAGATAGTTTTAAAGTTTTCAACTCAGATGAACATATCTCGGTTCAAACAAAACATTTTATCGATCAAAATAAGCACCATCAGAATGAACAATGAAAAACAAGTGTATTTATGCCAGTAACATAAGAAAAATCTTGTGTTTGATGGCGATAAAGTCGCTGAAGGCGTTTTTGATATTGCTTAGGGTTTTGAAGCATTTCTCATGCAGAAAGCTGTTAAAACGCTTCAAAAAATGTTGTCGATAGGTGAGAGGTCTGAAGAGTATGGCTGATGAGGCAGAGTTGAGTAGCCTAATTCGTTCAACTTCAACAGGGTCGGTTTAGCAAGGTGTGGTCGGGCATTGTTGTGGAGGAGTATTAGACCTTTTCTGTTGACTAATGCTGGGTGTTGTTGTCGAAGTTTCTGATGCATTTCATCCATTTGTTGACAGTACTTCTCTTCCATAATGTTTTCACCTGCATTCAAAAAACTGCAATGGATGAGATCGGTCGCAGACCGCCTAACAGTCAGCATGACCTTCTTTTGGTGCAACTCTAGCTTCGGGAAGTGTTGTGGAGCTTCTTCGGCGTCTAACCACTGAGCTGAGTGTTGCCAGTTACTGTAGAGTACCCACTTTTCATCACAAGTCACAACTCGGTCGAGAAATGTGTCATTCTTATTGCATAAAAAAGAGAAGATTTCACTTCAAAACAGCGATTTTTTGGTTATCGTTCAATTCATGAGGCACCCATTTATCAAGTTTTTTTTTTGTCTTTCCAATCTCTCACATGGTTGGAAATCGTCGTATATGTTAAATCTAATTCAGAAGCAAGTTCTCAAACAGACGAGAGCCATCCATCACAATTGATGCCAGATAGGGATCAGAGCGTTGATGATGTAAGGATAAGAGTTTGGTTTTGGATGCATTAAAGGTAACCAGCCACATCTTCCCCCACTGAACCATGCGCTCGAGATCAGAGGAGAGAGAATCAGAAAGAACTTTGTCATTTACAGCTTTTGACTAAGACTCTTAATTGATCGTTGTCAACATCCGATGGGCGACCACTACGCTCATCATCTTCAAGACTCGTTGCCACCACAAATTTCTTTAACCACCATTGTGCTGTGTGATCAGTAGTGATTCCTGGGCCAAATGCTTCGTTGAGATTGCGAGCTGTTGCAGCCGCTTTTCGGCCTAGCTTGAACTGAAATAAAAAAAATTGTGTGAATTTGCTTTTTTTCCATTTTGTATTCAACGTTCTGAAAAGAAGACATAATTGTTTTAAAACGATTGTAATTTAAACGATTAGATAGAGCGAAAAAACGCTCTTAAAAATTGCATATAAACGAAAACTTATTTGAAAATCCATCATTTGAAATCAAAATTAAAAATTCCAAAAGAACTTTCTTCTCAACCTAATATATGTTTAGAGTTTTCAGAGTTTTTCAAATTTTCACTTTCTTTTAGGGCAAAAAACAGTAATTAGTGACAATAACAACAATAATATGATATTATATGCATAATGTTTCTCGTTAAATTCTGGGCAACATTGGGTCTTCCTGCTAGTAAATTAAGAGATTATAAATTTTACTTATAATTTTGATCGTATTATTTGGATTCATTGGACTACTGTTCTCATCTTGAGTGTGATTTTCACAACGTTTCAGTCGATGTAACCTCCGAACTTTTTCAGGTGTATCTTGTCAAACTCAGAAATGTTTCTGTTAAATCCGAGTTCAACAAAAACATTATCGAGTCCGACAAGATACGCCGGAAGAAGATCGAAGGTTACATCAATCCAAATAATACGAATAACCAAGTCTCATCTCAAAAATTCAGAAACCTCATATAATTTTGATGTTTTTCTTTTTCTTTTTAAGTATCATCCATACAAATCAGTAAGTTACAGTAGTTTGACTCGTTTAATTCTGTTTTGTTCGAATCGTTTTCCCTGATAAATCAGATACTCACCTATAGGACTATGTGTAAGTTCTAATAATAAAAATGCGTTTCTTTCCAAGATCTGTCCATCTATAGAATACATTACCAGGGAACTGATTCCCCACAGAACGCATAGCCAACTCTAAATACTCGTCATGAAGCGTCTTCATAATTTTGTTCATTTCATTAATTTTTAGTTTCAATTCGTTATAACATTCTTCATCATTCAACTGACAAATCGGTCATTTCATTAATCCTTTTATGGTCGAGTGGCTTTTAACCTTGGTAATTAGAATCTCATAAGTAGGTCTATGAGAACAGCATATTCTTTTCATTGTTTTGACTCTTCAATGTGTATCTGTTGATATCTTATATGCTTTTATATAGAGTGATGTGGTTCTCGGTTGATTAACTGTGTCTAACTGTGTCGGATATATACTCGAGAGTCAAAACAATAATAATAATCTTCAGTTGTTATAGCCCTACTCATAAGTAAAAGGAAGACAGAGCAATGGAATCGACAGAACTTGAATTCACAATGTTGGAATCGTCTCTTTGTGCTAATATCCATAACAACCATCTTCTTTCTTTCTATAATACATCTATAACCAATCCTTTCTTTTTCAACTTCTCTAATCAACAGTTTTTCATAAAAAAAAACTTTTACTGTATAATCATGGATAAGAACCGCAAGAATATAACTCAGTATAAGACTGCACATTTCCAACTGACAACGTAATTAAAAATTCTGTTAAAATATCAAACTTGACAAAACGTTTTAAGATCAATATACAAGACTTTATTGACTAAAATATGGGCTCAGTAGCATATCTCTACAATGAACGGAACCGAATTTATCGCCAAAAATTGTGGATTACCTTTTCTGTGGCCTTGACCTTAATCTAGGCATCCCAAAATTCAATCGGTTCTAAGTCAAAAATCGATATTCTGAGCATGTTTGATGACGATTGGTCAAGTGATTTGGAACGCTAATCTATACACAAGAAAGCATATTTCCAAATTCAACTGAATAATCTCATTGAAGCAATACATTTTAAGAGCCATTTCAGTCAAAAAAATACACAGTTAACAATTTTCGTATTTTGCTCATTCAGATTCCAACATTTTAAAAGGCATTGTGTGTCAGAATAAGTCATCGTCGAAGACTTTAAAAGTGTGAAAACATATATATGAATACGAAACAAGACGGTCTTAACACTTTAGATCTATATATGATTATTGTTTTTCTTCTTTCTTAGAAAACGCGTCAAAACTTCAGATTTATTACTGTTCCGTTTTATACAATATAAAATCATGAGTTTATATTTCAAGTGGTGAATTGTCGTTGTTTTATAATCTCACCAATATAACGAGACGCATAAAAGAAGAATGACTCTTTATGAGCATAAATTCCCGTCCCAGGTTCATAATACAAGGTGACACATATTTAATACCACTCATTCGTGAAAACGTTAATGAAAATTACAATTATTTTTGCAATATGTCTATATTTGGTTCAAACAAACTCCAATCTATGCATAACTGGTGTGGTAAAAGTAATGCAAAACGTGACTTACACAAGCAACAGTGCTTCTGTCAATCCTGTTGAGTGATGGGCTCAAAGAAAAAAAGAGAAAAGAAAATTTTTCGTCTCCGGTCAGCTTAATTTGCATATGAGGACAGTGACGGCTGTGAAAAAGACGAATGGGAAAACACAGAGGAGTCTTTCTTTTTTGGACAGCTGGGAGAGATAGAGAGAGAACAGATGGTGACGAGTCAAGAGTTGTCAAGAAGGAGTTTAGGCGAATATTTATTATAATCATTTACTCACTAGGAGTAGTTATTCAGGCCATCATCAAAGATTTCTCTTTGAAAACAACTTGTGATGTTCTCTCGAGTTTAAGTGACAACAAGTATTATCCACCTGTTTCGATAACCTTTGCAGATGAATTTGCGTTATCACAACAGCCGCTTACCATTGATTCCTCATTGCCAGCAACCATTGGGTTTTCACTGGAATTTGAATGGCAATAAGCCTCCCCAAGGTCCTGGTCCTCTTTACACTCATCCAGCGGAGGTCTGGTTAGTGCTCTCTCTCTCTCTCTCTCTCTCTCTCTCTCTCTCTCTCTCTTTCTTCGGTCTTTCTATCCTCCTTAACCCTCATTTATTTGATGTGGTGCCTTATATTTAATAATAATATATTTAAATATATTTAAATAATAATATATTTAATGGCGCCATTATAGCGATACACAGAGACAAAAGGGGACAGAAGTCAGGGGTGCAGTGGAGTTAATTCACAATTATATAGTTTCAGTTTTCACGATTCCATGTTCTTTTGTGTTTTACATTTGTAGCAGTTTTTGTATGTCCAGTTTGTGCCTGTAGTTCATGTATGTTAGTCTCTACATTTAAGGGGTTTCCTTAATATTTCAATCGTTTTCATTATTGTTATTCGTTGTATTTTCTCAGCCATCCCTCTGATTCCAATCTCTCCCATTCTCTTTTCAACGTTATTTTGTATTGTTCCTAGCGCTCCTAAAATTAGTGGCGTTATTTTGACTTTTTTCATCTTCCAAATCCCTTTGATCTCTCTAGCCAGTTCTGTGTATTTTCTCCACTTCTCTGTCTCTTTGATCTTTACTCTGTGGTCTGCTGGAACGGCAAAATTTAATCTGCCAGGACTTTTCCTTCTTGTTAACTATTATGACATCCGGTCTTCTTGCTTGGATGAGTTTATCCGTCTATATATCCATGTCTAACAGAAGTTTGTGACTTTCATTTTCAAGTACCACTGCCATTTTGTGCTTGTACCCTTGTTTCGGAGTGTTTAAGATGAAATGGTCAGCATAATTCCCAATGTACTGCTTTTCCCACTTGATCGTGTCTATTTTTATATTCTTTTTGAGCTAGTTTGCTGCATTTGCTTATTATATGATTTATTGTTTCGTCTCTTTGTCTGCAAAGTCTTCAATTGCTGTTTCCTTGTGTGTTGTCAATCTTTGCTTTGATGTGGTTGATTCTAATTGCATTATCTTGTGCAGCTGTTATTATAGATTCAGCTTCTCTATTTAAAGTTCCTTTTTGTAACCATGTCCAGGTGTTTTTGTTCATCTCATCTTTTGTCACTCTTATGAATCGTCTGTGTAGCTGTAGGTGTGTCAGAAACTTTGTGAAAAATATTGAATAATTCGACCCCCTGTCTTTCCAAGCTTATAACTACTCGAAAAATGTAATTCAAACCCTAATTCTTTCTTTCAATTAAAGGAGCAAGGACCAAGGTTTCATTTAAAAAAAAAAACGTGATTTTAAAAAAAAAGTTTTAAACTTCAGAATTTACAGGTAAATTTCTAAAAAACACTACTTTGTTTTTGTTTTAAATTTGATTATATCACTTATTGATCTTTTATCTTCAATTTGTGATATATAAAACTTTGGTGAGTAAATTAATTATTTACTTTTTAATAGACATTTCAAAATAAGGGCGTGAATTAATTCGACACCCTGTCTTTCCAAGCTTATAACTACTCGAAAAATTTAATTCAAACCCTATTTTTTTTTTCAATTAAAGGAGCAAGAACCAAGGTTTCATTAAAAAAAACAAAAAAAAAACAACGTGGTTTAAAAGAAAAAAAAGGTTTTAAACTTCGGACGTTACAGGTAAATTTCTAAAAACACTACTTTTTTTGTTTTAAATTTGAATATATTATTTATTGATCTTTTATCTTCAATTTGTGATATATAAAACTTTGGTAAGTAAATTAATTATTTACTTTTTAATAGACATTTTAAAATGGGGAGGGTCGTGAATTAAAAAAACCGTTTGTCTAAAATATTATATTCGGTTTATTGGAAAGAGCATAAAATTTCACATTGACCCTGAAAATATTGCAAAAATAGAATCAATAGAAAAATTTTGATAGATTTTTAAAGTTTAAAAATTGAAAAATACTGAACTCGTAAAATCAATTAATTCCATAACTGATTTTTAAAAAATAAAAAAAATAATATTTCTATTACTTTTTATACAACTTTAATAGTTTATTTTGGAAGTATAATCAATAAAGAAAATAAACAGACCACTTTTAAAAGACAAATTACGAGTTTTTTTTTATATTTTATTCGCAGTTTCGTATTAGGGGTGTCAAAAATTCCTACAAAAATTCTGATACACCTAGTGTAGCTGTGTCCCTTCCCATTTTTCTTTCCTCGTCTATTTCTCGTCTATTCTTTTTTCTGACTTGTTTGTTTCTGCAGTGTCTCTTGCTATTATATTTATTCTTTCAATGTTCTGCATTATGTATTTTTCTAATTCTTTTTTGCTGTTATTTGACACAGTCTTTTATACAAATCAACCCTCTTCCTCCATCTTTCTTTTTCACATAGATTTAGTCAGTATCATCCTTCGGGTGCAGTACATTGTGCATAGTCATAAGCTTCCTTGTCTTCTGGTCGAGATGCCTCAGTTCTTCTTTAGTTTAACCTATAAACGGTTCAGAGTATCTTACTAATGACACCGCCCATGTAATTAGGTCTCTCCTATATACTTTAGTTTTGAGAAGTTTTCTTGTTCTCCTAAGGTATTCCTTTCCAATTTTCTCTTTTATTTCTGTTGCTTTGATGGTATCTGCTTCCAGAATTCCCAAGTATGTGTAGCTATCATGTTCACCTAGTGGTTTCATCTCTATTTGATTGGGTAGTACCATACTTTCTGCTGCTTCCAGTTTTCCTCCCCTCATGGTCAGCAGTGCACACTTTTCCATCCCAAATTTCATTTGGATATCCTGGCTGAAGATTCTGGTTGTTTTTATTAGCATCTCTAGTTCCTTTTTGGTTTTTGCAAACAGTTTTAGGTCATCCATATACATTAGATGGTTCATTCTTTTATCTGTATTAGTGACCTTGCATCGTGCTTGGCATTTTCTTAGTTCATTGTTCAAGGACATCATGGCTATGATGAACAGAAGAGGTGATAGGGAATCACCTTGGAAGATTATTATTATTATTATTATTATTATTATTTAAATCTTAGTTTCATTTAACTGGTTCACCAAGTTTATATAATTGTCTGACAAGTAGGATATTTTTGTTCTTTGATTGAGGAACTAATTACATCATCTCTCACATTCTGAAAACTGTAATATTAATTTGCTCTGTTAGCTTGTTGGATGACATCGTCTTAATAAGTGTAAGAAATATCCTACTTTTGAAATATCCGGATACGTTCTTACTGATTAGATGACCACACTCCTTGTTTGAGACGAAGTAGGTAAATTCTATAGTTGGATTTCGTCGCGGATTGCTTGATCTGTGTTAGCTAATAGACAATCGAGGCAGTGTGAGGCACGATTGCTAACATGGCAAGATGGTCGTCTCGCATGCAAGAGATTTGGGTTTCGAATCCCGAGTCTGGATGTGTTCAACTGATAAACCCAAATGAGGGCGAAACTCAAGTCTTGGATTTCCGGTTTGTTGGCTTTCATGGGTCTTGTGAGCTACAACGTTTTTGACTATGGAAATAACTATATTATCTCTCCCATTCTGAAATTCTCTTCCTTTACCCTTTTCCTGGTGTATGATCATCACTTTCACTACACTGATGAAGACTGAAGGATCGGTCGAAAATTATGTACTTGTAAAAAAAATTTTTAATTTTTTTTAATAATATTATTTGGTATTCTTGCACGTCAGCAATAGAAAATGAATAAAGAAAAGTTATAAGCTTTTATACTTTTCATATTCTTTTTTATACATTTTAATATACATGTATATATATATATATATAATATAAAGCTGAACATCTGTGTGTGTGTGTGTGTGTGTGTGTGTGTGTGTGTGTGTGTGTGTGTGTGTGTGTGTGTGTGTGTGTTGTGTGTGTGTGTGTGTGTGTGGTCACGAATAGGCTCCTATATGGTTGACTATTTTAAAAAAACTGAATACATATAATGATAGATGTGTCGAGGATCAGGAATGGGTATATTTGATCTGGCAGAACGGTGGTTCATAAAAATTGTGGGATCTGCGTTCGCGCCTGGCCCTCAAAGTATGGAAATAAACAATGAAAAATAAAACGTTTACAAGGGTTTTTGATATAGATTTAATAAAATTACAAAATCTATTCTGCGACATGTTAGCATATAAATGCTATGAGAATAAAAATGTATAAAAGTAGCTCTGGTACCAAAAAGGCAAATAGATAAGAGGAAAGAAACCTAGCCATACATATCTAAAAACCTTAAATAATGCAGTTTAAATTCCCGGAAAAAAAACAAAATTTAACCTATCGCAGACTATATATATATGTGTGTGTGTGTGTGTGTGTGTGTGTGTGTGTGTGTGTGTGTGTGTGTGTGTGTGTGTGTGTGTGTTGTGCTCTGAAACAACAGTGAAAATAAGAACAATCAAGTCGAGGTTCGGTTAAGGAACAAGTGTATTAACAATAATGTACAAAGATAGGAAAGTGTGTATATCTGCTGGACACTCGGCTAGCAGTTGAAGTGCAGTCGCATCTCTCTCACCGGTGTTGGAATTACTAGCGCTATTTATATTGGTGTAAATTTCTCTGTTCAAAGAAGACCCTTTGAAAATATCCCGTCTGGGATTAATAACGTTTTTGTTTTAGGTTCACCCTAATCAATTCTGTTGATTTCCGTTTTCTGTTTGATATTCTGTTCTCCGGAGCTATTTCTGGTATGGGCACCTGAAAAGTATCAAACACTGTGTCCATGATGTCCTCCTCGTGCGATCTGATCACCTCACTGTTTGAGTATCTTTTCCGAATTTGATTAGTGTGACGTTTATGCACGAAGTCTGTTCCCTTAATCATGTAGACCATGTTGCCTATTTGTTTCTCAACAATGCCGGACTCCCAGAAAGTCTTATCATTTTTGTGAATCTTGTAGAAGACTCTTTCACCACTTTATACAGTTTTTTTGTTATCGCTTTTTTTAGGTTTGGCCTATCCTGGTTTGGTAACAACTTGTGAAAAATCGATCTAACCTTGCGTCCGAACATAACCTTAGCAGGTGTCTTCAATATTTCGATGTTTGCATTCGAAATAACTCTGTAGACTTGTAAAAACTGTTGGAATGACTTATTCATCGGCGACCCACTAGTTTTTTTCAGAGCTCTCTTGAATGTGTCAACGAGTTTCTCTGCTTGTCCATTACTTCGTCGGTGGTAAGGCAGAATGGTTACATGTTCGATTAGATGATCCTCGCAAAAATGTTTCAATTCGGTAGACGTAAATTGCGTTCCATTGTCTGTAACAATGCAGTCTACTACTCCAAACCTAGCGAATAGTTCATACAGGAAGTTGATAGTTACCTCGAATGTGGGATTCTTACATTTTAATACTTCCGGCCATTTAGATAGGCTGTCTACAACAATGAGATAGTAGAACCCATCTAGCGGTCCTGCAAAATCTAAATGAATCCTAGACCAAGGTCGGTCCGGTTTTGCCCACGATCCGAATTGAGTCTGAGGAGCTTTCATAGCTAATGCGCATCCTCTACATTCCCTGATTTTTCCTTCTATATCCTTATTCATGTTTGGCCAATAAACGAAAGAGCGCATAAGGCTTTTCATTCTTGATATACCTGGATGTCCTACATGAAATTCTTTGAGCATTCTTTTCTGTAATATCGCAGGAATTACGAACCTGTCGCTATATAACAGGACGTTATCGCAAATTGAATAAATTTCTTCATCCAGTTCGTTATTTTGATCCTTTCTTTCGTGCGTATAATAAATTCGTCCACCTCTGCCTTACTCTTAATCTCATCAAGCGTTACTGGAAGTTTTCTTATTGTGTCACATAACGTATCTTTACTTCAACTTCCACTTGAATGGCTGCTATTACCATATCCTCCAATGGTTCTGTCTGCTTAGGTATTAACCTCGATAACCCGTCTGCATGACCAAATTTTTTAGATGATACATATGCCATTTGAAAATTGTAATTCAGAAGTATGGTACCCCATCTTTGGAGTCTATTCGCCGTATGTTGTGGTAGCCCCTTTTTCGATCCGAAAATTGTTAATAATGGTTTGTGGTCTGTTTGTAACAGAAATTGCCTACCGTGCAGGAAACGATGAAATTTCTTTACCGCGAATATAATGCTTAGCGCCTCTTTTTCAATTTGTGAGTAGTTCTTCTCGGCTGGTAAAAGTGATCGGATTGAATGTGCTATGGGTTTCACTTTTCCATCATCCATTTTGTGTAAAATGCATGCTCCTATGCCATAGGAGCTGGCATCACTTGCAACTATAATTTCACACTTGGGATTATAATGTGCCAGAAACAAGTCAGACATTAATGTCTCTTTAATTTCCCGAAATGCTTATTTGCACTCTTGCGCCCAGGCCCATTTTTGGTCTTTCCTTAACAGTTCATTTAAAGGCGACCTTAGTTTATGCATATTTGGCAAACCTAAGAAACTTTGTAAAGACGCAATATCTTCTGAAGTAGGCATATTCTTAATTGCGCTCGATCTATCTGGATCTGGCCTTCTTCCATGTTTATCGATGATTTGCCCCAAGTATTTTATTTTCTCCATGAAAAATGTTCATTTTTCCTGTTTTATTTTAAATCCATAATCCTGGATCCTTTTGAATACTTGGTTTACATGAGCTTTGTGTTGTTCTTTGCTAGCGCTTTTTATTAACACATCGTCTATGTACCCTACTGCAAAATCTTACCCATTTAACATAATGTCCATAATTTGCTGAAAAATCGCAGGGGCGACTTTGACCCCAAAAACCAAGTCTGTTAAACTTGTACAATTCCTTATGGCTATTAATACATAGCAGCTTTGAACACTCCTCATCCACTGGAACTTGTAAGTACGCATAACTGATGTCGATTTTAGAAAAATATTTCCCTCCACTCAGTTTCACAAATATCTCTTCAGGTCTCAGAAGAGGATAATAATGATCTTTAAATGCCTTGTTTAAGCTTGTCGCGAAGTTGGCGCAAGCCAGAATCTCCTTACTCTTCTTTTTGATGTAAACCATTGGTGCAGCCCACTCACTGTGATCAATTTTTCCGATGACACCCATGTTATCGAGTCTTTCTAATTCACCGTCTATATGTTCTATAGCAGCGTATGGAACATTTCTTTTCTTTTTGAACACTGGCTGTTCATTTACTTTTGCGTCAAATTTTGCTACCGCTTTTGTACACCTTTCCAAACCGCCTGGGAAATTCTCTTTTATCTCCCTCTTAAGTTTTTCTGCCTCCACATTCGAATCCTCAACCTTTTGGCAAAATCAGCTTAAAGGCAGATCCCATAGTCTAAACTTTTCGAACAGATCAGTTTCAAAGAGGTTGTTTGATTTTCGCATGACAAAATATTTGCTTTTTCGGCCCTGTTCTGGAAAAAGATATTTGTCAATAATTCTCCTTCGAAGGTAATTTTTTTTGCCACTGACGCTTCTCATCGTTTTATGTGATTTAATCATAGCGGGTCTCCCAAGCCTCTTCCATGTCTGTACATTAATAATGGAAATGTCAGACCCACTATCAAGCCTTACTTTCTTTTTAAACATTTTGACCTGTACATATTTCCCGATATTTTGTTCCTCAGGTTCAATTTTGGTAGGTTTAATGGATGTCTTTCTACCCGATTTTTTTCTACAATGCGATGTTTTATGCCCTTTCTGGTGGCAGTTGTCACATTGTTTGAATTTGTAGGGACACTCATTGTACCAATGTTTATTTCCACACATCCAACATGGTCCAGAGAGAGATGTTATTTTCAGTTACTGTCAGCCTCTTCTTTGTGTTTAGTAAAAGTTATTGATTGCATTGTTTGATTGTTTCTGATTTATCAGCTGTTAACTATCTCACATCATTGTACACAGTGGCATGCTTAGCTACTCCCCCCTCCTCTCACTGCACAATTCACTTTACAGCCCCTCTACCTACGAAATTTAACTTGCCTCATCCCCACCATACTGAACCCACAATAAATGATACTTTAAACCAAATAACATACTCTGGGAGGGAGAATAGGTGTTTTGAAACTATACATTACAAACGTTTTCACAATTTTTATCTGCTTTTGTTAAGTTATCTGGTTCATCGGTTGTGATATAAATTCTAGAGTAAAATCTAATATATAAAAGGCTATATGTCTCTCTGTCTGTCTCCATATTTTCAAACTTTATCTCCTCCAAAACTACACGTTGAAGAGCGGCATTAGAGGCCTCAAATGATTGGATTTTTTATGGACTATTCTTTTATGGGTCTTTAGCCGGTTAAAATACTTTTTAAGGGATCAAAATGCTGAGCACCATCGTTTGAAAGGTTTCGAGGTTTTATGACTTCAAACTGATCGCTTTTCGACATAATCACCCATAACTATCGGACATAAATACTTCTTGTCATTAAAATAATCATTTTCAATCAAAACATGGCATTTTACCCCCACCAACTTCTTCTAAAATGCTCCACACATTCGTACATGTTAACAGAAACATAAAAAACTATGTGTTCTGGAACTCGCGACAGTTATTCCTCAGAATCTTGCTTTCAGGTACCTACAATACCGTCCAGCAGTCAAATTTCAGAAAGCGTGCGTTGGGCAGACAGATAAACTCAAATTAACATAACGAAAACAACTATTACGTTGAAAACGCTTTATTAATTAGGTAAAAAAATCTGAAACAAAACAAATAGTTAAAAGGAGAAAACATAATTAAACAAAAGGAAATAATACATGAAAATAATTATGTTTTGGACAGGCTTCCAAATTAACAGATTCTGGGATATCTTATCTTTTTCAATCAACTGTTAGGTGAAAGTCCGTAACAGTTAGAAAAGTGTCTTTTCTCCATTAAATTGTTAGGTGAAAGTCTGGAGCGGCTAAAAAATGTCTTTTCTTTTTTTTTATTAAATCGTTAGGTGAAAGTATGGAGTGGTTAGAAAAAGTCTTTTCTTTGCTTTTTATTAAATCGTTGGGTGAAAGTATGGAACAGTTATGTCTCTTTTTCTACAAAGGTTGTTATTCTAGTGCGGCGCATAAACTACCCAAGCGCCCATGAATTAAAAATAGAAATAGAAGTCTGAGAAAAGATATAAGTTCTGTGCGAGCGAAGAAGGAGAGAATAAATTAGAATTTCTCCAAATTAAATATAGAAGTCACACATTAGATTAATTAAACAGAAATAGGGTTTTAAGTTTTTCATAGAAGGAATAGGCAGGTAAAGGAATAATGGGATGTTCTGAACGTATCTCATGGTTTAGAACGGGGGAAGCCCAGTTCATGGAGTCGAGTAAAGTCCGTGCGTATTGTTTCAAATTCCGCGGTTATAAAGGAGGAAGGACAGAATCGCAAAACGAGACTAAGACGAGATCGCGTGGGAACTCGGAGTTCTCGAAAGATGGCGACATGGAGTCTTTTCCTTTACCTTATATCCCTTCTTTTTTTTTTTTTTTGAATGCCTAAACGGTTAAGTTTTTTTGATAAAGAAAGATCCGGAAGGGAAGAAATAAGAAAGAAAACTATATAAGAAAAAACTCGCACAGAGATGAATGAGAACTCGTGCTCTTAAAGCGTGTGTCCCTTGTTAAAAAAGAGCCGGTCTGAAGACAGAATACTATGTGTGACCAAAGCTCTAAAACTGATTTTTGGAATCAGCACACAAGATTTGTCCTAAATCATCTGAAAAAACGTAGACAACAAATTTGAGTAATTTATGCACTGCAACCTTCTGTTACAGGTTCATTGAATAATTTGTTTTATTTTTGGCAAATATGTTAACAATAACAAACCCAAAAAATGTCACAATCTAATTTATCAACAATAGGAAAGCAACAAAAAAGAAAAAACAGAAATGAAAACTAATCAAAATTTATTCATCCATTCAAATAAATATGATTTTTTTTTAAGGGCAAACATGGAACTATTTTGGATGCTAAATAATGAAGAAAGTTTTTAATTAGTTTCAGTTTAGAGAAACTGCACTCACAGGATACCACTGTAACTAACAATGTAGTTACAATTCTGAGTGCAACATTTCTGTTTGGATATAAATCAACAATTGTATGTTTCATTATATAATTTAAACATTCAATAGCAGAAAATGTAATACAGTTATTACTGTTATTATTATCGGTTGACAAAATTGCTAATCTTTCTTTCACGTTTCTCACAATCAATATTGCCTTCTCCAACACATTTTGCCAAAGCAGCTTAGTAGACAAGCCAAGAACGACAAACAGTTCCATTATTTTTCAATATAAAATAATTGTTCTTTCTTCAAGAATTCCATGGCGGGTTTTTCTAGTTTAATCGTATCTGAACAGAACCCTTCAAAACCACATTAATATGTCGTGTTTCACATAATTCTCACCAATAAGCAGGATCATCAGAGATACAACAAGACAGAACATACCTTGGATTTGTATACTAAAACACTGGCTTGGTCGGTCGTCACTCATCTGTTGCTGCACTTCCATGCTTAGAATCAATATTGATGCCAGGGTTATCACATGCGAACTGGTGGAAGAGAAAACCCAGCTATTCTGTTATTTTTCCAACAGTATTTTTTAGTCATGTTTCACTTTAGATCATACTCAGTATTCAATAATTATCAAAATACAATTAATACAAAGCAAAATAACTTACTATCGGAAATGAAAGCGAGTATGTGATCCCTTATTAACGCTGTAAAACTAATGTTACTTATATTACGAGTAACAAAGTTGTTGCAATATTTTTGCCTTATAATGGGGTATGATCCTGCACAGTTCGGAGATTCTATTTATAAACGATGCTGCTAGGAACTGACGAATCGAATTAATTTACATTCTGCTACCAACCAATCAGAAACCAGAATTGCTCCATAAATATTAAACCTTTTCTGTAGCAACTTCACATATGTTTTCTTCGTGTCAACACGGGAAGAACCTTTTGCTCTGTGGATTCCAACTCGAGAAATGTCGACTGAGAACCAGTCATCGCCAGGACTGTGTAGAACAACTAACCATTGGAAACTGTTCTGTCTACTGAGAAACAGCCACCTCCAGGACTTGTGTAGAACAACTAACTATCGTAAACTGTTCTGAAACTAAATATGACTTATAACTCTAGAAAAGTGCTTGAAAAAAAGTATACTGTCATTAGTGTTATAGACTAAGTGTATAATTGGGGTATGTACCTGTAATTCCAATCTCTAGGTGAAAAAGAACAGGGTGTGTCAAAAATGTATAATCGGAAACAGGACGTAAAGTTGCAAATAGGGCTTTACGCAAGGGTGTAGGATGTACATATGCATATGTGACCAAAGATTTTCATTGAAGATTCAAATAAACAATTAAAAAAAAAGCTTTGTTATTGACAAGACATTTAGTTCCAGTATTCAGGTTTTCATTCGTTTCTTAAACACATTCTATATTTTTTTAAATAGAGTTAAGAAAAGAAAAATCCACTTACAATTATGTTAAAACATAATTTATTTGCCTGCTCAGATTCTGACAGAAGTTGATTCTACCAGAATATAAACAAACTTTTGTCTTCTATTTTGAAAAAGAGAGGTACCTTTCTCTCGAAATTAATCAAGGTTCCACACCAACACCACCCACAGACTTTACATACACCGGACATACCAGCAACTTGGTAATAAATAATTATACATTGAAGGGAAGAATAATAGTCAAATAAAGGTTAGACACTCCTCTATTCAACCATACTCGTCTACATCTGTTTGTTTTTCTTTTTTTACTTCATCTTTTCCGGTCTTCCTCCGCATTGTTTTTGGCTTAAAAAAAAAAAAAAAAAATATATATATATATATATATATATATATATATATATATATATATATATATAATGATTGTTTAATTGGAGACTTATCGATATAAAAAGTTCGACATGCAGGTAGAGCTTAGATAGAGAGAGAGAAAGGAAGAGAGAGACAGAGAGAAGCGTTGATAGATATATATTTCAGCATACAATTACGATGATTATTTTCCAGTTTATTCTGCTAATTTTTATTTTATTTTATTTATTTATTATTATTTTATTTATTTATTTATTTATTTATTTCATTACAATAGATCTGCGGAGTCAAATAACCTTCTGGTTTCCCAAGGTCTTGCAGGGCCCCTAGGGACCTTACGAGTATGTGAGGAGAGAGGACTAAACACGTCCTTGATCATCCAGCATTCTAATTACAATATGGTTAAGCTAAAAAAAACATATTAAAAAAGGGGCAATTGCAGGCAGCGATGAAAACGTGGAAGTAAAAATACGCGCAGACAAAACCTGGTAGTTACAGATATTTGACGATAATAATCTAAAAAGAAGAGAAGGATAAATTGATGATGAAACAGAGAGAGAGAAGGAAAGGGAGAGGTGGAGAAAGTGTGTGTGTGTGTGTGTGTGTGTGTGTGTGTGTGTGTGTGTGTGTGTGCATGCGAACGCAAACAGTTGATATAACCTTAAATTTAAAACGGAACTAATCAGAAAATGCAAGGGAGATAATAAAGAAAGTATTTGCAAGATTTATTTCCCTGAAAAAGATTTTCTAAAAATAAAGAAAAGAATGTTACTAAAAAAATAAAACACTAAACAAGGCAAGTAACTCTACTTCTTTAGAATTACCTCCCTTGATACATACTTGAAAAGAAGCAAGTACGAATAATTATTTTATTTATCTTTTACTAGCGGGTGGGGCGCCACGCCTTGCCGGGTCATACAATAAGCTAAAATATATTTTAATTTATTTCCTATTTATTATTACTGAGCCAATTCTTTATTGAATATTATATTGTACCTAATATATAGTTGTGATTTAAAAAGGTATTAAAAAAAATGACTTGAGTGCTACTGCTATCCAATCCACGAGAATTCTTTCGTGGGTGGGAGAGTCGGACTAAAAATCAATTGACTTTAATTGCTACCCTTTTTTATTCTTTTTTTTTTTTTGTGCTTTCTTGTGATTCGCTGCTTTCTTCGTTATACACAAACAAGAAATTGGCACAGAAATATGTGAATTGAAAATATTTTTAACCAATAAAAATCGTTTCAAATTTAAAACCTAACAATCCAGTGTGACATTCTACAAACACACACACGCGCACACACGCACGCAAGCACGCACGCACGCACACACACACGCACACACACACACACAGTGGCTTGTGGCTTGATGAATAAGAATTCAGAGTTCTTCCAGAGACACCTGAGCCTAGACTCTCCAAGCCCATTTCAGGCAACTGAAAGGAGAAACGCTGAAATCCCTCTATCTTCAGTGAACACATATCATCCAGAAGTTAATCCCCCCCCCATACACACACATATCCACAACAGAACGTGAAACAAAGTTTTATCTACTTTTTATTCAAGAACTTTTTACTTTAAAACTTCTCAACAAACTTTGGTTTTTCAAACTATATTTGACATTTCGGTAAAATTGTTCATCTATAAATATATTTTGTTTGTTAATTCATGTTTTCTCATCACATTCCCCGATTCTCGTTGTTGCATGAGAACGTGGTGACTTGTGATCCATTCATGTTTTTATTCACTTTTTCATTCGTCAATTTAACAACATATTTATTAATTGTGAGCACTGTTCTTGGGACTTTTTGTTAAAAAATATGCAATTATCAAAATACAAGGAGAACCATAGATTGGAGCTCAGACGAACACTTGCCATGAAAATAATGATAAAGCAGAGACAGGCTCGCAACATCTTTTCTGTGGGAAAGAAGTTGCAGGGAAGACAAAAGGGCATCCCCTACTGGGCTACAAAGTCTATTTTGAACTCTCTCAAAGCAGGATACGGTGCTTCTAGCAGATGTGGCAACAGTATTCCATCCTTGGACGTACAAGAGAATTGCATCAGCAGTGAGATATCTACTGGAGTGGTAGAATGATCCCACCATTTTTTTCCAGTGACCTTGGCAATGGATTTGATGTACACGTTCCATTTTAGATCAGGAGTAAGGGTCAGACCAAGAAACTTGTCAAAACATGAAGTCTCCCCAAGACGAGAGCCATTTATTTCAATTGATGCCAGGCAGGGATCAGAGCATTGATGATGTAAAGATAGAAGCTTGGTTTTAGATGCATTAAAATTAACCACCCACCTCTTACCCCATTGCACTACGTGATGAATATCAAAGAAAAGAGAATCAGAGAAAACTTGGTCATTTACAGCCTTTTTTCTTTTGTATGGGTACTTGATAGTATACACATGAAACTCTAGTCCCCTTTGAAATAATCTCCTCCGGCTGCAATGCTCTTGTTGTACCATACTAACAACTTCTAAAAAGCCCCATGAAAGTCCTCGTGTGTGAGCGAGTCAATGACTCTTGTCACGGTCTCTTCCATCTCCTCAATTGTTTTATAAGGACAATCTCTAAGTTTTCCTTGAGCTTAGGGGGAAAAGTCACAGGAGCAAGGTCTGGACTATAGGGAGGGTGAGGAACTGTCTTGTTACAATATTTTTTAGTGTAATGGGGTATGATCCCGCACAGTCAGGAGATTCTATTTATAAACGATGCTGCTAGGAACTGACGAATCGAATTAATTCATGTTCTGCTACCAACCAATCAGAAACCAGAATTGATCGATAAATATTAAACCTTTCTGTAGCAATTTCCCATATGTTTTCTCCAGGAAGAATCTTTTGCTCTGTGGATTCCAACTCAAGAACTGACTACAGCAAACCAGTCACCTCCCAGGACTTGTGTAGAACAACGAACCATCGGAAACTGTTCTGAAACTAAACATGGCTTACACTTCTAGATGTCTTGATGCCTATCTTGGTCAAATAGTTTGTGACAAGAATGGAATTGTAAACTAATGCATTCATACAAATCTCCCATGTCTTCAGTTCCTCACAAATAATTGTGTGTATAGTTCTCACACTGACATCAAACTGTACACTTATTGTCTCTATAAACACACGACGGTCCTTATCCATGAAATTCTTTATTTGGACAATCAACTCTTATGTTTTCATCTCCTTAGTCCTCTCACACCTCTCATCATCCCTCACAGACTCTCTGCCTTCCTTGAATCTATTATGCCATTAAGAAACTGATGATCGATTCCTGCAAAAGCAGTCTGAAGCATTCCATACGTTTCTGTGGCATTTTCTCCAAGTTTAAAACCGAATTTTATTGGATATCATTCTTCTAAAGTATCCTCATATCCAGATTGCATTTTTGAAATTCATGAGTTGTGACAATCAGGCGTTAGTAGGTTGTATTCAAATTTTTGCTGTAGTTGTTCATTTTAATCTGAAATATTAAAAATTGGCCAGTCATCTTATAAGATGTATAAAAATAATATACTGAATTTTCAAGAGTCTATAACAATTTTAAATGCTTGTATATACAAAATAGTCTGGAAACTTATTAAAGGCACCTTGTATACAAAAAAAAAAAAATACAAATGGCGTCATATGAACAAAGTAAATGAATATTTGTTTGTTGGCATATTCTAAATAACAAGTGTTTTTGGCGAACCAGAACATGACCGACTCAGTCCACCGTAAATGGTTTTCAGTTATGATTGGTTTCTGATATTAAATTAAATTATTTGTGATATAACTTTCATTCAGATGTTCAGATTACCTGTATTCCATCGTTTCATTTTCTTTATATTTTACTTTCAGCAAGTGATAAAGCTTGCAGCAAGTAACAATGTATTTTGCAAAAAGTAAAACCAAAACACTTATGTGAACACTTATTTTTATAAAAGAAATTATTTAAAATACAAATAAAACAGAAAAACATTTAATGATATTTTCCAAGAGAGAGATCAAAATACATCCGGCCATATTATGAATATAATCACACAGAATCATGATTGATAGAAGAATTATTTCCTAATATATTTAAAATTAAAAATCAAATATACGTTTTTATTTTCTGAAAAAAAAAAAAATGAAACCAGCTATGTAAATACTTATTTTTGGAAAAGAATTGATTTTAAAATACAAATAAAAATGAAAAACATTTTATTATATTTCCTGAAAAAAAAATCAAAACACCTATTTGTATACTTATTTTTGTAAAAAAGATATTTATAATAAAAGTTTATTTTAAGATTTTCACATCTTTTAACACATTTAAACATCTTCACACATTTTCACACATTTAAACATCTATTTCATTATTTATTTTTAACCAAAACAGGAAGTATTTTAATATTTTGAAATGATGATGAAAAATTTGAATTAATCAGACTACTATTTTCATCTTGAGTGTTATTTTCACAGCATTTTCGTTGATGTAGCTTCTAACCTTCTTCAGGTCTATCTTTCCAAATTTGAGAATATTTTTGCCAAACTTGGGAATCTGTATGGAATTTGGAACTGAAACCCTTTATTTAATTCATAGGAATAGAATGTTCATGTTCTGTCAACCATGAGAAGGTAGAAATCTGAAGTAATTCGTAATTGTATTCTCAGTATCGCCTGCACTGAGGATTTCTGGTAACCCTAATTATAAGTAAATCTCCATCATAAGCCCAATGATTATCTCTTTTCCATTTTGATGTGAGCTTTGGCATTGTTCGCAAATGCTTATATTTCACTCTATCTATTTCTTGTCGTTTCCCTTTGTCTAGTTCAGCTAGTTGGGTTTTTATTTTGTTTTTTTTACAAAGGAATCACCACTTATCAAGGCCCAGGGGCCACTCGAGGATAGGGGTTAAAAAGTGTATGACAATCAAAGGGACAATATCATAGTTGTCGTTAGAAGTGTAAATTCAGTAAATTGGATTACTTAAGGGGAAACAGCTCATCAAGAACTTGTTTACATTGAACTTGAAGACGACCATATTGTAGTCAGCTGGAAAGCATGAAAACAGAAGAGAGTTCCACAGGTGTGCAGTTCTAAGAAAAAAAACTTTGTTCATGAAATCTACGTTTGGGTTTAGGCACAGATAAAGAGTGGGGAAATTATTGATAATGTTTTCAGCTACACAAGTGTTTCTCATAAATGTTTGGCGAGGAGGGACCATAGATTGGAGCTCAGATGAGCACTTGTCATGAAAATACCGTAGTAGTCTATGGAAGCTTCAAGTGTTCTCCTATGGTTCATAGCTTTATGCAGTGTCAAATCTTTACCCTTTGCTAGAAGCTGTTTTTGAAGTTCTGAATGCTTCGGTCCACATATGACCTGCTCTATAAGTCGTTCCTTCATTTCTTGGGCATATCAGAATCTGCATTTCATTATCTGTGATTTGCATCTGGTTAGAAAGTCATTGAAATTTTTTGATTCTGTTTTATTTGCATTGACACAGATAAAAACGAACAATGTGGAAATTCACTTGTGGTTGCAACCTTTCTTTGAATTTTTCCTAATAACTTTTGGGTTATTTCTGTCGGCTTCATTTTAAAATGCTCACATTTTACATCTTTTAAGTACTTCGGCTACCGACAGTAATAGAATGTGGTCAACCTACTTTTCTACTGGATAGTTTTGACTGGAAAATAAAGGTTACAATGCTGAATACTCCTGTTAGGTCTGTGGATGTCCAGCATGTAGTTGCTTCGTTTGTGACCATTGTTGTAATATTTAATTGCCAGACGGTAATAATAAATTATTTCCTAACTTGTTTCATTTTTTACAAAGCATGAAAGGAAAACTTACTTTATATTTGTTTTCTATAGTGTCCATGTGATGTGCACATAATGTTTTGTTTATTTTTCCTTTTATGTGTGTGTGTGTATATATGTATATAAATTCGATTAATTTCAATGTATTCTGGATAGTTTAAAACATTACATGTTTTATCACCGTTAAGAAGTGCGCAGGAATAGAAAGAAAAACAAAACAAAAAGGAAAGCAAACAAAGAGGAGGAAGGGGCGCTGTGAATTTAGACGGTTGGAAATACAGTTGACCAGCACCTGTCCAACTTCATTTTGAACTGATCCATTGTTGGTGCAGCGACAGCATCTAGCAGCAGTTTATTCCAGGGAGTCAATATACGGATAGAAAATGCAGCTTTTAGCCGAAATCTCTGATGAAACAGCTTCAGTTTGTGTCCTTTCAGTCCACGTTCAGGTGCCAGAGTGAAGAGAAGATCCTAAGGGAGGTCATAATGAAGGAGGTTATTGGCCAAAATTAAGTCGCTCCTCAGTCTTCGGCACTCCAGCCAGAAAAATTTCAGTTACCATAGACGGGTCTCAACCAAATCACCAACATCACTCCAGATGCTGAATGTCATGAACTAGGTATGGAAACGACGCCTAGATTCTATATTCCAATATAGGTCAGATGAGCGATACATACATAGAGTGGAATATCTCTGGAGTGAGGTTGGCAAAGGAGCATTTGATGAGAAAAAGATGCTTTATTTTCACACACACACACACACACACACACACACACACACACACACACACACACACACACACACACACACACACACACTCTTTCTCTCTCCTTAACTTATTGGCAGCCTGGATGCAGTGACTTGAAGGCTTGAAGGCGGAATCAACCAGCATCCCGAGGTCTCTGGTCTCCTCAACATCTGCCAGAGAGTTTTTTGCAGCGCTAAAAGTAAGTAGCAACTGCAATGTGGCAACATTTACCGACGTTAAGGTTGAAATCCCACGCAGTTAACCACTTCCACTGCTCTATAACAATGGCTTCATAATTGATTAATATATTTCTTCAAAGACATTTTTTAATCATTGCTTTCCTTTGGAGGGGAGGGGACAACATGCACACCGTTCACGTGTTTTTCATTATTTCTTTTCATTGGTGGAGGGCATCGGTTCTTCACTTACTGACCTCGGCATCAAATAAGACAAAGCAAATTTTGCTGAGTCTACAATAATATGCTAGAGAACCATAGTCTCAACTGTTTTTGAGGAGAGGGATCTTTTTACAAATCTGTTCTGGCTTTATATCAACTTCCCACCAGGCAACACCGGTACATGGGTTCTGCTAATTTATAAATAAAATTTTAATTTTCAGCACATCAGGGATATTTTAGATAGGATGGCTTCTAGAGTAAATGTGGTATTGTGGTGACTGTTATGATTCTACCTAATAGTAGGATAGACAAAGTATGATAGACAGAGGGTGATCCCACTTCCTGAACTTTTTATGATATTTTTTAGTTATTTAAAATATCAATTGTATTTTTTTTAAATAATAAATAATTCAAAGTGTAGTATCTGTTCTGATACTAAGCTTCATCTTCATGTTCTCGGTTAATAAAGGAAAATGCTAAGGCAATTGAATTTTTCGCCCAAGTCCAGATTGCGTAAGTGACTTTTTGAATGGTTTTATTTTGGTAAATATGTTCAGAAAATTGTTTTCAAATTGCTTACAGTCAAATAAATTAATGAATTTTAGTTTTTTTTTAAATTCATGAAACAACATCAGATTTAGTTATTTGAAGTAACAACACTCATTTTTTTTTCAATTAATTCTTGTTTTTCTGTATTTCTTGAATAATTACTATTAAATCAAATTTAGTCTTAATATACATCAATTTGTGTTCTATTCTTTTATAAAGTTTTAAGTTTTCTAAAAATAAAAACGGGCTATCATTCATTATCGGCATCCTAACAGTATTTATCAAATAATGATCACGGACTATAATGAATACATTATTTTTACTTAAATCTTAGTGGAAATGTATTATTTTGTTTAAACAAAAAATACCTTTACTAAAGTTATGGTTTTCAGTAGTAAAAAAAACTACATGAATTTATTTTTGCTATGAAAATAAAGCATCGTAAATTGTAACAATATAAAAAAATTACTTTTTACAGGAACATTATGAAAAAAGCCCATAAAGTCTGTATTAATGAATTCGATATACCTTGAAGAAAAATTAATTTCTCGAACTACCGACATCATTGAATTAAGTATTGTTTATTTAATATTGCCACACACAAAATTATAATTGCAAAAAATATTTCTACTTTTTTTTAATTACAGGTTTTGCATAATTTTTATATGTACGATTCTAATATTTTCTTTGCTTACCTGAACGTGAAACTTTCGGTATAACATAATTTTTATATAATCTTGAAAAATAAACCTTTTTTTTATTATTTAAAAGCAAGAACATAGAAAAATAATTAAATTAAAAAATGGTAAAAATTATACAAACGTTCACGATAGGAATGTATGGATGCACATTTGGGGTAAAAAAAGAAAAACAGCACCCCTACCTCTCTTTAATTACCTGACGTCATTTACAGAAAGCTTTTTAATTGTCTGAAATATTGAGCTTCCGTATAATCCATGTGACGAGGACTTTGTTTTTGTTTGGTTGAATGAAGCAAGAATCTCTCGCTTTTAGGAGCTAATTAAGCTATTTCTGTACAAACAAGGTGTTTTTTTTTTATTCATTTAATTCAATATTAAGTATTTTACTTTACTAATTATCTTTGAAATAGACCCAGAAAACTAATATTTATCTTTTAAAGGATTTTTAGAATTAATTTATTTAACTTCAAAATTTAGCTAAATTAGTTAGCTCACCATGAAAAAACATTTTTCATCTTTTTTTTTGTTTCCTTTTACAAATATTTTTTTTCTTTTGAAAATTAACTTTAGTCTTTAATCTTGACCCCAACCCTAACCCTAACCAATGATTTTCTGTAACACAAATATAAATAATCATTATGCTCTTATTTTTTTAAATTTTCTTAACAATCAAGTACTCTGATGGTGTTCTCGCCCACTAACCTTACGCACACACACACACACACACACACACACACACACACACACACACACACACACACACACACACACACATTAACGTAACATTTTTTAATAAATGACAGAGTTAGAAAATGTCAATAAATAATGAAAAGCAAAGAAAACACTATTTTATTATTTAAAAATTATTGATTTGTTTAGTCCACATTTCACATGGTCAGTTAACTTTACTACAACTCACTGTTTTTAGTGTTTATTTTATTATTACTTTTTATTAAAAGATAGTTTAAAAATAATAAGTTGTAGTGGTAACAATGAAACCAAAATTAAATTTATTTCATTGTAATCATACGCCAACGAACCAGTTCCATTTTTGAATATTTTGCAAACCTCATCATAATTCATATTGTTCAACATTTGTCTTATATGTCCGACAGGGTTAATAGGGAGCTTTACGCATTGCACATCTTCAGCTACCAAAGTCCTCATGTACGGCATTTTCTGATTAGGGTTTACAAGGCAATGATTCATCCCCACTTGGAATACTGCGCGAGCCTTTTCTAGTCTCACACAAAAACATGCATTCACATCTCAAGCTATATTACTTGTCATATACATATGCGCACACAAACATACGCGGCCACATCCACACACGTACACATATTCATGTTCGCGTACATACTCACACACACGCACACACACACATGGACAACGTCACTTCCCCTTTCAAAGGAAATCCATACATGCGCAAAAGACCACTGGAAACAATTATAAAAGCAAAAGCAATAAGCAGCATCTTCCTTTTCCAACTCGCCTTCCGAGGTGAGTGGTCGGCGCACCAGCCACCGCCGTTTTGGCAGGCGCGCGCACGCGCGTGCCTCACACCACTTGCTACTATGTGGGACAAAAAGCTAACAAACAGTATGTACACTTTATACGCTTTCTCTCTCCATGAACTGGATTGACATTCTCAGTCTTTCTCTCTATATATATACAACTTGTCCCTGAGAATACCTTCGCGTAGCTGACTGCTAACTACTATCCTTTGTCTTTGTCTACACGGTGGACTATCATTCTCATTTCTACTATATTACTCACTTCTCTTCCCACGTGCGAACAAACAATAGTGAGATGAACACACATTTCCTTTTCTTTCTACACCACCAGTCCCGCAGCAAACGATGGTTACACCCGCGCGGACATGAACACATGTTATATCTAAAACATTCATTCTTTCAACAGTAAATAAACGACACATTTATCTTATCCATCAATTGAGTTTTTGTTTCCTTCATTCCATTCGTTTCATTATTTTCTTTTGTAACAGGATTAGGATTTATATATCCTAGTCCTCTACAATACTGGTCCCTAGTGTTCGTCAGAGTTGGCAAAGTGCTCTTGGATTCTCTTCAGTATCTACAGCATTGTGCCATCAGATATATATACTACATATTTCCTGCCATGATGCCATTCCCACTAGAGTATATGATCTGCTTGGATTAGATCTGCTATATACTCACTGGAATATAACAACTGCTTTTGTTGCCTACAGATTATTTTATGGTTCTTGCCCACCACAATGTTTAAATACTGCTCTGTGCTGTGGTTGAACATTTCAAACCTGTGACAATATACATTCACATTAGACACTCTGCATAATCACACCAGTGTTTGCTCAGAGATGTACCAGCGATTTCCTTTCACACTGTGTTCTGTGCCAGTTGACATGGTTAAGATTCGGATTAAAAATTGTTATAAAAATAAATACAATTTAGGCGCGCAGTATGATTATGATTATGTTGGCGCGTGAAAAATAAAAAATAACTCCCACGCAAATTCCGGCGTGGCCTTATATATTAAATCGACTCAAAACGAGCGGACGTAGTACAGAGCACCCCACGTGATGTTTCCGTCCAATGGGATTTCTTCAAGGACATTTTTCTAAACTTTTCTTCTTAAGTTCGCTGGGAGCCGGTCCAAATAGTATTTAAGCACACACAAACATCAAATCTCTCTCTCAACTGCACTTTCATTCAGACGTTCCACGCGTGTTACTATCACTCTTCCATTTTCACCGCTCCGCGCGCTTCATACAATTTCACAGGCGAAAATTACCTATTGCCTCTCTTACCATGTTTTAACATATGAACAGTTCAACAAAAAAAGACATTCTCCTTTTTTTATACGAACACTTAAAAAGGACTTCTGAACTCATTATAAAGAGAATTATATTTTATTTGTTAATGGTTGGTTTATTTGGATAAACCATCCGTTTGTTTTGCATGTAAGTCTTCTTCTTTTTATTTTTATTTATTTGTGGAGGAAGTTAGTTCCTAAAAAGGCCTGACGACCCCCACAGTTCTGAACCTGCTGCCTCAAAATTGTGTGAGTGAATATGTATCACTGTCACATTTTCAGAGGTCTGTATTGTCTAACTGTCGTGATATTCTTAAGTTTTATGCATTCCCTAATTAGCTTAGTAGCCTTTCTCTATTGGTAATTATTTTATGACCATGGCTTAAAGGAAAAATTGAATTAATAAAATAAATAACAATAATGAAATTAAATATATAAAAGCTAGACTACAACTGTGTTACACGAGATCAGTCTAATCGTGCTAGCAAACGACAATAAATCACTCTTCCTTTTCCAGAAAAGGGTGATAATGCCTTGAAGGATGGTCTTATATTAGGGAATACAATCATGTTCAACTTTGATATTGATCATATAGCCCATGACAGAAGTACACAAACTTCCCGCCGCTTAATAAACGTAGACAATAATTATGAGGTAACTTTTTATAGGCTACACCGCCCTGCAATGTTTGTTAAGTTTATTTTTACACCGGTTAAAGACGGTTAAAGTTATCTTCCCTTCGTTTTACTTTTATCTTCATTTGACAAAACGGAGAATGAAGCAATGTTTATCTCGACAGATATCAATGGTTATGTTCCTCCTGGACTTTGTAAACTTCGCGCGGGCGACTCGGGACCTGACGTTAGAACCGGGACATTTGCAAAAGTTTGGTTCTGGTCGCCCGACCTTTCCTGTCGATGAGATAGAGGGGTTTCCAAGCCCAGAACTTTTCTTCCGCAAGTACGTACAAGCTTCCCGTCCTTTGAAAATGAAAGGAGCCGCACGGGAAACGCCGGCTTTCCGACTTTGGACCGATGATTATTTCATGTCGCTCGACATCGATCCCAACTCCACCGTCTTCGTGGAAAGTGCGAAAAAAGAAAATCGGACGGGAGCTTCAGTTCATGTCCACTTCAAGAAATTCCTTCAAACTTACAATGATTCGGATAATTACATGGTACAAGATGTTCCCGTCTACCTTAGGTCGGTACCTACTATAAAATCTTAGGTACTCGTGCAGTCGTGCACTTATTGATCTGTGCTTAAATAATGTTATTATTTAAAAAGCCATTCTTAACATGGGGAGGGTGTTTTGTATCTATTCTGTGCCCTACAGTTGAATAAAAAAACATATCATAAAACTTTAATTAAACTTGGAAATACGATTTAAAAAAAATAGCGCGGATCAGTAAGTGCATTAGCACCAAATCTTATTAGTGCTTGTACACATCAGTCCCCATGGGTGTTGATATGAACTCGGTAAAATCCGATAACAGATTACGACGACGCAAAATAAAACCGAGGTTCCTGAAAGGGAAACCGAACGAAAAACAATTATTTATTTACATTACTTTTAATTTACGGTTACAGTCAATGATTGTTTGCTATTTTTTAGTTCTGTGGAGGGAGCAGACAGGGTACCGGTGACGACCCAGATATAGTCCATTCTGATTAATGATTATTAGGGCTAGGACATACAGCATATTCTTTTCATTGTTTTGACTCTCGAGTGTGTATCCGTTGATATCTTACATGCTTTTATATAGAGTGATGTGTTTCTCAGTTGATTAACTGTGTCGGATATATACTCGAGAGTCAAAAAAATGATAGGAATATTCTGTTGTCACAGCCCTAATGATTATTTCCTCTCAGCGTGAAAATCCTTCCCTCCCAATGGTTTTTCTAATCAATAACGCGTACTTATGCAAAAGACGAACCGTGCTATCTTTTTTTTTATATAGCATTTTCATGTTAAATTGAAGATTTACGGTATGTTTTGTTAAATTGTTAGGTGAAAGTATAGAATAATTACAAAACGCTCTTCACACTAAAAATGAGTTTCTAAATGCTCTTAAAATATATTTATTTTTTAAATTAAAATTTCGGGCGTCTGCCTGCTTGATCAAAATTTTCATATTTTAAACTATAGAAGCTGGCACCCACCCACCCACCCCTAAAATATCTGTATTTTTTAAATTAAAATTGCAAGTGTCCCCATCGGTTAGATAAAAATTTTGGTACTCCTTGGGTGTTGAGTTCCATGGCGACCAGCATAAAAAACACGCGTCGCTCCCTTCCTGACGCAAGCGCACGTAACACTTTTTTGTAAATGTTTACTTTAACTACAACAGAACACCGACCAATAAAGTGTTTGGTATAGGTTTTCGGGGTCGCTGACAACGAATCTGATATTCAAACCCGTCGCAAATTTACCGTTTGCATATTTGATATTCAAATCCGTCGCAAATTTACCGTTTTGCATTTTGTGCCAATTCCCCGCCATCGTTTATTCTTACATGCGTTCGCGCATGGATGCGAGTAGTAAGGTGACTTGTCACATCGCGGAAGAATTTTTGCAGACATTAGAAATAACAAGTTTTCAGAAACCAAAAAATGTGATTCATTTTTCTGTGATGCGACTGGTGCTGCTGCTGCGTAGTTTTAAGTTTTTTTTTAATTGATCTAAAAAAAATTAAGTTTTTATGAGCGATTTACAAAAGCATTTTTATTTATCGTTTTTTTTTTTTTTGTTGGGGGGGGGGTATTCAATGTACAACATTTAACAGGTGCTTCTGCAGTTTAATTTACCGTTTTTCCGAAAGTAACGCCCTCCCCACCACCACCAATTTACCGTGAGTAACGCGCCGACATACACCGAGCAGAAGAACTGTTTAATTTTTCACAAAATTAAACAGTTCTTCTGCTCGGTGTATGTCGGCGCATTACTTACGGTAAATTGGTGGTGGAGGGGCGTTACTTTAGGAAAAACGGTAAATTAAACTGCAGAAGCCCCTTTTTTACAAGTTCTATAATTGAATACCCCCCCCTTCAAAAAAGAAAAAAAAAAAACGAAAAATAAAAATGTTCGTCTAAAAATGGAGTACTGCTGCCACATCTGGGCAGGAGCTGCTAAAAACAGCCTATCCTGCCTTGACAGAGTACACAATAGACTTCATGGCTTGGTGGGGGATGCCCTTTTCTCTTCCCTGCAACCTCTTTCCCACAGAAGAGACGTAGCGAGCCTGTCTTTGTTGTATCGTTATTTCCATGGCAAGTGCTCGTCTGAGCTCCATTCTCTGGCCCCTCCTCGCCAATCTTTTTCAAAAAACACCCGACTAGCTGAAACCACCGTCAATAATTTTCCCCACTCCTTATCTGTGCCTAAATCAAAACGTAGATTCTACGAACAAAGCTTCTTTCTTAGAACTGCACGTGGCACGCCTGTGGAACTCTGTTCCGCTTGCCTGTTTTCCTCCCGACTTCAACCTGGATGTCTTCAAGTCCAACACAAACAAATTCCTGATGAACCGCCCCCCCCCCTCTAAGTAATGACACCCTTATCAATTCTCCAATACTATTGTGACACTATCCCATTGAGTACTGTACACACAATAACCCCTATCCCCGAGTGGCCATTGGGCCTTGATAAGTGGTGAACTCCATGTAAAAAAAAAAAAATGATTTTGTAAACCGCTCGTGAAAACTTATATTTTTAGATCAATTAAAAAGCATCAAAAACTATGTAACACAGAAAAATGAACATTTTTTTTTTTTTTTTTTTCTGAAAACTTTATTTCAAATATCTGCTAAAAATTTATTCCGTGATGTGACAAGTCACCTTACTACTCGCATCTATGCGCTAACGCATCATGTAAGAATAGTATATAAACGATGGCGGTGAGTTGGCACAAAATAGTGCGAGGGTTCAGCAATGATATTCTTTATATAAAAAGTGGCGACTATTATTGTACGCGCGAACACGCGCATATTTCTGGCACTTGCGCGACAAAAATATGTGCGCTTTTGTGTGTGGTGGCCACCACTTTTTATGTAAAGAATTACGGCGAAAGTGCGCTGGTTGAGGTTGACCACTGGAAGACATGCCTTTAAGAATTTGGGATTAAATCGTTAGGTTAAAGTACAGGAGAGTTATAAAAAAACCCTTCCCTCCCCATGTAAAATAATAGGTTTCTAAATAATTAACCCAAAAACAGAATACGTTTGACAACAAATACCCAACTTCTTAAAGCTGGTCAACCAGCGCATTTTTACCCTCGAAAACTTAAAGGTGGAAACCAAGTAAAAATTTACTAAAAATTCTGACCGGAAAGAAAGCCAATTCGGTTGATTATTTGTTCTAGATGCTTCTTCGTTTTTAGAGCGAAAATCGAAATATTGAATTTCAAGTAAAACTAATGGTATCTACTTAATTGGCATGTCGAAATTAGTGGCATATCCAAAAATTATGAAAAACAATAAAGTAGAAAATAATTATTAATGAAAATAGTTTTCAAATTAAATTGCAAGTTATACACCTGTAAACGGCATGAAGTTAGGGGACGTAACCACCCTCCTCAATGTAAACAGAATTTTTGTGAAATGTTAAATGGTATTCTACTCGGTAAATTTGGCACGTTACTTACGGAAAAACGGTTCATTAAACCGCAAAAATGTGGAGGAGGGGGTGGTTAACACACATGCGCATTAATACTTTTTAGTTGGGAAAAAACATGGCCTCCAGTAAAAACAATGAATTACATTAGATAATAAGTCTTTAATATCCAGAAAACTACTTGTCTGCCTCAAATTTAAATGTGATATTTGTTTCCAGCATACCTGAAAACCTTTAAAAGTTGTCAAGTTAATGGTGAATACTGAGGTGGAAGGAAAGTTGTTTTTTACTTTCTTTTAAAATTTTAAAATTTTCTACTCTATCAAATTTCATAATTTTTGGATATATTACTACTTTCGAGAAGACAATGAAGTAACTAATATTGTTTTTGCTTGAGATAACATTAAAAAAATGACACTGTAGCCTAACCAAAAAATAGGTATGGGCAAAATGAATGTCGATGCTCAAAATGTATAAACATTTTGACCCCTCCCCTTTACTTAAAAATTCACCAAAAATTAGGAAATTAACCAATTTTAATGAAATTTTCAGTATTTATCAAATAATGATCACGGAATATAATGAACGAATTATTTTTATTTAAATCATAGTGAAAATGCATTATTTTGTTTAAACAAAAAATACCTTTACTAAAATTATGGTTTTCAGTAGTAAATAAAAAACACAAGAATTTATTTTTGCTTTTTTTATATAAATAATGCATCGAAATTTGTAACAATAAAATGATTTAATTTTTACAGGAACATTACGAAAAAAGACCCTGAAGTCCATATTAATGAATTCGATAAAACTCAAAGAAAAATTAATTTTTCGAACTACCAATATTACCATTAAATTCAGCATTGTTTATTTAATATTTTCTCAAAAATTATAATTGTAAAAATTATTTCTACTTTTTTTTTACGCTTACATTTTTAACGTAATCTTTGCATGTAAGATTCTAATATTTCCATTGCACACAAAAACGTATAATTATCAACGTAAAATAATGTTCATATAATCTTGGAAAATAAAGTAAAAAATAAAATTAAATTGACAAACAGGAACATAGAAAAATAATTTAATTAAAAAATTGGCAAAAATTATACGAACGTTCCATGTGGGTAAGTACTAGTGTTGTGCCGATGAATCGGAATCGGGAATCGGTTAAATCGGTAATTTTCGGGGAATCGGAATCGGCATCGGAATCGGAAAAATTTGTGTATAATTTCCGATTCCAAAATCGATTCTTTGAATATTTTTCAAAAGTTAATTTTCAATTGCTTGTGCCGATTATAAATATTTATTTCTTTTAAACTATTAGTAAAACTAAACTCTATAGATCTACGTACTCGTTATAGAATGAAGTTCTCATTACAAAATCACGTAATTTCATTAAATAGTTTTTGTTTTACGCTCCCTTGACTAATTATCGCAGTTTTTTTGGGAAGATTCCGAATTTCCCAAATCGTTTTTACGGCATAAAATAAAAACTATTTGATGAAATTACGTGATTTTTTTATGAGAACTTCATTCCATAACGAGTACGTAGAATATATATTTTTTTTATTTTCGTTTTTTAACATAGTGTAAACTGCACAAGCACCCTTTTTTAATACGTGAAGACAGTTTAGAGCTTCATCCTAGATCTAAAAATAATTTGGTTTTTAGTGGGTTTACAAATATCGTCCAAAAGTAGAATTTCAATGAGGGGGGACTTTTAAATGTAAATATAATTTCTTTTTCAATCTGAAAAATTTCTAAATGTTTTCTCTTTATCTATTTTATCCAGACTTTGATAAATTCATTGTGAGATATTCATGTATATTTTTAACTTTTCCGAAACCCCGAGAAAAATATGCGATGGTGTCAGACAATGTGGCTCCAGGAAAATAAAATAAAACTCTATTCGTTTGAAATCTTTTCATATTAAACTCCTTGAGAAATTTGGCAAGTGGGTGTGAAAAAGTATTGTTGTCGAAACCAACGGCATCGAAGGTGTTAATTACCCCATAATACTTTCAACTCAACTTTTGAGTGAGATTGGCGGGCTTCAGCGAGGCCTCCGTGATATATATATACACACACACACACATATATATATATATATATATATATATATATATATATATATATATATATCACGGAGGCCTCGGCTTCAGACGGCATTGGCGCCGTCGTAGCAATCCTTAAGTATAAACTTAAACAATACCGGCAGAATCAAAGAAAATCACACTGGAAGCATATTTCAAATTAAATCAAAGGCCAAGCCTTTTCACAATTTTGCCCATTCCTTGTTGGTCCCCCCGATTTATCGGAGAGGGACTATAGTTTTCAGTGGCGTTCGTTCGTCCGTTCATCCGGATGATTCCCGGATAACCGTCCATTACTTTTTTCTGAAATTTTGCCACAAGTTGTACTCCAATACGTAGATGTGCACAACATCGAGTTTTTTTTTTTGAAGAAAACTCTCGTTGCTCCCCCAGGGGCTGAAAAGGGGTCAAAAATGCCCAAAATGGCAAAAATGACACTTTTGGCCCCATAACTTTTTTCCCGTCCATTAGATTTTACTGAAACTTGTCCAAAATGTGAAGGCAATTGTTGCAAATGTAAATTCAGTATCGCTGACCCTGGCAAAACTCTGGTTTGCGCCCCCCGGGAACTTTTAGGGCTAAAAACCACCCCTTTTTTAGGCTCTTTTTTTCATATTTGTCTAAAATGTGATTATGTATCTCTATTTAGTGTTTTTTTATGGTGCTGAACTCAAATTTACATGTCTTAAGGCCTGAAACATAGCCGTTTGTCCATTTTTACAAGTAATCAGCTTCCCCATGGGGGCAAAAGAGGTAAAAAAAATACCTCAAAATGACTCTAAATAGACAAAATTGACATATTTTTCAGAATAACTTTTCATCCATTCATTAGATTTTTCTGAAACTTGGCAAAACCATGGGCATACCTGATATACACCTGATGGAAGTATCACTGACCCTGGGAAAAATCAGAGTCACAAGCCCTGGAGGTTTTAGGGCTAATATTGGGTGTGGAGCAAAAGTTGAACTTAGTCATTTTTCTGAAAACTTTTGAAAATTTTTTTTTCACTCAAAATTGTTTTTTTATCAGTTATGTATCACTTTTTTATCACTTTATTCGATCCCCCCTCCTCACATAGAGGGGGACCATGCATGCACGGCTTGTTATATTTGTCAATACCGATTGCCGAGTGAGGGAGCAGCAAACATACCGACAAAACCCAACACTTTTATATTCTACTTTTCATTTAATTAGCAATAATGTTTGATATTATTTTTCTGGGCAAAATATTTCTTTAATTTTAGACAATTCTTTCGCTACTTTGAAAATAAACTGCATTCTTCTAAAGGTTACCTAGCGAATTTTCGCAAAGTTTCAATTTTTGTTTTGTTTATTTTACGCATATAAAATAAGTTTAGATCTTCTTTAGTTTTACTAATAGTTTAAAAGAAAGAAATATTTATAATCGGTACAAACAATTGAAAATGAACTTTTTAAAAATATTAAAAGAATCGATTTGGGAATCGGAAATTAGGCACAAATTTTTCCGATTCCAATACCGATTCCGATACCCCCAAAATTACCGATTTATCCGATTCCCGATTCCGATTAATCGACACAACACTAATATAAAACGATTAGGAATTTAAAATAGACGGTCAGTTTCACAAATAAATATAACGTAACATGAGCTGTAGTGTGTTACCAATTTTAAATTATGTGCGCTTATTGGGGATAGGGTGTCTACTTTTTAAGCGATTACACATGGTTTTACAACGTTGCAAACCGAACTTAATTTAGTGGGAAACACTTTAGTTAATATCCATAAAGAATTAGGATGGCCAGAAATGATGATCATTTTACGTTAAATTTATATTCGAAACTGATCTTACACTCTAAATTCTAAATGATCGCTTTTCTTTCCGCCAATAAAAAAAATTTTCTAACACGTAATCTATAAAAGTAATATTTCATTTTGGTTTAGGGATTTAGCTGCGAGAGAAAGCACAGAAAGCTCACGCAATCTCACGTTAAAAATGGTTTTCATAATAGTAATATTATTATTTAGAAATTCGTTCATAACAATGAGATGTGGCTTTGCTAAGTGGCGTTGTTAAATATATTGTTCTTACATCGTTTTCTTATTTTGCCTACCAATCTTCGAATATTTTCCACTATTCATGTAAGTAGCATGTTATACAGTAAATACGAACTGGTACAATATAGCTTTGTTTTAAAATCAAAATAAATGTTTTGTTGTGTTACAATTTTTAATCAATTACAAGGCACACATTTGAGATAAAATATACGCGGACATTAACCAGGGGTTTATGTAATAATTTGAAAATTTACGAAAAAACAAACAAAAAAAACTCTAATTAAATATGTATAAATTTTACAAGAATCGGAATCGGGAATCGGAAATTTTGAACGGAATCGGAATCGGGAAAAATTTTGGCATCGTCCCATCACTAGTAAGTACGGATGCGCAGAGTTGAAAAGAAAACCAGTCTGTTTTGCCCTACCTTCTCCTCTTTTCAACTACCCGCCTGTTTTTGTCCCTCATCTTTAAATGTCACGTAAACATTATGATAAATTTTGACGTAAGTCTTTAGTTTTTTAGTGGGTAATTTTTTCAATGATTATGAATTGTTTTCTTAACCAATTGTAATTCTGTATTAATAAATAATGGTGCTAACTTTTTTTTTTTTTTCAAAGAATAAATTGTCAATAGTATAATTAATGAATTTTTAATGAATTTAATTAACTTTTATGCATTTTTAAATGAAGGAAGGAGGATCTTCGACTCCACAAAAAAAAAAAAAGTCGCTCGGTATGCCGGAATAAAGACATAAATTATGTCTAATTTGTCCTTCCATAGATATTTCAATTTTGCCGCGAGAATAGATTTTGATACGATTGAACGAGTCTCGTTGCTACCAGTGATACATTTTTGGATAATTATTACTATTTTTGCAAAAGTTAAATACATTTATTGTATTAATTCATTATCTTAAGACTTTAACTTAATACTTAACTTGGAAATAATTCCAGAAAGCTTATATTTTTCTTGCCAGAAAAATGTAAACGCGATTTTTGTCATGAATTTTTACGTGAAATTTAGGGTTTTCAGATTTGAGACAAAATTTGTCCATGTATTTTTTTATTTCACACTTTTTTTCTTTGAGAAATTAACTTTAAACTATAATCTTTCAAATACAATAAAAAAAAGTAGTCCAAAATTTAAAAAATTATGATTAACCGGTGTTAAAAAACCATACCCCCCCCCACCAAAACAGCCATTAATTGCCCGTACCTGATAAAAAAGTACCACATATTTAAAAAAAAAAAAAAAAAATTTTTTACAAACAAAGAATTCATATTTGATAAAAAAAAAAGAAAACCTTATATTAGTACAGTGTAACCCGGATATAAGATACTCGAATATAAGAAAACGGCTATAAGAGAGATTTTCTCTCGTCCCAAATTAGAGCCTGTGTTAATGTACAGTGTAACCCTGATATAAGAAACCATGGTACCTGTTTAACCCAGATATGAGCGCCTTGGGGACTGTGTAAGAGGTCTCTTATATCTGGGTTAAACTGTAATAAAACAAAATACGGTTAGTGTGAAAATTTTGTACGAATCGAAATGGACTATATCTGTTAACAGCATCCTCTCTGCAGCACAGAAACCGAAACTCAAAAAACAGCAAACAATTTTAATTTTAACCTCTTCTATTGATATACTTATGCCGTTGCATTATGAAAATGGGGATGACATGTACAATGCACACATCCCTTTATATATTTTTTCTTTTCATCTTTCTTTAATTTTTTTTCAACAGATTATTATTGCTGGGACACTAATCTACCAGATTATCAAAAAAAATTAAAAATGCAAAAATAAAATTTTTTTAATCAATATTTAAATATTTGTAAGAGATCCTCAGTTTCTAATACAACTTTCTAGTAAATTGATCCCCCTTATTGGAACCACCCAACGAAAGCATGTACACTTTTATATTATGTATATTGTTTGCTTTCATCTTTTTTTTTTTTTTTTTTCCAGTGGATTATTATCAATTTCACATAAATTTAATGTAAAATGATTCCCTGTTTCCAGCCATTCAAGCATTTCAGAACAATTAACTGTTTTCTTTTTTGTTACAAGATAAATTCTGTATGTTTTTCTTTTTGGCAGGGGAGTACTTTACTAGAGTTTGCATGTTGCTTTACGACCTTGCTAGTTGAAAGGGTTAATATAAGAAAATTTAGTCATTAGCCCTGAAACGTTTGAATGTCCTGGAATTATTTTATTTATTTATTTTTTTTTTTATTACATTTTCACCCCAAATAAGGCACATTGCCACTTTGGTGTAGGGGGCTACTATCAGGGGCAGCAACTACTGGGGCACTATGTTGGGATTTGGGCAGCAAGATGTCAGTTCACGTTGCACTTGAACTTCTGCATGTCAGTACAGTTAGGGAAGCAGGAACCTGGAATGGAATTCCAGAGTCTCGCGGTTCTGAGGAAGAAACTACGGGAGTAGAAAGATCTTTTACATCTATGGATCTTTACTGTGTGGGGGTGGGATTTAGCAGCCTGTCGGGTTTGTCGAGGGTGTCTACATCGTGGGAGCACAAGTGTCTGCAGTTCGTCAGAGCATTCACCATTAAAATACTTGTAGAACAGGCAGAGGGATGCAACATTTTTTTTTTTTTTTTTTTTTTTTTATTCAATTTTCACCCCAAACAAGGCACAGTGCCACTTTGAAGCAGGGGGCTACTATTAGGGAATTAATTAGCGGGGTCATTATGAAGGGAGAAGAGTAGAAAGATGTTTGTTAACATTACACTTGAACTTCTGCATATCATTGCAGTTGGGAAAGCAGAATCCCGGAAGGGAGTTCCAAAGACCCGCAGTTCTGAGGAAGAAACTATTGGAGTAAAAGGCTTTCTTGCACCTAGGGATCTCCACTGTAAAGGGATGAGACTTAGTAGCTTGTCGGGTTTGTCGGGGGTAGTTACGTCGGGGAGGTACAAGTGTTTGCAGTTCGTCAGAGCATTCACCATTAAAGTATTTGTAGAACAGGCAGAGGGATGCAACATCTCGTCGATGGGACAGAGGTTGAAGCCCAGATGACAGTTCAGGACCTATCAGGTTTGCGACTCTTTTTTGAACCCTGTCCAGGAGCGAGAGACAAGCAGCAGATGCACCAGCCCAGATGTGACAACTCGTTGATGGGACAGAGGCTGAAGCTTAGATGCCAGTCCAGGGCCTATCAGATTGGCGACTTTTTTGAACCTTGTCTAGGAGCGAGAGACTAGTAGTAGATGCACCAGCCCAAATGTGACAACAATACTCCATACATGGGCGAATGGTGGCCTTATAGAGGTAGGATACTTTCAGGTGTCAGTAGTTTTCTAGCACAGTAGAGAGAGCCTACCTTTTTTGCAGCGGCCCTGGCAATGTTTTCAATATAATTGTTCCAACTCATGTTTCCTGTGAACGTTAAGCCAAGCAGTTTGAAAGATGTACTCTCAGACAAGGAGTCACTGGCCATTGCTATTGGTGGCAGAGAAGGTTTCTTGTAATTATTGAAGGAAACCAGTTAAGTCTTGGCAGCATTGAATGTGACCATCCATTTATGTCCCCATTCCACTACAGATTGGAGGTCATCCTCTAGTGTTTTTGCCATTCCTTTAGATATGTGTTCATTTGTTTTCCTGTCATGCCTGTAGTGTCATCAGCATATATATACCCATCTCAGAGGCAGTTTTGTCGGTGAGGTCATTAATAAATATTAGGAACAATAGAGGTCCAAGGATAGACCCCTGAGGCACTCCCGCATTTATATCACACTGTTTAGATGTACAACCGTCGAGGACAACCTGGATTTTTCTCTTATCTAAGAAGGATTTAATTATGTTAAGTATTCTACCAGTGATACCGTATGATCTAATTTTCCTGAGGAGACCCTTGTGCCATACCCTGTCAAAAGCCTTAGATATATCTAGAGCTACCGCTCTGCCCTCCCCCGCTTTGTCCAGTGAATGGTATATACGTTCAGAGATTAAAGTGAGGATGTCAGCTGTGGAACGGGCTTGTCTAAATCCATATTGTTTGTCAGTCAGAAGTTTAGCATCGCTAAGGTGCCGGACTAGAGCATGGTTAATTATGGTCTCAAATATTATGTCGAAAAGTGGGAGGAGGCTAATGGGGCGATAATTTGATGAGTCAGTCCTTTCGCCAGAATTCTTAAATATTGGTACCACAGAAGCAGTTTTCCAACAGCCCGGAAAGCATGATTCATTAAGGCATTTGTTGTAGAGTTTGGAGAGAACTGGAGCTACTTCGGCTGAGCACTTTTTTAATAGCACAGCTGGGATGAGATCAGGTCCATATGCTTTTGAAGTGTCAAGATTTTTTATGATAGCGTGTACCTGAGCAGGGGTGATTTTTGGATCATCTAGCGTGGCGTCTGTCTGCAAAGGAAAGTCAGGCAGAGGGTGGTTGGTAGGGTCCAGTGTGGAGTTCGAGGCAAACCGGCTGGCAAGCATATTTGCCTTGTCGGTTGCTGAGCAAACAACCTCGTGATTGTGGTTAGCGGGGGAATTGTTGATTGCCCATTATTTACTACACTGTTGTAGATTTTCCAGAAGTCACGATTTCCTAATATTTGTGCTTCGATGCGTTTTTTAGTGGCTTCAGTAAATTCTCTCTTAGCTGTCTCTATTTCTTTCTTAACGTTACTTCTAGCTTCTGTATACTTCTGTTTGTTTGAACTGGACTTATGTCGGTTAAATCTGCGGTATACATGCTGCCTTTGAGCAATGGCAGTTGCGCAAGTCGAAGTAAACCATTGGGGAGAGTGGGGCTTACTATAAAATTTCCGCATGGGAACATGTGCTTCCATTGCTGTTTTGAACCATTCAGTGGTCTCATTTGCGCACTGTTCAGCAGGAAGAGAAAAAATATTTCCCCATGGGGCATCTCTGATAAGATCTCTGATGGCTTCCCAGTCAGCCTTTTTATAATATCTCATTGTTTTGAGTACTGGCTCTTTAGTTTTGGGTCTAGAATTTAGGGTGATTTCTACCCTTATCACTGTATGGTCAGTGTTCCCGGTTGGCTGTCAGCATTTGTTGTACAATCCTCAGGAACTGTAGTACGAAACAGATCGAGAAGTGATGCTTGTTGTTCTTGCTGGTCAGGGAAACGGGTTGGAAATGTAACCATTTGTGATAGGGAGTGAGATATAGCAAAACTATGTGTTTTGCTGCCCGCTGCATCTGTGTGAGTAGAGAATCCAAGCCAGTTTTTGTGGTGAACATTAAAGAGGATCATTTTACATTCAGTTTATATACAAAAAACAGATCCCCTACTCTAAATTCTAAAATCATTATATTTTTCTTTATCTTTGCACCAAATTTTTCTGGTGTTCATATGTAATCACCTTAAAAAGTAAAATACCATCTATTTGCATATTATGATAAAGATGCTAATGTACAAATTTTCCATAAAATAGTTTCTTTCTTGAAATCCAATGAAAGAATGCAATAAATTATAAAATGAATAAGCTGTCCACATTATTGAAAAAGTTTTAAAAAAAAACAATAGAAAAAAGTAATAAATAAAAAGCAATTGTTTGCAAAAAAAAAAAAATACAACAATGTAAATATTAGATTGTCAAGAAAGTTCTTGCAAAATTTTTATTTTGATTTCAAATGATGTATTTCCAAATAAGCCTTTGTTAATTTATATATAATTTTTAAGAGCGTTTTTCTCTCTGTCTAATCGTTTTAAAACGATTATCTTTTCAAAACATTTAATACAAAATGGAAAAAAAGTAAATTTGCATAATTTTCTCATTTCAATTCAAGCGAGGCCAAAAAGCTGCTGAAACAGCTCGCGATATCAATGAAATGTTTGATGCAGGAAACACTAGTGAACACTCAATACAATAATGGTTCAAGAAATTTTGTGGTGGCGCCAAGTCTTGAAGATGATGAGCATAGTGGTCAGCCATCGGATGTTGACAATGATCAATTAAAAGCCTTAGTCGAAGCAAATCCACGCAGAACCGTTCAAGAACTTGCTTATTACTATAATTAGCCTAATATGTACAACGATTTCCAAGATTTGAGAGAGATTGAATACAAAAAACTTGTTAGATGTGTGCCTCACGAATTGAACGACAACCAAAAGAAACGCCGTTTTGAACTGTCATCTACTCTTCTTTTACGCAATAAGAACGACACATTTCTCAACCAGGTTGTGATTTGCAATGAAAAATGGATTCTTTATGACACCGACAAAGCTCCACAACACTTTCCAAAGCCAGAGTTGCACCAAAAGGAGGTCATACTGTTTGGTGGTTTGCAATCGGTCTCATCCATTGCAGTTTTTTGAATGCAGGTGGAGTATTGTCAACAAATTGATGAAATGCATCAGAAACTTTGACAACAACACCCAGCATTAGTCAACAAAAAAGGCCCAATTCTCCCCTACGACAATACTTGACCGCACGTTGCTAACCCAACCCTGCAGAAGTTGAATTAATTGGGCTACGAAACTCTGCCTCATCTGCCATACTCTCCCACCCTCTCACCTACCAATTATCACTTTTTTAAGCATCTTGACAACTTTCTGCATGAGAAATGCTTCTGTAACCTAAGCAATATCATTGCCACCAGAATGCAAGTTTTTTACATTACTGGCATAAATACACTTGTTTTGTGTTGGCAAAAGTTTAATTCTGATGCTGCTTATTTCCATTAATAAATTTTTGTTTGAGCTGACAAGATATGTTCATCTGAATTTAAAAATTAAAAACTGCAAGAACTTTCTTGTCAACAGTTTTTTTTTCATGTTTAAAATACCGAGATTGTTTGTATAGATGCAATTAAATAGAACCCACTCCATATTGGCACTTATGCAGAATAGGGACAATGTTATTATCGGCATATTCTGGTCATGTTACATAAATAACTGGAAGCTGCCAAATGAAAACTTAATGTTTTTTTTTGTTTTAGCGAAATTGGTGGCTAATTTTTACGCAAAATCATTGCCAAATTTTTTAGGTGCTAAACAAAAACTTATTTTTTATTTTTATTTTTTTTTTTACTAAAAAAATGAAAATTTCATAAAGAAAAGGAACAGACTTACTATTGAAAGACACAAGCTGGGTTTTAACACAGTTGAATGAAACAATCCAAGTTTTACCCCAATTTACACTTTAACCCAGATTGACTTCTAGATCAATTCCAGATTTTAACTAATCCGAAGAAGATGGACAAGAAACACTAAAATAGAGAATGGTATCATCAGCATAAATGTTAATTTTTTTAATAATATCCTGTGGAAGATCATTTATATAGTGGAGATTATTGTAGATTAGATTCCTGGGGAACATCAGCATTCATAGGAAACACGAATGAGTGGATATCGTACAGAATTAGAGTATTACTGTGAGATACGAATGCACTAAGATTCATTTTTTATTTTAATACAATGATACATTGTATCTATATTTACACCCTAAGATGGAATGGAATGGAAACATCACTAACCCTATGTGAGTTTAACCAGCTTCCACTAAAGTTCCATTAGAGTATGAAATTCAGAAGCAGTCCCCAGTCGCATGCATATCCCCATTAGGGGAGATGACGACGTTAGGTTTTTGCAACTCTTGAAGGGAGGTGTCGACATCCTCCTACATACAGCACCTGAATTCCCAAATTGGTTACCCATCTGGTACTGACCAGGTTTAGTGTTGCTTAACTTCAGTGATCTAACAAGAATTGGTGTATCAACATGATTATGCCATACACTGACAGAGAGCACAGCAAATGATGTATATCAGAACGTATACAACACTTTACTCCTAGCCAAAATGCCAGAGTTTTAAAGCTAAAAAAACTGTCAACGTCGGCTTGAAAAATCATGTGATGCCATAGGTAGATAGCAGTGTTTGTTTGACTTCCAGAGTTGATCTGAACGCTCACCTGGCACAGTATGTTCATTGTCGTTGTATAGAAAACGTGCTGTTGTATGTTTACGATTCTCATTTGTTTTCCTTCATTTTATTAACATTTATTGTATGAACCGTGAGTCATGGGGATGGAGATAAGAAAAAAAACAAAAACAATAATTTCATTGGAAATAAAGCACGAGATGATTAGTAAAAAATGAACAAACAATTTTATTCTTTATTTTTTATTCATCCTTTCTGCTACATTAAGACTTAAATATTAAGCATTTAGTAAGTTTATTCAACATCTTAATTGTGTATTGCCCCTTTTTAGTTACCATATCGTGTGTGTGTGTGTGTGTGTGTATGGTAGCCTTGCTGTTCTCCCTCTCTACTCCTTGCACGCATCCTGTATGATAGCACTCACCTAAGCAGTGAGTACAACTCTATTTTATTATTGTTTTAACATTTATCATTCCATATCAATTTCTGTGTCATTACTGTTGCATAGTGTAATTTAAACATAATTTGAGCCTGTTTTGGGTAAATTTCTTACCTTTGGAATGGGTAATTTTTTTTTTTTTTGTATTCAAATGGGACTAATTATTTTGAGATGTAACTGGACAGAGACAAGGATTGATTAATTTCAAGAGGATAGAAAAAAAGTTCAGGAGCACAACGCTCGAGAATAACAATAAGAAATGAATCAGGACTGGAAAACTTAGACTAGTCAAGATCAGAAAGAATCTTAGAAACCATCTTCAGAATGATAGTCAAAACAGCAATCAATTTTCAAAAGAAAATCAGAAAGAATGGTGCCAGAATCATCAGCAAAAAGACTAGTAAAGAGATCAACCTTATCCTAAAAAGATGAAATAACTTGAAGACTGTCAAAGAGGAATACCAAACTTGCCACCATTAATGGCACTGTTGTAGATTGTTGAAGAATCATAAAATCAAACATTTTGAAAAGAGATAATCATGAATACTTTGAAAATAGGCAACCTCAGCGATTGTTCTTGTGCAGTTCTATTATCATCTTGAGTGTTAGTCTCACAAAGTTTCAGCCAATTTAAATTCTAACCTTCATCAGGTTTATCTTAAACTCTGAAATCTTTCAGTCGAGGTCTAGAATTTGCACAGATGGAACTCTTTTCTTCAACCATGATTGAAGAAATGTCTCAATTCAAAATACTATTAGTATCGCTTGCACTGAGGATTGAACCTTCAACCTCAAGAAGATTGTCACTTAGAACAGTATTTTATCCATTGCGCAAAGATATACCTGATGAAAATTGGAGTTTGCATCAACTGATAAGTTGTGAGAACATCCAAGATAAAAACGGTAATAAGACTAATACAAATTATACGCAAGTTTTTTGTTTTTGCATTTTTTTGCTTTGATTATTTATTTATTTATTTTTTTTATGAGTGTGACAACTGTAGGAAATCAATTATTGACAAAAAATAAGTTACTATTCACCCGAGCAATGCCGGATAAACCTGCTTGTTGTAAATGCTGGATGTCATGTATGTTTGCCTAATTCCTCTTGCCATTCATCTCTTTCTTTTTTTGCAGAAAGGATGTTGTGATCCCATGCAGTATCCAGTGTGCTGATCTTTTCAACAAAGGTCTTGTCGCCACGGTAAGTCTTTCCCTTCCTCTCTTCTCATTTATTGATTTTAATTCTCGCAATAAATAAAAGAATAAAAATTTTCCACGCTTTTGTGGCCGTAAATGTAATCTTTTCAAATTGAACTTCTGAAACAAAATATTTGGTTAAAGTCAAATTACCTCCTCCGACACTTGCCCTATTCCAAATTTGTGTTTGTAGGATGTCATCGGTGAACTGGTTCCCACCAATATAAATGATTGCACTTTAAAAATAATTAAATTTAAAAAAATAAGCCTTTCTTCAAGCAAAGTCCCCTGACAGTTGCTGCAGCCCTGTCAGACTAAGCAGTGAAGACTCAGAATAATTTCTTATTTGAATTTTTATAATAAAAATGTTTATGAAACAAGGTTTTTACTTCTTAGTTTGATAGTCCTGCAGCAACCACCGGGGATTTTGCTTGAAGAAAGCTTTATTTTTTTATTTTTTTTTTTTTAGTGTGCAATTATTTATATTAGTGACAAACAGTCCACTGATGATGTTCTATGAACAAAAATTTGGAATAGGGGTGTCAGCAATCGTCAGGAGACGTAGCCCAAATATTTAGATGAAACCTTAGTAGTGTAATTGACACTGACGTAGACTGTTATGCCAATGAGTCATTACTTATGAAGGCCAAAAGGCACTTGAGGATAAGAGTTAATTCTCAGTTGGATAATTAAGAACACTGAGAGGAGTAAAAACAATGAATGAACTGGACAAGATTTTGAGTAAGTAAACAGCTCAACAAGTAACTGTTGATATTGTTCTTGAAAATGATCATGTAGTTTGCAGTGAAGCAGTCTCATGATAATGTCTTCCATAGATGGGAAGGTTTCTGAAAGAAATTCTGTTCATGGAAATTTTGTTTAGCATTAGGTACACAGAAAAAAAACCCAGTTATTTGTAGCGGTGATAGGGAAACGAGTTCTTACTGTGAACGTTTTAGAGGGAGGAACCAGAGATTGAAGCTTAATCAAGCACCTTTCATGGAAATAATGATAAAGTAGAGAAAGACTAGCAACATCTCTTGTCAAGGTAAGAAAAAGTAAATATCGCTTTCTTGGATGTGGTAGCAAATATTCCTTATGGATCTGATTCTCATGCAGGTATAAAATTATATTAGGAGTCGGATACTTTCTGGAGTGATAGTTGCCACATATGGATCAGTGCATCAACTATTAGTCTCTATTCGACAGGATCCAAAAAAAAGAATCTCCAATCTAGTAGGTCCTGCACTGTCAATCAAACTACAATCTCTCTCCCATCATCGCAATCTTGCATTTGTTCTACAAGTCCTTTAATGGAATGTCTTTTCTTCTTACTCGGTCTTACTTCCCTTTCTTCTTTTGTTCACATATTATCCAATGTGCTGACCTTCTCAACGGAGGTCTTGTCGCCACGGTAAGTCTTTTCCTTCCTCTCTTCTCATTTGTTGGTTTCAATTCTCGCATTAAATAAAAAGAATAAAACTTTTCCGCGCTTTTGTGGCCGTAAATGTAATCTTTTTCAAATTGAACTTTTGAAACAAAATATTAGAAGTTCTGCCATGTTTGACATTACATCTGAGATTAAAGCAAATTTTTATGGCTGGATGCCCTTCCTAACACCAAGGTGATGAGCATTTTGTTGAGACACGAGCTTATCGTGGAGTGTGCTCCAACAAACTCAGAGCATGATGCCCCTTCAATGTAAATATCTCTGACTACCCTGACAAGCAGCAACATTCCACACCTTCACTGTAGAGGTCCACTGATGCCCGAGAGCCTGCTACTCTAATAGTTTGTTCCCTCGAACTGCTAGATTTTAGAATTCCTTCCCTGTTTCTTGCTTCCCTGACTTTACTAACATGCAGAAATTTGAGTGTAATGTAAACATATCTTGCTTATCTTCTTACATCGTGTCTCTTATCAACATAACCCCAAATAGTACCTATTTACTATGCCTCCCCACGGGACAGAGTTAGACACCAGGGTCGTTTTTTAACGTGGAGAAAAGGTACAAAAATAAAAATTGTCTCAGTCGTGAAGGATTTCTCCTCCACCGAAAGAGAACAAGAAATAGAAGTGCAGCATCTGAAGAACAGATACTACACTTTGATCTTGTCCCGAAGGCCAAGTGCATTAGTAACCCCTTATATCTCCCTTCTTAGAGTTGTTTTGATAAGTTATCTTTTCCTGATAACAAGAAGTAACCAAGGCTGATTTCCTCTGATAGCTTTATATTGCAGACATGGGAGCAGCGATTTGCTTTTTGTGTGGATCTCAATAACAAGCTGGAAAATTCTAAAGTGATGACTGCCAGACGAATTATTCAAAACGTAGCATCTTCCTTCTTCATATTAAGAATGGCTTTCTATTTAGGAAGCCATTCATAACATGAGAAAAAGAGGTGATTTCATATTGACATAATGTATTGAAAATGTTTTGTTTTTTGTTTGTTTGTTTAAAAGAAAAACTTGATTTAATGATTTTTATGCATTCATTGAAACTTGTCTTCTGAAAACTGATTGCTTCAACATCTTCTGGTTGTTTACATAACCTGGTTGAAGATGCTGACGTGACATGGGCAGAGATTGGGTTGTAAACTGGATAAGTATCAAAAAGCCTTAGGAAAATAAACATTAGCTGACTTAACTTTAGTAAAATAATTTTTTTTTTTTTTTTACAAGGGATTCACCACTTATCAAGGCCCAAAGGCAACTTGAGGGTAAGGGCTAATGAGTGTATGGTGATCACTGGACAACAAAATTGTCTGTAGTGGAAATTGGGTATGATTTGATTATCTAAAGTGACAGCACAAAAAGAACTTGTTTACATTGGATTTGAAGATAACCATAATATAGTTAGACAGAAAACAAACCAACAGAACAGTTTCAGAGGTGGGCAGATCTAGGAAATAAGTTTTGTTCACAGAATTTGTTTAGATTTAAGCATAGAGAGTGGAGGAAATTGTTGATAGTGGTTGTAACTAGACGAGTGCTTTTTGTGAAAGTTTGAAAGAATGTTTAAGATGGCTTGGATATTTTTGAGTTTGAATCATATCGGGAAAATCAGATGTGAAGAAATCTTTCTCTGATATAGGAACTCGTTTTCTTGTATTCAGCTCATAAAGGGGCAGAACTTCTTTGTGTGTCAGGCTAGAAAACGCTAGCCTAGTCCACTAGCAAATGGACTTAACAAAAGTGGAAAGTTTTGAGTTGTCAAATTTTATAGGAGTTGAGAGTATGTGTCAGGACTAATAAGCTTTTTTGAAAATGTTTGGTTCTTATATAGTATTAGTCACAAGTTAAAATTGAATTCCAAGTAAAAACATTTTGATGTTCGGACGTGTCATGTAGAAATAAATTTCAACAAAAATTAGAAAAAAAAAAAAAGACTAAGTATAGGATCAACTGGAACTTTTTATTAAAAATAAAAATCAGTCATATCATTTTTTTTTTATCCAATACACCATTAATGAGAGCAGAAATACTGGATGTCTAACACATATGCAAATGACGAAGCTGTGGTGTCATAGTGAGATCGGAAGAGGAGGAAGGAAAAAAAAAAAAACAAAGCAAAAAAAAGCATGTGTCAGACAGAGGGAGAAAGGCTTATAAGCACGGCAGAATCTTTTTTGGCCACATGACGGCATGACAGAAACTTTTAAACAATATGCAGGACTCATTTATCCTCCAAACTTTTAAAGATTTTCAGATGATTGTAAACAGTCGAATGAATTACATCAATAGCTGCAGACTAAGAAACTCTTAATTAACCCCGAGGAGAAAAGCTGAAATGTGACCATATTGTCGCTGGCTTGGAAAATATATGTCAGTGGCTTGGTGTGGAAACGACCAGTAATAAATACTTTTTGCTACAACTGGAAAAAAAACTTTGTCCTTTGTTTCTCTGCAAGACTTCCATACACAATGTTGAGTCTGTGTTAAAATGTAACTACAACATTACAGAGGTATTCATAAAGCAAGGGAAATAAATCAGCGCTTTATGTAACCAAGTAAAACTGAAAGACATAATCTGACAAAACTGCAAATTACAATAAAATTGCGCTATATGGGCTTTTGTAGTTCAATTAGCCAACATGGCTGACTGATGCTCACGTTATGTGTTAATTTAACATTTCAAAATCCGATTATAGGAACAAAATGTATTTTAATAGTTTTTGACGCAAAAAAAAGACTTTTTTTTTTTTTTTTGCGTCTTTTTTTTTTTTTTTTTTCTCAAACAAATTTTTACCAAAATCTTTTGCATTTAACAAGAATTTGACTAAAAACAAAACATAGGAATCGAAAAGTTGTAACTACATGCTTTTATTAAATGGGTTCATCACATTAGTCCATTTTGAAGACATTATTTTAATTATTTTTAGTTTTTAAGAATAACTTTTTTTTTTTTTTTTTAAAGTACTTGCAACTCCTTTTTCTTTTAAAAAAATTGATATTTATTTTATTAGTTTTAATAGTTTTTGCATCAAAAACCATTAAAATGCATTTTGTTCTTGCATTCAGATTTCGCAATAAACACATGTAGTCACAACTTCATTTGCTGTTTTCTCTCTTTTAGTCAAATTCTTGTTAAATGCAAAAGATTTCGGTAAAAAATTATCTAAAAAAAAACAGAAGACACAAAAAAAACTTTTTTTTTTTTTTTTTTTTTTGCATCAAAAACTATTAAAACACATTTTGTTCTTATAATCGGATTTTTCAATTTTAAATTACCGTGTGACATCAGCATCAGTCGGCCATGTTGACTAATAGACCTACGAAAGCCCATATAGCCTAAAATGGATATTTACTTGTAATCAAACTTCTATTTGTTTAAAAATGAATAATTTTCAGAGGATACCTATTTCTTCATTCAAGTATATCAAAGAGTTTTTTTGTTTTTTTTTTACTTTGAATCCGATTTTCACTTATGACCAATACTATAGAAGCACCTGATTTTCTTAGATGTGATCAGATACCAGAAAAAAGTGAGGGGAGTTATCAATTGTAAAAGCTAACAATTCAAACATATGATTGATATTTTTAGTTTCAATCTTATTAATATTTTATTTTTTATTTGTTGATGTTAGTTTTTTATTTGTTGATGTTAGTTTTTTATTTGTTGATGTTAGTTTTTGATTTCATTTGTCTTTTTTTTGATTTCATTTGTCTTTTTTTTGATTTCATTTGTCTTTTTTTTGATTTCGTTTGTCTTTTTTTTGATTTCGTTTGTCTTTTTTTTTGATTTCGTTTGTCTTTTTTTTTTTTATTTCGTTTGTCTTTTTTTCTTCTCTCTTTTTAGGTGATGTGGTTCAGCAGTGGCGGCACCAAATCTGTCGTCCATACAGATGCCGTGGATAATCTGAACTGTATCTATCGAGGAGATAAGGAACTTTTCTTTGTCGATCCGAAATACAAGGAAAAGGTATGAACCCGTTCTAATCATCACCCCTTTTTTTTTTATTTGTAGTTATTTTTACATCAGTAAGAAAGAGTAATGTAAAAAAAAAAATTAATGATATGAAAATGATAACTGGAAAACTTTTAATTTCCGTAATATTTCAATTATTCAGACTACTGTTCTTATTTTGAGTGTTATTTTCATGAAGTTTTGGTTGATGTAATAACCAACTTTCTTCGGGTTTATTTTGTTAAAATCAGGAATCTTTCTGTCAAATAGACTCAATTGTTTTCAGCAATTATTTATTTTTTTTTTTATTAATGTGCAATACTTCTATTGAACATGACTTAACACGAACCCTTCTGATTATGATCTGTGGAAAAGACTGGAAATGACCAAACCGTCACCGAACAGTTAATTGGGACAAAAGATCAGACATAAAGTTCAATATATTTAGAGTTTATTTACAGCTGAGGAGTAGGAATGATTTTTTTTATTTAATGATAATTTACAGACTGTCTTCAGTTTGCGACAGTTCATGACAGGCTGTGGCTTAGAGCAGACGAAAAGATGAATTGGTCAACTGCCTGAGGAACATGGTCTCAACAGACAACTAAGATATGGATGTTAACGTTTGGAGGGTCGTTTTCCGTAATGTCTGCAAAATGTGTTCGAGTTGTGTTTTCTTTAGTGAGTTCTCTTGTTTTGTATTTTTATATTTGTGAGCCATTATGCTTGCCCCATCGGCAGTTGTCAATGTGAGAGATGATGACATGGCCAGAATAGATGAAAGACAAAAAGACCACAGCACACAACTGCGTGGATTTGGTGATTATCAGGAGAAAGTACATGGAATCACATCAGCACCTTTTTCAAAAATAACTGCAGATTTAATGTTGCTGATCAGATTGTAAAAAGAAAAAAATGAGATTTGCATTAAGATGACTTTTTTGACGTTTTCAGTCACTCCTCTCGTATGCAAATTATATTCATGATTTTTAAAAATGTAACTAGCCCTTGCTCCACGTCCAGACGTAGCTAGCGCTCGCTCCACACCCAGACGTGGCTAGTCCTCGACACACTATGGCTAACCCTCGACACGTGGCCAGGCACAGCTAACGATCGCCACACAGCCAAACCTAATGACACCAATTCTCAAAAGTTCAACTCAAATTATATTTAAAATTCTTCATAACAGTAAGATAACAATGTCCAACTCTCAAATCCTTGTTTAAACTTCTCTATAACATGATGACAATTTTTAAACCGTCTTGTATTAATAATTCTCCAAAACATGGCAATGCAAACTTTTAAAAAATCTGACTCTCGTCTTGTAATTAAAACTTCTCCATAATCTGACAATTAAATAGTCCAACTCTTGACATGGTTGCGTCAACTTCACTCTTTTTGCCAAAATAATTTGTAATCTAAAAAGAAAAAACTTGAAAGCACTTCTGCAAAATTCGCATTACTAGGACGACTTAACTTCAACGTGCTCGGCCAAACACACAACCTATTCTCATTCACAATTCATCCTTATCACAGCCACTCCTCTCACATGCAAATTATATTTTGAAACCATACACATTTAGAGAAAATCATCTTATTTTCATGCACTAAGGGTTAGGTCCATCTTTATCGTAGAGTGGACACTTACTTTATAGTCGACGATACTGAAATTACTAATTTCTACATAAAGAAAACAAATAGGACACTGTACATTTTAATATGAATGGGAGTCAGTTGCGTTGGGTATAAAATAAGCATGCACATTTTACATGACATTTGTCCAGTCTTGAGAAACAATGGCTATTCCCTGTAAATGTAGCTGTGCATATAATTGTGAAGCAAGGATTACGCAATCTCCAACCACACCTTTCTTAATCGATACTGCTTTTTTTTTCTTTTTTTTTTTTTTTTATTATTACATTTTCCCCCCAAACAACGCACATTGCCACTTTGGTGTAGGGGGCTACTATCAGGGTCAGCAACTACTGGGGCACTATGTAGGGATTTGGGCAGCAAGATGTCGGTTCACATTGCACTTGAACTGCTGCATGTCAGTACAGTTAGGGAAGCAGGATCCTGGAATGGAATTCCAGAGTCTAGCGGTTCTGGGGAAGAAACTACTGGAGTAGAAAGATCTTTTACATCTAGGGATCTCTACTGTGTGGGGGTGGGATTTAGCTTGGTGACAACTGAAAACAATGTCCAGATAAGCAGAGAGCATATGCAGCATCTGGTCACCCATTTAAAACTAGCCAGGCTCAACATTACTTAACTTTGGTGATCTAATGGAAACTGGTGTGTCAAAATGATTACACCAGGGGAGTGTAATAGTGAACTGCATAATAAATACATTTTTCAAAATTTATTTTCATAATCATAGTGTGGTATTTAACAATGGTCTGTACTATTTTTTAAAGTTGAAAAAAAAAAAAAAATTGTCCTTAAGCTTCACCGGAAGTTATTAATTCACAGAAATTCTTCTGATGCTACCAAATCAGGCTGTCTGAAGATACTGACTTCTTGGCCTAAAATGCACCAAACATTGATGCTATTGTTTTTTTTCCTTTCCCTTCACAAAACTCAATCATGTTCTGCAAAATTAAAAATAAAACGACCCTATTCCTCTACAAAACAACCAAACGCCATGAATAAATATTTGAAGATATAATGAACTTGAAGCATAAAAATTCTTTTCAAAATTCCTGAATTCAGTATTAACTCAAAAATGGTTGATATGCCATAACACAAAACCAGAAAACCTATTACAATCTAAATAAGGTAACTATAAGAGGGAACCAGGCCAAAAGAAAAGCAAAAGCATGTGGAAGAACGAGAAGGAGAAAATATATGCAGAATAAAAGAACAGAAATAATCATACCTAAATTTTTTTTTAAATTTTGCACAAACGTTAGTCATAGTTAAAGTAAATTTTTGCTAGAACAGATTTTCCGGGATAACTCTGGTTTCTTCCCTAGGGAGCATTATAGGGGTAAAATTGCCCTCAAATCATTCATCTGTTCGGACTTTTCTCAATAACCACACCTTGGATTTAAAATTTTTGCACAAACATTAGTCAAGGTGAAAGTAAACTTTTAACTCCTGGAGGGAAACCCTGCATGCTCAGCTTGTTCAACTTAACACCTGTCTAGAAAAACATAGTGTTGTCTTCAACTAAATATATACATATTCATTGAAAAAGGAAAAAAAGATTTTTATATATTAGACTTTTTAGCCCCATTAAAATAGGTAAAAGGTTTGTTGACCGAGTGTTTTCTACTAAATTGATGGTTGAATATGGTTAAATTTGTGCTCATTTTTTTTTTTTTTTTTTGCATTAAATACTAATCTTATTAATCTTTAATTGTACATTGAATGGATGCTGTAATACTTAGTTTGCTGCACCTTATCATAACAAAGGCCCATACAAAATTTCAGCTAGATTCGTCCAATAATTTCTGAGAAATTGTGGAATGGACAGAAACAAAGAGAAATATAGATTCATGAATCTTTCATCTTTACTTCTAGGCTTCCTTGGAATGATTGATTTGAAAAAATAAAATATGACAATATTTGAAAATATTTGGTGCATTTGTAAAGTAATATTGCATTTATTTATTCTTTTTTTTTTTTTTTACTCAATTATCTTGAAGTCTTGAAATAAGGACGAAATATAAAAATAATTTTATTTTCCTTTTTCATTTTTTACATCACATTGGAAAAATATTTCCATAATTTTCATCATGTGTATTCATATTTAAGGATTGTTATATCAATCATAATTGTCAAAATAATAGAAAACATATTTTGAAAGAGTGGAGGGAGATTTGTACATGTTTTAAAGAAAAAAAGACTTTCTGACTGAACATTGTACGTGTGTGTATGGATGCGAAAATATGAAATTATGACAGAATAATCTCTGCTGTTATTCTAAAACCAATTTTGTGGAATTGGTTCCAAGTGATGAAATTTAAATTTTGTTTGTCTCAAAATCTTTATTTGCTTTTTCTTTTTTTAAATTTCAGATCGTTTTAAAAGAAAATGGTGCTTATTCTGATATTGATGTTGACAAGTAAGATTCCCTTTTTTTTCTTCCCATAATTCCACTTGTTTTAATCATGATTAAAAGGTATCAGATTGACTCTTTAGGCACAGAAATACAATTTATTTCATTATTTTTGGAGTCTTTTTACTTTCCTCTTCAAATTTTTTGAACAAATCACTATAACTTTGGCAATTGTGGCCTTGTAAACCAACACAAAACTTACCTTTAGAAAGTTGTTTTTTAGGAGTAGTCCGGTGAGCTGAGAACAAATATTGCATTTAAAATGGGTCCGGCAACTAGTTTTCACGATACTGAAAACATACTTTTTCGCATGTTTCATGTAGTAATGTAATACAGCAGCTGTCTTCTATCTTGGTACATAGAAGAAATTCTTGGGGGGGGGGGATTTTTTTAAAGTTTTTTTTTTTTTAAGGTAGGTTTTGTGTTGGTCTACCCAGTCACAATTATCATAATTTTAAAAATCTTTTAAACATCTCTTCTGAAAGTTTCCAATAAAGTCTATAAAAGTTTAAATATTTGAGATCCACTTTGTTGTCATCATTGTACTCTTGTTGGAAATGTATTAATCTCTCTGCATATAGCAACCATTTTTTCTTTTTTCTTTTTACTTTTATTCACCCCAAACAAAGGATATTGTTACTTGGATGTAAGGAGTTACTAGTTGGGACAGTGTCTACGAGGACACTATGTGGGGAGTTGAGAAGCAAGATTACATTTAAATTTCAACATCTTGCTATAGTCAATAAGCAGGGAACAAAGAGGGAATTCTAAATCTAGGAAGAAACTATTAAGGTAGAAAGCTTTCTGATATCTACATACTTCTACAGAGAAGGGGTGGGATTTTGCTGTCTGTTGGGATAGTCGGAGGTTTTTACATCGAGAGGGCACAAGTGCTATGAGTTTGTCAGAGCACATTCCATTAAAGAACTTGTAAACAGGCTGAGGGATGCAACATTGCAGGCAATGGGATGGGTTAGAGTTTGGTTCATAGTGCTGGACCTATTTGATTCGAGACTCTTTTTTGAAGAGAGAAACTAGTAGTAGATGCCCAACAATACTCTATGCATACTGTCATGTATGAATAGAAAGAGCCCATCTTAGCAGCAGCCTTGGTAATGTGCTCATTATATTTGTTTAAATTCATGTTTCCTGTGAATGTTCAACTATTGTTTATATATTATCGTATTAACAAATATGATGTGTCTAAAAGAAAAAGAAAAAGTTGTTTAGCATATAACATTCAAAGTTTATTTACATAGTGACTATGACTGGCCATTAAAGGGTACCTAAAGAAATGTAAATCCAGGAGAGTCTATGCAAACAAGAAATGCAATGTACAATACAAAAATGTTAGAAATAAAAGCATGTGAATGAGTAGACATGTAAAATTAAAAGACAAATCTGTATGCTACATGTACCCGTGGTGGAATGCTACATGTACCCGTGGTGGAATGCTGCATGTACCCGTGGTGGAATGCTGCATGTACCCGTGGTGGAATGCTACATGTACCCGTGGTGGAATGCTGCATGTACCCGTGGTGGAATGCTGCATGTACCCGTGGTGGAATGCTACATGTACCCGTGGTGGAATGCTGCATGTACCCGTGGTGGAATGCTGCATGTACCCGTGGTGGAATGCTGCATGTACCCGTGGTGGAATGCTACATGTACCCGTGGTGGAATGCTACATGTACCCGTGGTGGAATGCTACATGTACCCGTGGTGGAATGCTGCATGTACCCGTGGTGGAATGCTGCATGTACCCGTGGTGGAATGCTACATGTACCCGTGGTGGAATGCTGCATGTACCCGTGGTGGAATGCTGCATGTACCCGTGGTGGAATGCTGCATGTACCCGTGGTGGAATGCTGCATGTACCCGTGGTGGAATGCTGCATGTACCCGTGGTGGAATGCTGCATGTACCCGTGGTGGAATGCTGCATGTACCCGTGGTGGAATGCTACATGTACCCGTGGTGGAATGCTGCATGTACCCGTGGTGGAATGCTGCATGTACCCGTGGTGGAATGCTGCATGTACCCGTGGTGGAATGCTGCATGTACCCGTGGTGGAATGCTGCATGTACCCGTGGTGGAATGCTACATGTACCCGTGGTGGAATGCTGCATGTACCCGTGATTGAAAGAAAATATTGTTTCAAAAATCAGATGAATTGATCAAGTAGTTTTATTTTTAAATAAGAAATAAAATTTTATGACTAACCAAGGAGCAACTGTTTTGTGACATCATTTTAAAAACAGTTTCAAAAAACGAGGAAGATGACTCAACGGAATTCAAACTTGCAAGATTTTTTCATGATACCATTGAATTCCTATTAATTGCCAAAAAAAAATTATTAATAAAAAATCAAACTAATTCATCAATTTACGTGATTTTTAGAATACAACATTTTCTACATCATTCAAACTTTTCTTTACTTTTACTTTTTTCGTTTAGGAGACATTCTGGACGATCTCCAATAATTGCATTCCCAAGACAAAGATGGCAGAAAGGGATACAGTTGATGTAATAGAAATCAGTGTTTGTTGAGATAGTTGACAGATCGATTTTTTAAATATGTCGTTTTAAGCAAAAACAATATTATATACTTGTCATGTCAAAAATAGTAATATATCCAAAAATTATGAAAATTGATCAAGTAAAAAAGTTATTTCTAGTAAAAGTAATTTTTATGGGAAATTGGGTAAAATTGTATTTTTCTTATATGTTATAAAGTAGATGAAGAGTTCATACACAGGGAACATAACTCGGAACACATTGTAGATGACATTCATGGTGTGCAATATTTGTAGTCTTCGCGATAGATATTTTCTTTTTTACCAAAAACCCAATAGCAGTTGTTCTATTTGAACTTTCAACAATTAAGTAATATTGTTTTTGCTTAAAATGACATATTTAAAAAAATCAATCTGTCAATTATCTCAACGAGCACCAAAGTCCCGAAGCTTGAAATGAAATAGGAGTCTTTTATTTCAAAATACTTTTTCTATAAAAATATAAATATTTCTATAGTATAGAAATATTTTATTTCAAAAAAATTTAATTTTAACACGTGTGTTATCATGAAACAATAAAAAAAATTTTTTTATTTTTTACATTTCTTTAGAGTTTTTTTAAAAACTAACGAAATTTTTTGAAATAAAATATTTCCATATGAATGTATTTTAAATATTAAAAAAAATAACAGAAGAAACGTTAAAACTAAAATAATCTTTTGAAATAAAATATTTCTATATATCTGTATTTAGTTTTATGCTTAGTGACTTCCATTCTTGTCAACAGCATCCAATTCCGCCAGCTTTGTTTTTGGAGTGCAATTTTTTTTTTTAAAGATAGTGTATTTATCAAAGTTATATATGTGATGAACACATAGATACATTCTAACCTTCTATAAAAGTATTATTAATACATGTGGAATTGTTGAGATATTTCAACAGCGTGTATGCTACGATTGTAACAAAAGCTGTTTTCCAATTTATAATACTTAATTTCTTACTAGCAAGGAAACCCGACGTCACCCGGGATTTAATGATCATCAGTGAATGTTTCACACTCTCATATTTTTGTCATCAAAATCAGTGAAATCATCCATTTTTCAATCAAATTGTCTGATTTCCTGCTCTAGTTGGGGACTCATTGCAGTGCACAAGGAGAAAGTTTCACATGTCTCCCCACAATAACTTAGTCCACAGTACATTGCACCGTAGAGAACCTACTCTTGATTTTATGAAATTATTTTCCTATATAATGACTTTAATTAATTTAAAATGCAAAAGTCAAGTATCATGGTTCAATTGTGCTCCAAACAGAAACATTCATTTTGAATGTGCCCCTGTCATATCAAAGAACCTATTGTTGCTTTTATATGCCTGGTCTTTCAGCTTGTGCAGTTATAATTGCTTGAATTTAAGTTTAAGATGAAAAGATCAAGTATCATATTTTAATTGTGCTTTAAACAGAAATATTCATTTCGAACACACCCCTGTCATATCAAAGAACCTACTTTTGATTTTATATACCGGGCCTTTCTGCTTGTGTGGTAATAGAACTTCTCAAATGCACTTGTGATGTTAGGCTGTATAAAGTGTTAATTTCGTCAAACTCACTTATTCATTCTTTCATCAGATTTTTTTGATTATTGATACCTATCGAAGACATTCTGATACAAAACCTATCTAAGAACACTGCCAAATACATAAAGTACATTTGTGAAGTTTCATAAAAATCGGGCAGATGTTTTAGAGTTCGTAGGGAATGAACTCACACACACAAAACTCCTTAATATGATAATAGAGATAACAAAGCTAGCTACAAATATAAAAAAAGAAAAACCAAACAAAAAATGGTCCAATCAAGCGAGGCATTCATAATTTGACTTTATGTGAAGTGCAAACATGAAAGAAGGGTGGATCTTGTTTCGGATTAATCATTAAAATGATCTAAATTACAAAGCAAATAACAAAAATGAATTGAAAACGTTAAATGTTTAAAATGCTTATTAAAATATTTAAATATTAAAATGTGAAATAATTATTCCTCTTTAAAAACAAATTTATTCCTTCAAATTGCAATCATTTGCATATGAATCAAATTATGGTAGAGAATGAAGTAGTCTGAAAACAGGAATTTAAAAAAGCTTAAAGCTTAACACAACCCCCAAATAAAATCGTCAGTTTTGGCAAATAGGGACATTGATTTATTTGTTTATTAAAACATTTTTAAAAAATGCACCAAAAAATAAATACTTTATAAAATAAAATATGTATTAGATACATTTGAAGCCAAAACAAGACATTATAATAAAATAAACATTTATTTTTGTTTAAAATTTATAAATATATTTCGAAAGTTATACTTCATCCTCAGTATTTCTTTTTTTCTTTTTTTTTTTTGTCATGTTGTTGTTGGAGCAGAGAATCAGTAAGTAGAAGTCCGTTTGTTGTTTTTCACGGTAGTATTTTCAAATGTCAGAATGAAAAAAAATACTTGGGATGAAGTGTAACTTCGAAATATACTTATAAATTTCAAACAAAAATAAATGTTTTGTAATAATGTGTTGTTTTGGCTTCAAACGTATCTAATATGTATTTTATTTTATTAAAACTCGATCAACGCTTCTATCAAGGAACACTCACCCCTAACAAATAGTTTTCCCTTTTTTTGTCAAAATAAATCTTTCCTGATATTAAAAATCGAGTTTGCAACAAAAAAGCAACACAACTGAGGTTTATTATCCATTTGTTTATCATGTACACGAGTTGATCGGAAGACACCGATATAAATCTGAAGTTGTTTAGATCATTTACTAGGGTCCTTAAATCCTTATTGATCCCTTCATTCCTCTGCTTGTTTTACAAGTATTTTAATGGTAGTTGTTCTGATGAACAAGCCCTTGTACCCCCTCGACATAAATACCCCTAACCCTAACCTGACAAGCAACAAAATCTCACCCCTACACAGTAAAGATCCCCAGATGTAAGAAACCCTTCTACTCTAATAGTTTCTTTCTTAGGACTTCCGGGTCCTGCTTCCCTGACTGTACTAACACGCAGAAATTAAAGTGTAATATAAAGACATCTTGCTGCTCAACCCCCTACATAGTATCCCTGCAAATTATGTCCCAGATAGTAGCACCATACATCAAAGTGGTACTGTGCTTTGTTTGTGGTGAAAATGCAATTTAAAAAAAAATCCCCCCCCCCCACACACACACACTTGGGAGTCACCACTTATCAAGGCTGAAGGCACTCGAGGATAAGAGTTAATGAATTTAAGGTGGTGGTGTAGTAATTACTTATGGTGTAAATTGGGTAGAATTTGATTAAGGAGGACAACTTAACAGGAATTTGTTTACATTAGACTTGAAGGCTACCATGTTGTATTTAACTGGAAAACAATCCAGTAAAATATTGTTCCAAAGGCAGCAATTATTTTCCATATATTATTTTTTTTTTTATTTCTGACTTTCTTTTTTTTTTCAATTTTTCTATTCCAGGATGGATTACACCAAATATCCTGAATTGGCCAACATTGAATATCATCATGTGAATATTTCAGCTGGCGACTGTCTTTATATTCCTTATCTTTGGTATGAAATTATCTTTTTGTATTTTGCAATATAACCACAAATGATATTCTAGTAGGCATTCAAAAAGTAATGTTTTTTTTTGTTTTTTTTTTTCATTCCACTCGAATGGATCAGAGGGGTTTGCAAATTGCATTGTTATGATTACTGAACTCGCGCATTCACAACCTGAAAGTTTAATCTCTTTTGCAAATATTGATGGTGTGAGACTCTAAGAAAGCAACCCCTGTCATGGACATGCTTCAGAAGCAGAGAGGCATTATTAAATTCCTGGCAAAAGTACATTGGGAATGTTGTTGACTATGTAGAAAATTAAATTCTAGAACACAAAAGCGTGCTTGTTTTAATGGCACCACTCCTGCCTTCATAGTTCTTCAACTTTTTGAGTAAAAAAAAATAAGAGGCTTTACTTTTGTCATAACCCTTAGATGACAAAGTGTGCTCCGGATGCCCATGCACAGCCATCATTCATTGCTGGCAAAAGTGCATTGAGAATAATAGCGACTAAAATGTACAAGGGTCGTTCCAAAAGTAATGCGTTACTTTTGGAACGACCCTTGTACATTTTATGTGTAGGCGGTGCAGACCATAACTCTTGCTGAAAATAATTACGTACCTTCATCTGAGATTAAACATAATTATTAAAAATAACAAGCTTTTCTTTCTATATTAATAAAATTGTAAACCAACTTTGTATGTTTTTCTCGCCATTATATAAATCAGATTATTATGCACTAAATTATATTTTTAATTTATTTATTAAAATCAAATGCAAAATGAAATTTTAATATTATTTAAAAAAAAATTTCAAAATGAAATCGACCAGAATGCATTTTGGTGTCTTCCTCAACAATCTGCTCTTGTAATTTTTTGTCAATAATTAAAGAAAACAAAAAGAATGGCTACTTTGTGACCCTTCAAATTTTAAAAGGAATCTGAAAAGAAATAACACTTAGAAAGTCATTTCCACTTTCAAAATTTTTGGCAATTCTTTTATATATTAAAAGATTTAAAGTTTTGGAAATTATTTATATTCAATAATTTTCTAAATAGTAATTCAGACGATATTACTTTAACAAAATTAGTTATAAGAGGTTAATATAGTTTGCTTGAAGTATTGTTTCATGTGCAGGGCTCTACATTGCGAGTGATTTCTTTTCAAAATGGCGACTAGAAATAATGAAACGCTTATCTTTTGGTGATTGTGTTTCTTTTACTGACACTCTTCCAAAGCTCACTACTGAGTGAAAAATATCTTTTCAACTTTTTTTTTTTTTTTTAATAAAACGAGCAAAGTCAAATTATTTAAACAATAAAAGGTTTAACAAAACAATATACTTTTTTGTTAACAAAGGCTGTTTAAAAAACATCTGAGGAAATTCAAATGTTTATTACGTTCAAGTATCAACATAAAATTCGGTGTATATTTAGAATTACACTTATTAAAAAAAAAAAAAAAAATCTTTATGATGTACATACTCGTCATAGAACGAAGATGTCATATTCTAAAAATCATGTAGGTTTGGCTAATTACTTTTCTATTTTGCTAGTAAACGAAAATATTTAGTTGTCAAAGGTCAGCTAAAGATAAATTTGTCCGTAGTCTTGGTGTGTATATAAAGAAAATTTAAATATATAGAAAGCAATACAATGCAGATGTGTAACAGGGAGACACAAACTGAAGCAAATTTAGACATAATCGTGGAATAAGATATACAAATTCACCTTTATTAATACAATATGTATTTATATATGCATTTTTTTAATATTTCACATGTATTGTTTTCTTACTTACATCAGCATGGTTAAATTGGGGATTTGTATTGTAATATTTCAGGAGACATGCCTCTGTCAGACATGTGTTTGACTTTCAAACATGCATATTATGGCTATTGTAAAAATGAGCAATTCTACAGAAATTAACCTCTAAGAACCTAATGTCTTCATCTTCCCTAACGGATATATACATACAGTTAGGGACCGCTTGTGAATTTGATACTTCCATGAAACGTCCTCCTTCGGAGGAAGCTGTTTCAACCTGTGTATGGTGAGTGCTGCTTTGGTATGGGTTGTCAGACACATCCATAATCTCTAGCGTAATTAAACGCTTAGTGATTTTGGATAAGAAATACAATTAAGACTATCATAAAGCTCATCAAATGTCATTATGATGATCGTCGGAGCAGGGGTGCAACAGTGACAACTAATCAGCCGTGCCACAATATTACTTTGATTATTCAAATGCTTTGCATGTTTCACTGTTACGAAAATTCTCTACTTGTCTTGTTTTTCAGGATTCACCAAGTCCGTTCGTATGGCAGCAATGTAGCCGTAAATATTTGGTGGAATCACGACGAGGGCTTGAAACTGGATCCTCAAAAATGCCAAGATGAATGTGATCCAACTCTGAACTTGTCTGATGTCAATTTTGAAGTGGATCATGAAGTTTCAAATGATGATGAGGAGGAGGAGGAAGAGGATGATGAAGAAGACTGGAAGTGAGTCTTTTATCAACATATCATGCTACCCCATCCCCACTCTTTTCTTTCTTATTTCTCCCTTTTTTTGTGTTTTTAACTTCTATTTTCATTTCTATTCTCTTTCTAATTTTGTTATATTGTAATGTTGTCTGTAATCTCTTTTGATAAAATTATTGCATGTAAATAATTTCCAAAAACATTCGCTATTTTAATACATGATGATTTGCTAAGAATTTTAAAGCCTATTTAAATCAAATGCTTTCTATTTGACAGCTTAAATACTTCTAAATTCTTTTCAAATTCCTAAAGGGTCATGCAATAATTTATCATTTGCTTGCTTTTTCAATTATTAACAAGAAATAAAATGGTCAACTTGTTTACAAAACATGGAAATACATTTTGGTAAATTTAATTTGATAATTATTTTAATAAGATTTTTTTTAGCTGTTTTTTTTTTTAGTATATTTTTTCTTGCAATAAATATTCAGTTAATAATAAATTAATAAACGACTCAATTCTTATAATTTTGAGAAAAGACTAAATAGACGTATGAGAAGTTTTATATTTTTGTTAATTTAGACGTTAATATTATGAAAGCATCCAATTATTAATCTTTGTTTTCACAAAATTCTTTCCTTGCTAAGTCTTTTTATATGCAAATTGCTCTAAACAAGACACAAAGCCACTTGATGTAAGGAGCTTAGAAAATAATACTGCTTCAAAGCAAAAACTAGTCAATGATTAGTGTTAGATGAGTAGATTCCAACCAAAATAATAGAAATTCTTCCTCCTTTGTCAGAAACATCACTCATGGAATTTGAGGATTAAAGAAGAAAATATGAAAAGAGAAAGTTACAAGGCTGCCAAAAGTTTTAACTACCCTGGAGAGTTGCAACTTTGTTGATTGACGTTTATGTATTAAATTACCAAAAAAAAAAAAATGGTACTTGTGCAGAAAATGATCCATTTTTCTGTGAACATTGCTTCTGCATATTCTGGCAGCTTATGTAAACCACCAGATTATGGTGAAATGCTCAATCGATGAAAATCGCTTGACCAGATAACAATACAACAAAATAGTCTACTTATGCAGAGAACGGTTTTTCCATGTAAATCTTTCCAAATAAATAACCTAGTGCCTAACCTTAACAGAAAATATATGGAGGAGACCAAAAAGAGACAAAAATGTAAAAAAAAAAAAAAAAAAATCCTTGAAACAATAGCATTTCTTTAAAAACAAAATTACCCCCCCCCCAAAAAAAAAAAATAAAAATATTTTCTTTAAAAAAATATAAAGAAAAAACAAATATTTTTCAAATCTTTTCTCACAAAAACAACAAAAAAAAATGTAAATTATATATATCAATATGATAGTGCGTATGTTATTTATTTCATTGTTATGGATTTCCATTTTTTGTAATAATTTTACCAAGAATTCTTCATAAGTGTTGGTTTCAGTTTCGATTATAGCTGATGATACGCAAGTCATTTATTTTTTTATAAATTATTTTATCAAGAATTCTTCCGAAGTTTTGGTTTTGATTCAAGCTGATGCACTCAAGTTGTATGGATATAGTTTTTATTTTTGAAATCGCAACTATCTAATATATAAAAATCGATAGAACATTAACTCTATAATGATATATACAAAATCTGCAAGAATTAAAATATTATATTTAAGCGTACTTTACGACCGGGCTATGCTAGCTTAGACAAATACTTTTGCAGTTTTAACAAAACAGCTACAATAATATCAGGGCATCTCCATTTACACTGAACATCCACAGAATCCCAACATCAATATATCACATATGAAAGAGTTCGCTGTAGAATTTCTTGCTATTGAAGATAATCGTTCATAAGGAAAGTTTGCTTTGCTTAAAAAATAATTTTTATATTGAATGACAAAATCCATCTTTTGAACATTTCCATCTCCAACCATCAATTGACTGTGAGTAATAGTTCAATGCCCATCATAAATTACGGATTTCATAGAATTGGTTATTAGCCGATGCTTGGCAATCCATTGAATCATTTCGAAATTGGCAGACAATTTCATGACAAGTTGGAATATTGTTATTTATTCAGTCTGCATTAAATCATTGTCATAAACATTGTTTACAAGACTTGTTGGACGCATTCTAAGAACTTGGTGGCCATTTTCTTTCTAGCCTGCTGTGTCTACATATTACTTTATGTGACTATTAAGTTTGCCTTTGTGTAAAGCATCCCCTCTTCCCACAATGCAATGCATAAAAGATGAGTTTGTCTTTGTTTATTATGAGCCAAATACAAAGTAAAAAATGTATTTTTTTTTTTTTTTTTTTACTTTAATACATCCCAATGATAGGCTCATAAGAGTAGTGGTTGATGGGCAGAAATCAGAGGCCCACTGTATTAATGCTGGAGTCCCTCAGGGATCCATCCTGGGCCCAACTCTCTTCCTGATCTACATCAATGATCTCCCAAAACACATACTTAAATCATTCGTTGACATCTATGCTGATGACACGACCATCTATGGCAACACATCAAAGGCCGTAAATGACAAAGTTCTCTCTGATTCTCTCTTCTCTGATCTTGAGCATGTGATACAGTGGGGGAAGAGGTGGCTGGTTACTTTTAATGCATCTAAAACCAAGCTCCTATCTTTACATTATCAATGCTCTGATCCCCATCTGGCATCAATTGAAATGGATGGCTCTTGTTTTGGGGAGGCTCCATGTTTTGACAAGCTTCTGGGTTTGACCTTTACTCCTGATCTGAAATGGAACACATACATCAAGTCTGTTGCCAAGGTCGCTGGGAAAATGGTGGGATCCTTCTACCATTCCAGGAGATATCTCACTACTGATGCAATTCTCTATCTATATAAAACCCGTCTAACTAAAACCACCGTCAATAATTTTCCCCACTGTTTATCTGTGTCTAAATCAAAAAGGTAGATTCCATGAACAGCGCTTCTTTCTTAGAATTGCACACCTGTGGAACTCTCTTCTGTTTGCCTGTTTCCCAACTGACTACAACTTGGATGTCTTCAAGTTTAACATAAACAAATTCCTGTTTAATCACCCCCTTAAATAAGACACTTTATCAAATCTCCAATGCTAAGTATTACTGCGATACTATCCCATTGATTACTGTACACACAATTAAGCTTATCACCGAGTCGCTTCCGGGCCTTGATAAGTGGTGACCTCCATGTAAAAAAAAAAGAAAAAAAGTATATTAAGGAACATAATTCTACTTAAAGTTATGACTTATGTCCATTTGCCTTTGTTTATTATGAGCCAAAGACAAAGTAAAAAAAATGTCTTTTTTTTTTTTCTCTCCCTGCAGGGTATCCTAAGTAGGTTGTGCAGTTTGTTATAACATTTAAATTTTTGCTTTTCAGTACGTTAAAGTAGTAGTAAAACAAGCATTAGGATTGAACCCTGTTGTGTTGCGACAGGAACTGGAACTTGGTAGATAGTGTAGGAACAGTCAGAGGGTTTGTGTTTTTTTTTTTTGTTTTTTTTTTTTTTTTTGTTTTTTTAACCCTATCTGAGGAATCAGATAATAGTTGCCCATATGTAAAAATAATACTCCATTGGCAAATTGTGGCTTTGTAGACATGTATTGATACCCATGGATGTGTAAAGTTTTCTAGCGCAGTGAAGGGAGTTCAATTTCCTGCCAGCAGTTTTAATGTTAGGCCAAGGAGTGTGAATGATGGACTCTTGTGTAGACTGCTATTAGCCATGGTAATTGGTGATCAAGTAGGTTTCTTATAATTGTTAATTGAAAGGAGATTTGCTTCAGTAACATTAAATGTGACAATCAATTTTAGTCTCAATTAAATTACAGATTGGGACTAAAATTCTAAGGATTTTGTTTTGTTGAGAAATGAGAAGATATTCAGAGAAATACACTCTGATTATAGAAACAGGTGCCTTCTATTATATTTGCACATCTTTCTATTAGATGTTTGCATAAGAGAATAGCTTAGAAGAACTTTCCTTATTGCTGGATGAGATGACTGATGAGGAGTTTGATTTTAAAACCTTTCGCTAATCTTTTCTTTTTTTTTCTTTTATTCATTTTTTTCTTTAGTTTTTTTCTTTTCTTTTGTTTTTGTTTTATTCTTTTTCCTTTCCGTTTATTTTTTTTCCGTTTATTTTTTTTCCGTTTATTTTTTTTCCTTTTCTATTTTTTCCTTTTCTATTTTTTCCTTTTCTATTTTTTCCTTTTCTATTTTTTCCTTTTCTATTTTTTCCTTTTCTATTTTTTCCTTTCATTCTTTTTCCTTTTTCATTTTTCATTTTATTCTTTTTCTTTCAATTTTTCACTTTCATTTTTCTATTTTAAAGAATTTTATTTATTTTTTAACCCCTCCTACCCAAATATTATTCATTTTTGAAATGTAATTTTACCATTTTCATATTTTTGCATTGTTTCTTGTATTTCCTTTCAGGGCTTATTTCCTTGATATTCTGGAAGAAGAAGATGTCACTTTAGAAGAGATGTCAGAACTTGTTCTTGGAGTACGCAAGTTTAAGAAAATCACTTTTTGCATTCAATGCTTTTTTTTTCTATGAATAAGAAATCATTTTCGTCCATTGAGAAAGAAGAAAAACGTATTTATAAAAATAAGTCTTTCTTTATTTGTTTTTGTATCCATGTGAAGTCACATTCTTTTTAAATTCTTGAGATGCGGATTGATAATTTGGATTATTTGCAAAGATTTGTGGCATAATGGATGAAGTATTTGGTAAAATTCAGTTCTGAGCAACTCTTCTATAATTGTGAATTAAGACTTCTACCCAGTCATGGCTGACAGAACAAGAGCATGCTACTCTTATGGATTAAATAAAGGATTCTGTTTGAAATTCTGTTCCGTCTGCCTGCTTCCCACCTGACTACAACTTGGATGTCTTTAAGTCCAACGTTAACAAATTCCTAATGAACCGCCCCCTTAAGTAAACACTTCATCAAATCTCCACACTAACATAATGTACTTGCAATAACCCTTATCCCTGAGTGGCTTCCGGGCCTTGATAAGTGGTGACCACTGTGTAAAAAAAAAAAAAAGATTCCTGAGTTCGACAAGATACACTCAAAAAAGGTTGGAGGTTATATCAGCCGAAACGTTGTGAGAATAACTCTCAAGATGAGGTCTGCTGTTGAAATAATTTAAGTAATCTAAATAATTTAAATAAAGTTCTGTCATAAATTATGAACAACTTCAAGTTAAGAACTAATACGAATGATGAAGTTCATGAACTACATTGTTTTTTTGGATGTTCTTTATCGCATGTATTTAATCTTTAGTTTGTGGACAGGGTATGCCTAGTGCAATCTGAGATGTCTTCTGCAATTATATTACTCACTCAAAAATCAGTATAGTTCGTAAAAAATAAAGTATTATTTAAAATTGGGTGCTTGTTAAGATAGTCAACAGATTGATTATTTTTTTAAATGTTTTAAGCAGAAACAATCTTATATACTTAATTGTCATGACGAAAATAGTAATATATCTAAAAATTACGAAAATTCATTGAGTAGAATGTTATTTATAGATAAAAGTAATTTTTACAGAAAATTGGATAAAATTACATTTTTCGTAGACATTATAAAGTAAGGGACATAACTCGGAACAAATATTTTAAATTACTTATTCATGGCATGTAATATTTGTTGTCTATGGCAATAGATTTTGATTTTTACTAAAAACACAATATCAGGTGTTCTACTTGATAAATTTTCGTAATTTTTTAATATATTACTATTTTCGACACCACAAGTAAGTACGTAATATTGTCTTTACTTAAAACGACATATTTGACAAATAGGTCTGTCGTACTTAAAATTGCATTATAAAAAAAGATATTGATATTCTCGACTAACTATGAAAAAGTATTGAAGAATTTTAAAATAAGAATTTTATTTTTTGATGGTTTTATGCAATTACATGAAAGGTGATGAAATTTAATTCTACAGCAAAAAGCTTTAATCGATATGCTGCAAAGAAGGTAGGTTTCCTCTACCGTGCTAGAAAATTACTCTCACCTGAAACACTCTATAGCTCTACAAAGCCACCATCCAACTATACCGAGAGTATTGTTGCCATATTTGGGCTAATACATCTACCACTTGTCTCTGCCTTATAGACAGCGTCCAAAAAAGAGTATCCAATCTTGTCAGGCTCACACTATCAACCAAGCTCCAACCTCTGCCCCATCACTCCAATGTTGTATCCCTGTGTCTGTTTTACAAGTACCTTAATGGAATGTGAGCATTTGTACACTTTCAATGTACATACCCCTGACAAATCCATTTAGCAACAAAATCCCACCCCTTCACTCTAGATGCTGAAAAGCCTTCTACTCTAATAGTATTTTCCTTCATACTGCTAGACTTTGGAATTCCATCCCTGCTTCCCTGACTATACTTTAAAATGAAATGTAAACTGACATCGCACTCGTGTCCCTATATAGTCCCTTGTAAACATTATCCCTAACTCGTTAGACCCAAGTACCAATATGCCTTGTTTTATGTGAACAAAATGAAATGAGTATTAATTCCACCAATTTTTATCTCGTTTATTTTTTGTTTTTGTTTTTCTGCAGGATGCTTTAGCTGCAAAGTTGAAATCCATGAAAGTAGGTCATGGTTACGTCGACATGATCCACAAGGTAAGCATTTTCATAAACAAATTAATTTTAATCCGTTCACACCTCAGATTGTAGATTCTTCGTTCTGGATTTTGCGGAGTATGAATCCATTGATTGTTTCATCTTTGATACTTTAATTTTGTTAAAAATGATTTTGAATTCACAAAGTTTTTTTCTGATTTTTGTTTTTTTTTAATTTATGCTAACCAGTAATATATTTTTTTATTGATTTTTATACTCTGATGAAAAGATATCTTTGCAAGTCCATGGATTAAGGATTATTCTTGGTTGTGATTCATTTGATAGATTAATATTGTGATTTATTCAATTTTTATTTTCATCATCAATTTTCTTATTTTACACACACACACTGCTTATATCTCATACATACATATATATATATATATATATAAACAAATATCAAAATTATCTGATGAGTGTGAAAGACATGAAATATATTTGAATATATGATTGTTTTTCTTTTAGATTTTTAATTTATTTGATACTGACAAGGATGGAGTAATTACTAAATCTGAAGCGGAAGGAATCTCAGAAAAGGTTTGATTTTTCTTTTCTTTCTTTTTTAGTCATCTATATATCTATAAAAGTGAAAATGTCTGTGTGCTTACACTTTCCTACCAAATAACTCTGTCAGTTTTGGTCTACAGACTCGAGATTTGACATAAGGAGTATTGAGATTTGGGAAAATCTTTTTAATCCTTTTTCAACGAGAAATTTGGCTGTCAAGGGGGCAAAGTTCAACGATTTGACCTTTGAAAACTCTACCAAACTATTCTGCCAATTTTGGGTCTAAACACTTGAAATTTTAAATGTAGGTTACTTGGACATCGATCAAACTTTATAATTTGATTTGAGCCAAAAAAAATGTTAAAGGGTCAAAATTGGAGTCAAAGTTAAAAATGTTGACCTCTGCAGTTTCTACCAAATTATGCAGCCAATTTCTGGTCTAAATATTTAAAATTTTACATAAAGGGTATTTAGAGATCGGGCAAGTTTTTAATCGGTTTGGGTAAAAAAATTGAGCTGCCAAGGGGTCAAAGTTCAAAAGGTTTGACCTTTGCGGTGTCTAGCAAACTACTCAGCCAATTTTGGGTCTAAATATTTGAAAGTTATACATAATGGGTATTCAGATATGTAGCAAGCATTTTAATCAGTTTTGGGGCGAAAATTTGGCTGCCTAAAGGTCAAAGTTGAAGGAGTTCACCTTTGCAGATTCTACCAAAGTCCTCCAATTTTGGATCTAAACACTTGAAATTTTAAATGTAGGTAACTTGGACATGGGTAAAACTTTGTATTTTGATTTGAGACCAAAATAATAAATGTTAAGGGGTCAAAATTAAAAAAATCAATTGATCTCTGCGGTCTCTATGAAATTACTCAGACTAATTTTGGTCTAAACATTTGAAATCTTACATAAAGTGTATTCACACGTAGGGCAAGTTATGAACAAGGGCCCGAGCAAAGCCGGGCTGAACTGCTAGTATATATATATAAATAGTGATATTGAGAAGAAAACAAATCTTTGGAGTATTTATAAAAAACTTCTAAATTATGACATCGACAATTAAAAAGAAGCCAAATACAAATAATTTTTTTAAATCTTGAAATAAAAATATTACATTAAGTCATTAGGGGGTAATTCTATGTTATTAAAAAAATAAAATGTGGAAAGAGGATGGAAAAGGGTCATTATTTTAAGAGTACTTGAGGATGAATGCAAGGATGAATGCATGTGATTTCAGGTAAAAAAAATATTTTAAAAAATATGTTTCATGGAATTTTTCATGGACATATATATTAGGTTGACAAGAAAGTTCTTGCGGTTTTTAACTTTAAATTCAGATGAACATATCTCGGCTCAAACAAAAAATTTATTGATCAAAATAAGCACCATCAGAATCAAACTTTTTGCCAACGTAAAATAAGTGTATTTATGTCAGTAACGTAAAAATCTTGCGCTCTAGTAGTGATGAAGTTGATAAAGGCGTTTTTGATGTTGCTTAGGTTTTTGAAGCATTTCTCATGCAGAAAGTTGTCAAGATGTTTGAACAAGTAGTTGAGAGGTCTGGAGAGTGAGTTATGGTGAATGAGGCAGTTTCGTAGCCCAATTCATTCAACTTCTGCAAAGTCAGTTTAGCAACGTGCAATCGGGCATTGTCATGGAGGAGAATAGGGTCTTTTCTGTTGACTAATGCTGGTTGTTGTCAAAGTTTCTGACGCATTTCATCCATTTGTTGACAGTACTTAATAGTTCCACCTGCATTCAAAAAACACTAATGGATGAGATCAGTCGAAGATCACTAAACAGTCAACATGACCTCCTTTTGGTACAACTCTGGCTTCGGGAAGTGTCGTGAAGCTTTGTTGGCATCTAACAACTGAGCTGAGCATCGTCAGTTGTCATAAAGAATCCACTTTTCATCACAAGTTAAAACCTAATCAAGAAATGGGTTGTTCATGTTGCATAAAAGAATGGAAGATAACACTTCATAATGGCGTTTCTTTTGGTTGTTCAATTTGTGAAGGACCCATTTATCAAGTTTTTTTGTCTTTCCAATCTCATCACATGGTTGGAAATTGTTGTATACATAAGTCAGAAGCAATTTCTCAAACAATCGTATGTGGATTGGCTTCGACTAAGGCTCTTAATTGATCGTTGTCAAAATCTGATGGCCGACCACTATGCTCTCATCGCCGCCACAAAATTTCTTAAACCATCATTGTGCTGTGTGTTCAGTAGTGGTTCTAGGACCAAACACTTTGTTGATATCGCAAGCTATTTCAGCACTTTTTGGCCTAGCTTGAATTGGAATAAAAAAATTGTGCAAATTTGCTTTTTTTTTTTTCCATCTTGTATTTAACGTTCTGAAAAGACAATTATTTTAAAATGATTAGGTAGTGAAAAGCGCTCTTTAAAATGAATAAAGAAAAGGTATTATAGCGAAAACTTATTTTAAAATACATCATTAGAAATCCAAATTAAAAATTCCGAAAGGCCTTTCTTCTCAACCTAATTTGCATAAAGTTTTAGGTTTCTATCTTTTTGTTCATTCCTGAATTACTTCTAGGGTCGAGGAGATAGCACCACCCCACCCCCCACCCCACCCTTAAATATTCTGAAAATCTTACCGAAGGTACTTGGATAAGTATATTTAATTTTGATCAAATAATACCATTAGCTGTACATTTATGCTTGACATTGATAAAAGGAAAATTAAAACTATTTTTATTTTTCGACTTAAAAAAAAAAAATGGTAATGTAGGGATTCAGGTGTGACCTACATAAATATAGATTCAGGCCTTTGCACTGAAAAATGATGTCATGTCTGAAGTCCTCGCCAGCAAGATCATTACATTTTTTTTTTTTCGCATAAAAATATCATTACCATAATATTCTGCAAATATATAAGCATTTGTATATATATGTAATACTGTGAAAATATATACTTATAGCAAGTGAGTTACATGTTCGTTTCTTTCTACTAAAAGAATTTGCCAAGCTAACTGTTAGTTTAAGGAATTCCTTCAATGGAATGAAACACTTGTGATAAGTGCATATTTTATACTACTGCAAAGCTCTAGAGTATTAGGCACATATATATATATATACATATATATATATATGTTAAGATTATTGATAATTTGTAATTAAAATTAACAATCGGTTTCACAAGGAAGAACAAACAAAATCAATAAATTGTACGATCGTTTCGGAAACGATGTTTTTATTGAGATAGACAATAAGTCATGGTCAATAATTTTATCATTTAGTTTTTTGAAACAAAGTCTCCTCATCCGCAAAACTATTGGATGTTTTTTTTTTAAAAACACCAAAAATAAAACTAGCATATTTTTTTAAGAAAAGGCAGATGTATCTTCATGGTTCGCCTTTTAAAGCTCGTAAGTATCATCATCAATGCATTCATTGAGATGTTAAATATAGTTTATGAAACTATTGGCGTTTTCTTTGAAAGTTTGTGTATATCAACATTTTCAAGCATTCATAAACTACATATAACATTCCAATGAAAGCATTGACGATGATACTTACGAGCTTTAAAACGCGGACCATTAAAAGATACATCTGCCTTTTTTTTTAAATAATACTAGTTTTATTTTTGGTGTCTTTAAAAAAAAAAAAAAACCCAATATTTTTGCTGATGAGACTTTGTTTTAAAAAACTAAATGATAAAATTATTGTCCAAGACTTGTTGTCTATCTCAATAAAAACATCGTTTTCGAAACGATCGTACAATTTATTGATTTTGTTTGTTCTTCCTTGTGAAAACGAGTTTTAATTTTTAATTTTAATTACAATTTAATGGCAACTTAACAAAATGTCAACTCCGAATATTCAAAAAAAAGCTATCTATACAAGAAAAACAGCTTATTTGTGACCATTATGATGAAAAAAAAGTTTATTGGGGAGATTGCTAAAATATTGAAAAGGTCTAAAAAGCATTTTTCGGGTTATTGAAAAAGGTTTACCATTGACTGAAAAAAAAAAAAAAAAAATCAGGCTGACCGCGAATAACATCTAAGAGGGAGAATAGAAAAATCATCTCATTCTGATTGATTAAAACTGCAGCTTCGATATCCCAGGATATTACATCCAAAACTGGACAAAAAATTTTACGACAAACAATCTCATGAAGATTAAACGAAGTTGGATTATTTTCCAGAAGTTCATGCTCAAAGATTTTAATTTCTATTAAAAATAAAACAGCTAGATTGTTATTCGCTGAAAAACATTTGTTTTGGGAAGAAAAAAAAAATAGGAAAAGGTTCATTTTAGTGATGAATCTAAATTCAATCTTTCCAGATCAGACAACATGTCAGAAGAAAAAAAATGGAGAAAGACTGTCCCCTAAATGCATTAAAAGTATAGTAAAATTTGGAGGGGCACTATAATGGTATGGGGCATGATATCTTCAGAAGGAACTGTCTGCCTTGTGAGGATTCATGGAAAAGTTAATGCCTGAATGTACAGAGAATTGATTAGAGAACATGTAGTTCCTAATCTTTTTGATTCTGATATCAAGACAACGTACTGTGCTATAAAGCAAAAATAGTTTTAGAAGAGCTAAAGAGATCCAATATTTGTGTTATGGATTGGCCAACTTGGAGCCCTGACCTGAATCTGATTGAAAATGTTTGGAAAATTATTGGTGATATTAAAAAAGACAAAAAATCTTGATTTATGGAAATATATATATAAAAAAAATCCCAGAATAATATCTCACCTATAACATGTGAACAATTGGTTCTGTCTTGCAGCAAAAGATGCCATAGTGTGATTGAAAACAAAGGTTTTTCACTAAGTACTGAAAGGATTCTTTATTTTTTCATTAATAATTTCCCCGTTCTTTAACTTTTGGACACTTATAATTTAATTATACTTATTTATATGTAAAAAACTAATATATATATTCAAAATCAAAAATAAAACAAAAATAATTTTTTTATTTAATTACCATTGTTAAACAATGTAAAAATTCACCAAAATTTTTTTTTTCCTTTTTCATAAAGTTATTAAAAAAAAAAAATTTTTTTTTCCTTTTTCATAAAGTTATTCAAAAAAAAAATGATCAACCGTTCCTTAACTTTTGGATGCTACTATATAAATGGGTTTAAAACATGAAATGAGATCTCAAGCAAAATGGAAGAACTGATATATAAGCTCCGTTTTTTTTTTTCGTTTTATTTTTAATAAAACTTATTTACACCAAATAAATAAACAAAATTCCTATTTTAGTCACGTAAGTTATGTGAAATAAGTTTCAACATTGCTCCAAAACTTTTTATTTACTAAAACCATATTTTTAAAAGAAATCATGGTGCTTATGCAAAGATATTGTGCTATTTTTTTTTCTAGTATTTTAAAGTTAAATTGAAGTTTGATAGTATCTCTTTTGTTAAATTGTTAGGTGAAAGTACAGAATAGTTAAAAAAAAAAAAAAAAAAAACACCTTTCTTTCCCCATATTAATAATAGTTTTCTAAATAATGTTATAATTTCAGCACGGTACTTTGTCTACATGAGTACCGAAATATTAAAAACATGTCTTAGCAAGTTACATCGTACATGCAAAACAAAAAAATGAAAACTGTTAAAAAAAGATAGTCTTCATCTTTATGAATTTGATCTATAGTTTTTTGTGGTTTTTATAGCTAGCGCCTACTTGTTTATAAAGATGGCTACTTTATTTTTCCAGCAGAACTTTCATTTATACATGCTTTTCACATGTATGTCCACAAGGTTTGTTTTTTCACTAAAACATAGATTGATAATATTGCCCTAAAACGTTTAAAATTAATACAAGAAAAAATACTAATTGAAAAACTCATTTAAAGATTTATTTGAAGAGTAAATAAACATTTATCTTTAAAGGTAAATAAGCATTTCTTTTAAAGAAAAGAAAAACCTATCATTTTAGCTTTCTTAAATTTCAAATTTTAATATTTATTTCTTAGGTTTATTTAATTAATATCTCTTACTTTACTGTATTTCCCCTGTAAGAAATTGTCTTTTGATTGTACTTGTTCAAATAGAGAATTTTCTATTGTCTTTAGGAAAAGAAAATAGTCAAAATTTTAGAATGATTTTCGTAATTTCCCCCTGCAAGTCAATACAATGAAGGACTTCCGGTCATATCTTCAGATTTTATTCTATGTCATTAACAGGTTACATAATTTTAACTCTTTATTACCCGAATTATTATGTAGATGATTAAAAAAATATTTGTTAATTTCAGTTAGTTTACAGGGTAATGATATCTTCAAAAATTCTGGAAAAATTATGAATTTCAATAGTTAAACTACCACTGAGAATTTTTTCATCCCATAAACTTAACCTAGATTATGAACTACAAGCACTTGTACCCCCTCGACGTAAATACCCCCGACAAGCAGCCAAATCCCACCCCTTCACAGTAGAGATCCCTAGGTGTAAGAAGGCTTTTTACTCCCAATAGTTTCTTCCCTAGAACTGCTAGACTTTGGAACTCCCTTCCGGGGTTCTGCTTTCCCAACTGTACTGACATGCAGAAGTTCAAGTGTAATGTGAACAGACATCTTGCTACTCATCTCTTTTCATAATATCCCTGCAACTTATGTCCCGGATAGTAGCCCCCTTCTTCAAAATGGTACTGTGCCTTGTTTGGGGTGAAAATTGAATTTTAAAAAAAAAAAAATTATTTTCCATAATGCTTGAAATAAAATGTGTTTATGACAATAAACTAAATCCTCCACTCTCTGAGGCCGATGGTGACATACTGAATGTAAGCGATGAACAGTTGCAATCTGGAGATATCTGGCATCTACCCAGATACTGAATTAATACATACAAGGTGTGTTTGAATCAATTCCCACTTTATTTATGCTATTCATTTAATTATGACTGAACGAATTGGTTCAACCAGGTCATAAAGGATTAATGCAAAGATCATCTTTATGTAGGTCACGGTTCAGGGCTGCAAACAGTATGTGAGTTTTTATTAACTTCTTAGAAATGCTGTGTGTGCCTAGATATTAGAAATATAAAGATATATTTATTGAAATCATTTTCTGTATTTACATGCATCTTCACCTAATCCATGCCAAGTTCTCTCTTTGGTCGCACAGAATAAAGAATGTAATTTGCCATTAACAGGTTTTGACAAAAGCGGTTTTCCATTCAGTTCTGGGCAATTCCGGGTCTTCTTGCTTGTTATAAAGTTACAGTATAAAGTTTTAAGATTCTAAAAAAAAAAACAACAAAAAAAACACAAGTTGTTATTGAAATTCCAACATGAGCTGAACTTTTTTGTTTCCCTTCAAACAGATTTGGCAGCATTGTGAAGACTTCATGAATGACTTAGATTTATTGATTGAAGCCATTGAAAAATCAACAAAGTTCCGGGAAGAACTGTAGAAAGAAAAGCCAGAAGAATTATGGGTATCATCATTTGCAGTATCAACATCTTCATCTGTTCAACCTCTTTTGTTTTGTTTTTTTGTTTTTTTATTACTATGTTTGCTCAACAGTTACTCTGCTGACCATTTTGGTAAGACACAGAAAACACTTTTTTTGTGAAATCAAAAAGAAACATTGGCAGACATATGCAACGTACATATTCTAGAATTTTTATTTTACTGTTTTCAAAAAAAAATATTTGAGATTGCTATCAATTAAGCACAAAATTTTCAAATATGTTTTCTGTTGTTAAATTTTTAGATGGGTGTTCTATTTATGTATTTGATGTAAAATGATCTCCTTCGTGTTGGATTACTGTATTGATAAAAAACAAAATCCTCAGATTATTAGAAAAAGTTGTTGCAAAACTTACCATTCAATTCTTCGAGAAAAGTATGCGATTCCGATGTTGAACATAGGATTATCTCCCTTCGCGTTAAGAAATTCTGAACAGGCATTTGTAAAAGAAATTATTTGGCTAAAAATGGATCAAAACACTTTCTTACATAGAAAACTGATCTCCCTTCTAAAAATTGAACAAGTAAATCCTTCAAAATCGATAGTATTCCAAAGAATTTTAAAAACATTGTTAATGAAGGATTAATGCATCGTTTATGTGCAAAAATGAATCGGCTGTAATAATTTTTAGCTTTGAAAAGTGTTTTTAGACTTTTTTGGTAGCAATGTATTTCTAGGCAATCCATTCTCAGATTGTGAGAGACAGGAAGAATTAAAAAATATGGATGTTGGCAATAAGGCAACGACACTCAAGAAATTATTTACATTTTGTCATTTCCATTCTTCAAATAATTCTTTATTTTTGATATCTAATTTTCTAGACAAAGAAAATCAAAAAGGAAATTTTTTTTTTTTTTCAAGATCAAAAAATGTCAACTTCTCATTCATTTTTATTTATTCAACTTCCAAGCAAAGAAAATTATTTTTTTCGTTTGTTTTTATATGATCCTGTTCACACACACACACACACACACACACACACACACCCTTCATGTATCTCCTCTTTTGTTTCCAATTTCACTCAGATAACTAAAAGATTTGTTTTTCTTTATTGTTTGATTTTTACAAATTAGTCCCTGCTTATCAAGACTAAAAGCCACTTGAGAGTGAAAGTTATTGAAATGAATGGATTCTCAGTTGAATGATGAATGTTGAGAGGATTTCTGAATGAAATGTACAAAATTTGATCTGGCATTTCAAACGTTTTAAAAGCATACACTGTATTTGTTTGTATATATGTACATACATTATATATATATATATATATATATATATATATATATATATATATAATGTGTGTGTGTATATATATATATATATATATATATATATATATTATAAGGTAAAATTAAAAGCCAAGAACAATGCGAGATTTTTTTTTTATATAGAGTAAAATTAAATGCAAACAAAAGAAATAAAGTTCTTTTTTTTTTGTTGTTTGTTTTTTCTTTTTCACACAAATTTTAACTCTAAACAACAGTAATTTTTTTTTTTCCGTTGTATTCAATGGTGATATAAATCTCGACGGGAAAAAAAAAAATTACTGTTGTTTAGAGTTAAAATTTGTGTGAAAGAGAAAAAACAAACAACAAAAAAAAAAGAACTTTATTTCTTTTGTTTGCATTTAATTTTACTCTATATAAAAAAAAAAATCTCGCATTGTTCTTGGCTTTTAATTTTACCTTATAATTTTCTTCAACAATGCTTCAAGCAAACTACAACCTACTTATATATATATATATATATATATAGGTTTTTGTGAAAAGTACTCTTTTGTGAATATTTTCTATTAAAGTTTCTAAATTTTTCAGATAAGGGCTGATTGTTTATATTGTATTGATTGGACTATTGTTCTTATCTTAAGTGTCATTTGTGCAACGCTTTGAATGGATTGGCCTTCGACTGTTGGTTGTTGTTTGCATCAAGAGTGAAATACCTTCTGGAGTGGTAGAAAGACCCAACTATTTTGCAAAAGATCTAATACAACGTTTCGATCAGATTGGCCTTTGACCGTCCTTAGGCTTGTTGGTTATTGTTTGAAAAACAAACAACAGCCAACATGCCTGAAGCCAATCTGATCAAAGCATTGCACAAATAATGCTTAAGATGAGAACAATAGTTCAATCAATACAAGTAATATAACTTTTCTATTTTTTATGTATACCAATACTTTTTAAATCAGAAACTCTATAGTTAAGATATAACAACATATATAGTGAATGAATGACAAAAGTCTATATTCCAAAGTTCATGATGTTTACCATTTTATAATTTATTCCTTTAATTCAGTTGATATTTACAATTCTTGAAAGTGTCTGTTTTGTAGCACAAAATCAATCACTAAATTATTATATCAATCAGTGAATCTATTTTGCTCTTAACTCATCAGAAGAAATAGCAACAATCAATCCGTCAAAAAGAAATAAAGTGCGTTTTCACATGATTAAAATCTGAAAATTGGAAGGGAAGCTGTAAATACCTTATAATATTTTTGGATTTTAATCATGTCAAAACGCAACATCATGAACTTTGGAATATAAACTTTTGTCATTCGTTCATTATGTTGCTCTGTAATTACATTTGAGCTTATTAAATAAGGATTGGTATATATTATAAGGAAATAAAATATATATATAAATCCTTTTGATCTTGAATTTGTAAGAAATGCACTATTTCATCTATTTATCTTAATATTTATTTTCTATTATTGTACAATATATGAAGTTCAGTTTTGACTGACTACTCTGTAAACATAACCTTGTACCAGTTCAGTGTAAATTGGTGGCAATCCCCAAACCCCACCCCCACTATGCATTGCAATTGGAAACTGATTAAACTGAAAATTATCTGATCACAAAATAAACGTTCAAATTAAAAACTAAATGCTTTTAATATTCATTCAATTTTTTTTTATTTTTATTTTTTTTTTGTGTGTGGTTTTTAACCTTTCAAGTTTTCAAAACTGTTTTTTGTTTGTATCTTTTACTAATGAGTTCTCACTTATAAAGGTCAAAATCCATTCAAGGATAGGAGTTAATGAAATGGATAGAGAATATTATGAGAGGATTGAAAATGATTAATGTAATGCGCTAAGCCTGTTGTTTTTTTATTAATCAGTCACTGCTCATCAAGGCACAAAGGCCACTCAAGGATAAAGGTTAATGGTTTGTGTCAGGTTGATGGTGAGACTAACAGATTGGAGATTGCAGTTGATGGATTGGATCCAATCAGAATTTTAAAGCATGGCTCAACAAAACTTGTTAACATTGGACTTGAAAAGGACCATGCTGTAAGTGGCAGGAAAGCAGCCCCAACATATTGCATTCCACAGACAGTTCTTGGCTGGAAAAAAAAATCTGCTCAATGAATCTTCATCCAGGTCCAGGCACATAGAGGAAGAAAAGAAAATTCTTTATAGCAGTTATAGCTAGACAAGTTTCTGCTGTTATTATTTTAAAGGAGAAATCAGAGATTGGAATTGAATCGAGCATCTATCATGAAAATAACATCTCTTTTGCGAGAAAGGCTCTAGAGATGAGAAGAAGACATCCCTACTATATTTTGTAGCGGATTTTATACTTTGTCAAGGCAAGAGAGAGTGCTCTGGGCAGCATCTCCCCAGATGTAACAGCACTTCATCTTAGGCTGTATCTGGCTCTTCTAAATATAAAGGATTGCATCAAGAGTGAGATTTTCTGGAGTGATAGAAAGATCCAACTATTTTTCTTGTAACCTTTGCAAAAGATCTAATGTAAGCTTTCCTCTTCAGGTCTGATGTGAAAGTCAGTTGTAGATATTTCAGACTAAGGAGCTTCCTTAAAGGAGACACTATCCATTTCAACTTGAGCAAAGTGTGGATCTGAGCTTTCATAGTAAAAGGAGAGAAGCTTGGTTTTTGTATTAAAAGTAACCAGCAATTTTTTTTCCTCATTTCATAGCATGATTCCAATCAGAAAGAGCTTGATGATCTATGCTCTTTGAAGTGCTGCCATAGATGTTAATGAATGATCTTAGAATGTAATTTGAAAGATTATTAATGAGTATCAGGAAAGATGTTGGTCCTAAAATAGATTTATGAGGCATGCCCTTTATCACTGGCCTTTGATTTATTGATAGCTTTTGCTACAGAAGCAAAGTATCCATTTATAGATTCACTGACCCGGTGTGATACAATGTGCCTCACACTGCTTTTCTGAGCCTATCAGTGAGAAAGGATTTGATGGTTGAGGACATTTCCACATATTCCATAACTAGTAAACATGAATTTTTGTACTAAACCTTATCAACTGCCTTTGATTTATCGATAGCTATTGCTTTAGAAGCAAAGTATCCATCTATAAATTCACTGATCCGGTATTACAGTCAGCACATCAGCAGTTGAATTTGCCATGTCAATTAGCAGATTACAACAACATGATACACAGGAGACTGATTGGTTTATACAGAGATATAGAAGACTGATCTCCAGTATTTTTAAATACTGGACAAACTGACAAAGTTTTCCAAGGTGGTGAATAGTATTTCTCTTTTCGGCAATGATTGAACAGTTTTGTAAGAACAGGAGCTAGTTTCAGTTGAAGCTTCATAGCACTAGGATTGGAATTTGCCAGGAAGTTATTTGATAAGTTTGGCAACATTTCAGACACACACCCCCACACACACACACACCCACACACACACACACACAAGGTGTCTTAAAAAAATTTTCAGACTTTTATTGATGGTACACTCATGAAACTCTTGTCCCCTTTGAAGTAATCTCCTTCAGCTGCAATGCACTTGTTGTACCGTTCTAACAACTTCTGGAAGGTGCCATGGAAGTTCTCTTGTGTCAGCATGCCAATGACTTGTCACAGCTTCTTTCATCTCATCAATTGTCTGATAATGACAACCTCTAAGGTTTTCCTTGAGCTTAGGGAATAACCAAAAGTCACAGGGAGCAAGGTCTGGACTATAAGAAAAGTGAAGAACTTACTTGATGCCCATCTTGGTCAAATAATCTGTGACAATGATGGAACACTTTTGAGACAAACTTTGCGCAAATCTTTTGCATCTTCAGTTCCTTGTGAATAATTGTGTGTACAATTCCTACACTGACATCAAACTTTGCACTTATTGTCTCGATTCAGGCAAGATGGCCCAAAAACAATCTGAAGCATTCCATATGTTTCTGTGGCATTATTTCCAAGTTTAAAACAATTTTATTGCATATTTTTTTTCTAAAGTGTCCTCGCGTCCAGATTACATTTTTAAAATTCATAAGCTGTAACAATCAAGCTTTAGTAGTATGTATTTCGATTCCTGCTGTTTCTTTTCATTTGAACCTGAAATCATAAAAATTGGTCCGTCATCTCATAAGAAGTATAGCAATAATATGCTGAATTTTCAAAAGTCTACGACAATTTTAAATGCCTGTACAGGAAAGTCTGGAAACTTGTTGAAGGCACCTTGTCACTCAGATTGTTTACTCTCATAAGGTCAACTTCAGGAGATAAGTGGCACTGATCACAAAAGGGATGACCTTTACACAAAGTTTTGTTTTGTTTAGAGTTATATCTGTTCAAAAATCTATTATTTGCCAAAACTCATGAGAACCATCCTTTGTTTGGCCACTTTAGATTTAATACATTGGACATAGTGTTCCTTCGCTTTTTACATTGATTTCAGGCAATTTTAAAGGTAGCTTTGGTTTGGGAGTAAAATAGTGATTTCTGTGAGCAATAATACATTCACAGTTGGCTGTTTGGTTTCTTTTGGAATTTCTTCGAGGATATGAAGCTCTCAATAGAATTGATTAACCAATTAGATAAATCAGATGGAATACAGAGCACATTCTTTTCAAACATGGAATGTAGAGAAACTTTGGATCTGAGAATGTTTTAGGCAGAAATAGAGTAATTATACATGCTTCTATAGAAAGAGAGATCAGAGCTTTGTGTTGATCTTGAGATATCTGAGTGATTGGAAAATCACAGCAGAGACAAAACTATAGATGAGTATTGTTCTGGGCAAGGTGTCAGAAAAGGATGTCAGTCAGCATTAGGTATGTGAGTAGGTTTGTCGACAATCTGTGTAATAGAAAAGCATGGCAAAATCTCTCTCCTTCATCGGACTTGTTTGAGTGAATTAACTATTCAACATCGTGATGACTTTAATGTTCACAGACATGCATGTTGGCAGATTTATGGTTAATTTTCTTAGATATACTCTCAAAAGTAGCAACTCCATTTTGGGAATGATAAAGGACAAAGATGAGCAAGTACTACACAGAAATACACAGGGCAATTTTTTTTTTTTTTTACTTGGATTCTACAACATGGAAAGCCATCCCAAATGTAGGCACAAATACGATGTCCATAGAAATTTTGAAGGTCGGGTTTTGATATCCTGTTCACCTGTAATCGTGAAATTGACAGTGGAAGCAAAAAGGATAATGCCAGGTTTACACAGAAAGAATAGGTTCAATTTGGTCTCCCATACCTGGTTTAAAACTACTGGAAGGTTGGAATGCAGACCCCCCTTCATGTTGGAAAAAGAAATCTTGTAATAGGGATCCACATTAGAGATTAGGAGAAAAAAAAAGCTAACATTTTATTTTAGATATTTTCATGTTTTTTTTTTGTTTTAATTTGTGGAAAAGATCATTGAATGAGTAAGCAGATTATCTTTGGAAATTGTTGAAAAAAAACAAAAAACTGTAGAAATCTCCACTAATATGGCATCAAAAACTATGCTATCAGAAACTACTGCATAGTTCAGACTCCATTCACCAAATGATAATATAACATTGCCAATATTTATTCCAAGGTGCACATTCGTGGAAGAACAGGCTTATTACAAGTGTTTGTTGACATTGGATTTGATAATGATCATGTTGTAGTCTGCTGGGAAGCAGTTCCATGCAACTCTGTTCATGATTCTAGTGTAGTCTGCTGGGAAGCAGTTCCATGCAACTCTGTTCATGATTCTAGTGTAGTCTGCTGGGAAGCAGTTCCATGCAACTCTGTTCATGATCCTAGACACAGAAAGAAAAGAAAGATCAGTTGTGTGTTCTGTGTATTTTTTTTCTGTGAATGTATTACTAGGAACCAGAGAGTGGAGCTCAGTCAAGCACCTCCCATGGAAATAATAATCAACTAAGAAATGGGTAGCTCTGAGAGGAAAAGAACACCCATCCCCTCGCCACTCAAGATTGCGCGTCAATTTTGTACTTGGAACAAGAAAAAGTGCCCTTAGCAACAATTCCCCAGCGATGTATTTCATCTTAAGATGCACCTGACTTTAAACGGGTCAAGGATTACATTCCTTTTAATACCATTGTACTGGAGTGAAACTCACCATCTCTTAAGGAGGAAGTTTCATGGAAGTATTAAATTCACCAGCAATCGCATCTATATTTTTTCTAATGCAGTAAATTCTTTCTGATGCTCGAAAATTGGTAATCTCTTCCTTCACATTGCACCACAACACTACCGAATTACAAAAGTAAAAAAAATAAACCAAAACCGTCTAACTAAAATCACTCAATATATACACCTGACTCGGCTGGTAAATTTGCATATAGAACTCATGCCAGACTATAAATTATACTGTCTGAGCATCATGCTTCTAGCCTTGACTTCCGACCCGTTCCGAATCCTCAGGTAAGCCATTCTGTGTTTCTTTTGTTCATTCTACTTTTTTATTTTTCACCACTTATTCCACTACACTAATGCAATAGACGTGTGGCCCAATGACCGCCTTCATGGTTGCACTACAATAAAAACACAAATTGTTAGTATAACTTAGTTGAGCTCTGGATGTGTACATGTGATATTGTCATTTCAAGAAAAGACCTCCTAAACATTGTTCATTAACAGCTGTCTGGTTGTTTCAGCCCCCAGTGATTATCTTTGCTCAATGCTGAGTCATTGAATTTCAAACTCTCAGGACCTCACCAAGCCATCAACTGCTGCAAAAACTTGGTTACAATATATTAACCTCAACTGGAAATCCTAAACACCTGGTCATTGTCTCAGAGTGCAGCTGACTACTGTCTTACTTCCAATCACCTCTTTTGTTATGAAAATGGGGAAAAATGAGTCATATCACCCCCATCCTCTTACTTCTGATTAATTTATGCTTTGTGAACTATTTTCTAACATTCCTCAGGTTTTGGCTTTGGGAAAACAGTTCATAATCGCAGACATGATCCAACCATTTGTTCGTAGCAAAAGATTTTGACATTAAAATTATTAAAAAGTGGAATCTATATATCTATAAAAGTGAAATTGCCTGTGGGTGTGTGTGTACATTTCCCAATGGAACTATTCTTAATTTTCAGTCTACAGACTCGAGATTTGATATAAGGGTATTGAGATTTGTGAAAATCTTTTTAATGAGTTTTCAGCTAGAAATTTGGCTGCCAAGGTGTCAAAGTTCAAAAGATTTTACCTTTGCAGTCTCTAGCAAACTATTCAACCAATTTTGGGTCTAAACATTTCAAATTTTACATAAAGGGTATTCAGACAGGCAAACTTTTTAATCAGTTTTTGGACGAAAATTTGGCTGCCAAGAGGTCAAAGTTGAAAGAGTTGAATTTTGCAGAAGTTATGAACAGTACATAGGGCCTGAGCAAAGCTGGGCTAAACTGCTAGTATATATATAAAAACAAATCTGCAAAAAATAAATATGACCTTAAGATACATCCAGTATTGATGCTGCAATTCGGGAGTTTGGGAAGTGTTGTCAAAATCCTTGGCTAAAGTGAATTTTTTTTTTTTCTAGTAAAAATAGAAAATGAAAAAGGAGAGTGCAAGTCCATACCCCCCCCCCAAAAAAAATAGAATAAACAGAAACCTTTAGAGTGTACATACCCATGACAGAAAAAAAAAATTACACACCAAAATCACATAAATTGATCAAGTAGTTTTATTTTTAAGAAAAGGAAATTAAATTTTATGGCTAAATAATGATCGATCTCTGAATGCCATTTTGCAAATCGTTTAAAAGGATAAGAGTAATCTAAATAATTCAAACTTTCAGATTTTTAGAAAGCCATTCTTAACATAGAGAGAAGGGGGGCATTGGAGAAACTCAAACTCATCACTGGTTAACTCCTTAAAATACTTTTTCCAAAATAGTTTAAACTCAGCTGTTGTATATCATGGTAATGCCTACGAATTCCAATTAATCACTTGAAAATTATTTTCTTTATAAAAGTAAAACTACTTGATCATTTTATGTGATTTTTGATTTAAGATATTTTCTTTCCATCATGGATAGCTACATCATAAATATGTCTTTATTTTTGGGGATTATGGACAAATACTGTTTGGATTTTTTTATAGTGATATCAGGAGAGCTGCTAAGAGAGCGGTCGGCAAAGCTAAGAGATTTGGGAACGTTGAGGAGACAGGATGAAAGAGCTGAATTGTTTAGGATTTCCAAGCAAATAATTTCAACAAGCTGAGATGCTGTTGGAGACAAATGTGTAATAAATAGGGCTATGACAACAGCATATTCTTTTCATTGTTTGGACTCTCGAGTGTGTATCCATTCATATCTTATATGCTTTTATATAGAGTGATGTGGTTATCGGTTGATTATGTCTAACTGTGTTGGCTATATACTCGAGAGTCAAAACAATGAAAAGAATATGCTGTTGTCATAGCCCTAGTTATAAATGATAGAGGGGAATTAGTTACTAGTGAGAAGGAAAAATATTTAACATAGCAATAACATCATGAAAGCTGAATAAGGAGTTGGATTGGAATAAGGACAACTTGATAGTTAATGACCATTCTATAGAACCACAACTGCAATGGAGGCTGTGAGAAGGATTTTAACCAAGATGAAGAGAGGAAAGGCACCTAGGACATTTGGTGTGATGTTGGAAATGCTCTTAGTATCTGGTGATTTGGGTATTGAAAGGATGACAAAACTATTTAATAAGATTTTGATAAAAACAAATACCATAGAATTAGAACACTTGTATGATTGTGAATTGTTTAAAGAATAAGGTTTAGGCAACTAAAAGAGGTAACTTTAGAGGCTTGACGCTATCAAAGTATTTGATGAGAGAATTATTGAGCAAAAAATTTGGATGAATATAGACATTAATGCCAAGCTGTTTGGTTTCATGCCTGGCAAGGGTACTATGAATGTTATATTTATAGCACGCCAACTACAAGAATGATATCTTGAGAAGAAAGATTTCCTTGCTTTTGTTGATCAAGAAAAGGCATTTGACCAAGCTGTAAGGAAAATAGTTAAGTGGACTATGAAAAGATTGGGAGATGATGAGCGGCTAATAAGGACAGTTATGGCTATGTATAGGAATATTAATAACACTATAAGAATGAACAGAATAGCTGTTTGGTGTCAAGGTAGGTGTTAACTAGAGTTCTGTTTTGAGCCCTTTGTTGTTCATTATTCTGGATGCACTTTTGAGAAAATGCAGAAATGGGATGATATTGTATGCTGATAATTTAGTAATCATTAGAGACCTTAGAACTAGGCGCTAGATATGACATATAGAAGAATGCAATGGAGGATAAGGGGCTCAGAGTGAAATTGTCAAAAACTAAGATGATCACTGATGTTAATCAAGGTTTAACATTTACCTCGGGAAAACACTCATGTGGCATCTGCCATAAGGGTGTTGGTGCAAATTTTATATTTTGCACTTATTGCAGCCATTGGGCAGTCAAGTGATGTGAATGGAAGGTTGGATGCTGTGGCAGATTTTAAGTGTAGAACATGCTCAAACCTCTAAGCTAAGAATAAGAACAAGAAAATTGAACTTGATGGCATTGAGTATGAGGTAGTTGATCAGTTTTGCTATCTGGGTGACATGCTCAGTGCAGAGGCAAGTTCTATATAGATCAGGTTGGAAGAAATTTAGGGAACTGCTCCCCCTTTTAACAAATGTTTTCTCTCACAAAGTAAAAGGAAAACTATATGTAGTATGTGTTAGGAGTGTCATGATGTATTGAGACTTGGCTCCTTAAGGAGGACATTAAAAGAATTACTAACAGATATGTGGTGCAAGTCTCAGGGATAGGAAGTCATCAGAAGATTTTAGGAATAGATTACATATTCACACAAGTTGATGTTTTGTGCCAGGATAGATTGGGGTGGTATGGACATGTTGAAAGAATGGATGATGCAAATCCAGTCAGCAGATGTGGGTTTGAGGTTTATGCATTTAAATGGAAGGGTACACCATGTAAGACATGGAGTCAGTCGGTTAGTTAAGAATGACCTTAGGAAGTTGATATTATGATAGAGGGGCCTGGAGAAGACTCATCAGCCAAAACTGTCCAACCGATGCTAGCATGGGAATGGATGTTAAACAATGATGATGATGTCTGACCAAATCTCAAGGACGTATTGGCTAGTGATGATAGCAACACAAGCTTAAATACATAACTGCATAACAAGATCACAACCTTGATTAAAATTTCAGTGGAAGTCACCACAGTATTATGAATCTGCAAGATAGCAGATCAAGGATAACTTACTCTGATTGGGTCCCTTGGTGAATGAAGTACAATGTTCAGACCCCAAACTTAACATTCTGAAATGATGTTGTCTGATGCAATATTCAAGTGTATTTTGATATTCTTCAAACAAAGAAAAACATTCATGTTGTTTGCATTTTTAGTGTTATTTTCACGTTTTGGTAGATGTAAGCTGCAACCTTCTTCAAATGTATCTTGTCAAACTCTGGAATATTTTATGTGTTGCCCACACTGAGGATTGAACCTTTGTCCTTGGCGTAGTGGATAAGATATTTGGTAAAATTTAGTTGTAAAAGTTACATTCATCTGGAGGTTGAAGGTTCAATCCTCAGTGTAGGCAACACTCAAAATCCAATAGTGAATTACTTAAGATTTTTACCGAGTCATGGCTATGCGAGCATGCTAATCCTGTGGATTAAATAAAGGGTTCTGTTCAAAATTCTGTGCAGATTTGCGAGTTCAACAAGATTAACTTAAAGGTCAGTGATTACATCAACCGAAATATTGTGAAAATAACACTTAAGATGAGAATTCACATATGTATAGTGAGCCGTTTACACTTGCCAAATTCGCTTTGTCTAGATCAAACACACACACAGAACAAGCCGTGTGCAGTAGCACACACACACACACATAGTGGGGCACGCGCAAACATGACATGACTTTGATACATATGCATATCCTGTGACCTGAAATAGCCTTCCATTTCCCTTCTCCTCTTTTGTGCTTGGCACCAATCAGTGCACATGTATAAACCCACACGCTTTTTAAGCATGCACTGAAAGCAGCAAACAGACTTGTGAGGTAAGGCGATTGATCCTTCACAAACTGATACCAACCAAAAACAATCGAATATAATGTCTTACCAAGAACAACCAATTATTCATAAAATTCAACGATACTATTGAACTCTTATAAACATTCAGTTACACACATTTTTACGAAACTTACAGTTTATCTCCACCTGTTCATGTTATCTTGTTTGCACGAATAAATGTTTCTTGTATATTTTTGTAACTCTGTATTTTAGATATAATTAATCATGGTCTGAGTTATTGAACACGTTCTTATTTCTTTACTGATCGGTATCACTTCTCATCTCGAAAATGTAGAAACAAAGAAAAAAACATTTAATTCCATGAAAATAAATAATAAAATCAATTTTGTGATCAGCCATTTTATTCACATTTTTGTTTCCTTTTTCCAATCAAGCATGAACAAAATGTATGTACAGTCAATAAATAACAGGTGTAGAAAAAAACATTTTTTTAGCATGAAAATTTATCCTTGAGTCCCCAAATTGCTTGCCAAAGACACAGCCTTTTTGAGCAATGAGGACCAACTCCAGAAACTACCAATTCTGCTGATGTCGCCTTTGTCTTTTTTTTTCTTTAAAGCATGGTGATGGGAACTAAGTTTAAAAAAAATATATTTTAATCTGATGATAGAAATTTTGCAAAGGGAAATGTGGAATGAAACAAAATAAAAATGGTTGAAAGAATCAAATTTGAAACTAAAAAAAATTTTTTTTATAATTTCCAAGACATTTTAGATGTGTTCAAGCATCTTTACTAACAAGCTCTGCCTGAAATATCAATTTCATTAAGAAATATGCCAAATGAATATATTTTAAGAAATATCTGATCTAATTTTAAAAACAAACAAAAACTTATATAAACTTCCTGAAAAATAAGATTATGTAGCAACAAATGTCTGTTTTGAAAATCAACAGTTTCACCCCCCCCCATTAGATAAAGTTAATTTTGGAACCACTCCTTTTAGACAAGTTCTGATAGTTTGTGATAGACGTCTCAAACAAATTATTACCCCTTGCTGATTATTTTTAGGTAATTATTTTCAAATGTTTAACAATCGTTTGGGCTGAACTAATTTTTTTTAATTAAAATTCTAACTGAATATGTTATATTGCTAATAACACTGTACAACAATAACAAATGAAAATTTACAAGTCAAAAGCAAAATTTGATTTGTCAGCTTAAATGCTATTGGGGGCTGACTTTGAAAAGTCGACAAAATAATATTATGTTAAAAGATTTTGTATAAAATTGATTAAAAATACTTGGGGGGGAAATAAAACTGAAATCTGTATTATTTAAAAATGCAATTTTTCCCCCAAAAAAATATTGAATAAGATCAGTGTTTTCCTTTTTACTTTTAGATGAAAAAAGCTCAACTTTGATATCAGTGTTTTTTTTTTGTTTTTTTTAATCTCATTAAATCCCAAATGTTTTGATTTGTCAGAAGTTAATTTTGTTTTTTTATGGAAATCGTCCTAAACAAGGCATGAAGCCACTTAATGTAAGGAACTAACAACAATGAAATATGATTATTGTAAAGACTAGATGTCTATTGACTTTAGTTTTGAAAAAAGAAGGCTAGATGGAAAACAGTCAGCAGCTGGGGAATTCCAGAAGCTTGCAGTTCTTGAAAAGAAGCTACTGGAATAGGAAGCTGTATCATGATGAGGTATCAAAACTGAATCGATGGAAATTTTAAAATAAAAGCATAAAATCAATTTTCCCCTCATGTTAACAAAAGATTGTTTTTTAACAAACATAACTTGAATTTTTTCTGTCAATACAAAGAACTCTAAACAATATCAACAAGACTTAAGTTGAGACTGCAGTTATGATGAGCGTCATCAGACAAGATGTTTTGGTTGATGTTGAATCAAAAATTTTAATTGGAGTCTGACGGAAAGTCACCAAGAAAGGCAGACATTATACATAAAAAACCACGCTTCATACAGAGCAAACCTATGATCCTGCCTAGTGGATTACCCATTATTGCAAAACCTATCATAACCTAAGACTAATGCAAAAAAAAAAAAAAATCTACTGAAGCGAATGATTCCTATATTCTGTGCAGGCTTTAGAAAATAGAATTTGCATTAATCGAAACTATGACCAACAAATATCAGGGTTGGCCCAATGCTATCCAAGTTTTCTTTTTTTTTTTCGTGACTCCAGAAAAAACCTTTTCTGATTCTACACAAATTGTGAATTGTCCAAGATATAAGAACCAAGCGTGAAGCCGTGATTATAAATACCAATTTTCAAGAAAAGAATTATACACAACTATTCAGACAGGTTTTTTTTTTTTTTAATCAAAATGTTTCTTTAGTAAATGAAAATCACACACAAATGTACCCCACTCTTGTGATAACATCAAAACCATTTTCTTTTTTTATTTAAATTTTGGTTTATTGCAAATTCAAAGACAACAAATGTTCTCACAAATACTGACGAAAGATTACTTGACCTTCTCGAATACAGTTTCTTCCATTTAAACTTGATTTTGTGTGTTTAACTAAAACTCACTAAATGCTGCAAAGAACTGGGATGTGACAAGGATATCATAGACTCCCTGAGGAGCAGGCTCCATCCAAGTTGTCCCCTATTTATAACCAATCTTAAACAACTTAGTTGGCCTTTTAGAAATAAATATAAAATAATCCACACAAGGTTTTTTATTGGCGTTAACAAAAAAAAATTATTATTCTTAATGTCTGCAATTTGCTTTCAAAGAAAGATATTCAGCTTTTCTTTGAAGTGAAGATAATTTCAAAATAAAAAAGACAAAATTTAGGAGAAACAGTCAAGAAGGATATTATTTAGTTTTTTGTTAACATTTTGTATTAAGTCAGCATAAAATTAATAATCCTTGTAAAGGATAAGCCAAACCTAATAATCCTAGTATAGGATCGATTAAACCTTATAAATAGCTAGAAGAATCACGAGTTCAGATCTTTTCCAACGATATCAGATATAAGTATCAAAATTGGCTGCGTTCACATTGGCATCTGTTCTGCGATTCTTGAACACTCCATCCCCATCCTATCAAATTTGATATTTCAGATGAAAAGTATGAGGGTAGGGGACGGATATAGTCAAATAAAAATTAAGATATAAAAATTAAAATAAAGAAAAGAAAAAGACATAATTGTTGTTTATACTAACAAAGCTACCAACATTTCCCTTGCATAGATTTCAGAAAAAAAAATGTAAAAATAAAATTTAAAAAAAAAAGAAATTTATTCATTTTTTTTTTCTTTTGTTTTTAAGGATGGGCTTTATTTGTAAGTGATTGGCTGAAGCACATTAAATTCTGCACTGACCGTTCCATTGGAAAGGGTTAAGGGTGAAGTAGGGGGAGGAAGTAGCTGATCTGAATGACAGATCCCAATAGTGGGTAGGGGTGTAATGGAAGAAGAGAAAAACCTAAACCTCTGCAACAATTACAAAAAAAAAAAAAAAAAAAAAATCAATCACGCTTTGATCAGGAGCAAAAGAGCTTGTGATCCTAACTTCTTTTCACTCCTCACAGCCAAACTTAAACTGTAGGTTTTCTCTTCTTCCAATATTTTTTTTTTTTTTAAGTTTCCTCCAGTCAGTTAAAGAATTTTGAGGTCACCGGCTCTTTTCAGGGTTTCTTGTATTTTGGTTGAAAAATTGAGAGTTGAGAAGGGTACATGGAAAGGAAAGAAGAGACTAAAATATTACAATTTTTCTATGGTACAATAAAATCCACTAAAAACATGGATTTTTTTTAATATGGGAGGGTCCTTTCACTGAACAATGCAGTGGGGTATTTAGTATAATATTTTCAATGATTCATTCTATAAGATTAATCGGTCCTTGTCCAGAATTCATCCTATATTAAAAATTTAAAAAAATAAAGCAAATTCTGTATGACATACGTATCTGTGATGAAAGGAAAATATTATATTCCAATAATCATGTGAATTGACCAAGTAGTTTAATTTTTATAAAGAAAATTATTTTTGAAACAATTAATGGGAATTCATAGGCATTACAACATAAATCTTGCAAGTTTGAATTGAGTTATCTCCCTTTGTTTTTTTTTGTAGATAGTTTTCAAAATGGTAGACAAGATTACTGCTTTTCTGTTACTCATAAATTTTAGTTATTTAAAAATAAATTGCTTGATTAATTTACATGATTTTTGGAAAATGATACTTTTGTTTCGTTACAGGTGTGTACATCATACAAATTTTGCTTTATTTTTGTTTTTTAATAAAAGGGTAATTCTGGACAAAAACCAATTAATTTATATAATATGGTAATGAGACCAGATCTGTGGTTGTGTGTGTGTGTGCTGTATGCTAACGTTTCTACCACATAACTGTTTAAAATTAAAACGTAATCTAAAAAATTACATTTGAGTAATTTAATTCTTAACTTCAATAAAATTTAACCTCCCCCAAAATATCTTATTTTAAAAATAAATTATTTTATCAACAGGTATATACTTGGTTTTTAACTCTCACTTAATGACAGTTTAAAGGCTTTAAAATCATTTTGGATTTTTTTATGAATGTGAAAGCTTGAAATTTCCCAAATACGAAAATGTTTAAACTGTAAACTGAACAGCAGCATTCCGAAACATTGATGTTATTTCTCGAGCTTTCAACTAATTTTTAATCATTCTGATAGAGAAATTAGAATGTTTACCTTCTTCAACAAAATAAATACTCCAAAATATCCAAAATAACATATTAAAGCATACTTTCCTGAAAAACATTTCCAGCATTTATTCAAACAGTGCTCAATATCTGCAACTGAAACACAATTTGTGTTGTATAGCCATTTGATATACTTCTCACATATATATATATCTATAAAAATGAGATGTCTGATGATACTTCTCAACCTATATACTCAACAGATTTCTGATCTAACGACTTGAAATTTGATATATAGGGTATTCAGACATGTGGAAAACTTTAATCAGTTTTCATCCGAAAAAAAGTGCTGCTAAGGGGTCAAAATTGAAAAATTTGTATGTTGGGGGGTGGGGGTCATCCGATTTATATCTGTTTGTCAACTGTTTTATGAATGCACATGCATGAATGGGTCACATGACACTTATTCTTAACATAAGGAATCTAAGTCTGAAAACACTTTTTTAAAGAACGTGTCAAGCTTGCCTAATGGTTATCATACTTGACTTGCTGTCTTTAGGTTTTGATCTCAACTTGAGTATTTCTTCTTTTTTTTTTTTACTTACAAATAAACCGTTTAGAAAAAAAATAATACTCGCATGCACATGTCTCAGTTTCTGTATGAATTAAAACTGAATATTTATGCATATTTTGCAACTGGGCGACACCAGGTAGCCTGTTAGTGTATATATATACATATATATATATATAAATTCTGTCATCAGTCATTGAATACTCTTTGATTTGATTGTTTATGCCAGACGATTACTACCTTTTATACTGAAGAGAACATAAGTTCGAAACACATGCCTGTAAGTTTAAAAATAATTAATATTTATTTGAAAATATTATCATATATATATATATATATATATATATAAATAGAGAGAGTATTTGTTAATTCTATTATGTTACAACCTCATTCAAATTCTAAGTAACTCAGACCACTAGTTTCCTTTGGTCGTGGCATAGATACTGAAAAGACAAATGAATTCTACTTCATCTACACCATAGTATGAGGAAGCTAAACTTTCAGTAAGGTCATAGTTGAAAAATGTATTCACATATGTAGCCAAAAATATTTGGCTAAAAACAATCGTAAAATGTAAATCAAATTAGCCTAACAATTCCCTTTATTTTTGTGTAACTAAAAATATATTTTCATATGACCAAAATTTACTTATGTATTGAGCACTGTTGAAATAAATTCTAAAAAATACATATGTAATATATTATTTTGAAATATATGTGTGTATGTACATATATATATATTTTTTATTTAATTTTCGGAAAACAAATTATATGGTTACAACAATAACTAAGCTAGTGTTTCGATCAATCGATGACTTCCATTGCGTAACTAAAACTTCTAATTCGATAGAGAGATGCTCTTGAAATTTCAAGAGCATCTCTCTATAAAATCGCAAGTTTAGGTTAGATTAGGTCATTAGTTGATCAAAACATTAGCTTTGTTATTGTCATAACCATGTAATTTATTTACCTAAAAATGAAATTAAAATATATATTGCTTGTTTTATACTTTTTTTTTGCTCTATCAATAACCTGGTTAAATTCATTAATTTTCTTTTTACTGTTGGATACCTTTAACTTGGAATTATATATATATATATATATATATATATATATTTCAAGTTAAAGGTAATATAATAATAATAATAATAATAATAATAATAATAATATATATATTATTAATATAAGAATAATAATATATATTATTCCAAGTTAAAGGTATCCAACAGTAAAAAAATAATGGAATAATATATATATGTATATATAGTTGCCAAGTAATAGATATATTATTTTACAACACCAAATTTCCACTTTAATCATTCCCTTTTTCTGCAGTTATAATATAAAATTAAAAAAAAAACACAGTTTCTTGTAGAGTGAGACCACCAGATGTAAATTTTATTTTTGATGATAATTTCAGATAGCCTGCCGTCTGCGTTACACCGAAGCTAAATCTGGTTATATTTACATTGAAAATATTTTTTTATTTTGCTTGTGCAGAAAAAAATGTCACCCATGGAAGCATTAAAGAAATCCACAATACTGTTTACAATCAACAATATTTGGTATAAATAAACTTCAGTTGATGCCTTACGTTCACTAAGTTTCAGTTATAAATGTTTAACCATCTTTTTTCATCATCATTCAATGATGTAGGGGAGGGTTCACTTTGCTGATCAACTCATCAATACGAGGTGTGATCCTCAAATTGCTTCACACTAAGTTAACTTTATCTCAAAGATGATGTCAACCAAAACAATTCCTGGACAAACCCAAATCAAATGTGAACAAAATTTTATTGTCAATATTTTGGCTACATATATGCATACATTTTTCAACTATGACTTTATTCAATCTCGCTTTGTTAGGAAACAAAGATATTTAAGAGATGCATCTTTTCATTATCTACACCATGTCCCAGAGAAGCTAATCTTTGAGTAAGGCCGTAATTGAAATATATATATATATATATATATATATATATATATATATATACACACACATACATTT